>NC_135816.1:12404776-12710361 GCF_964213995.1 Mustelus asterias | reverse complement strand
TAAAGTACATTCGCCAAATGATAAGGCAGATACAGGAGAACACTAAGCGGGGTAGGGGGGTATCCGGAACAAGAACAATGAACCTGTTAATTCAAAATTTAAACACTTACAACAGGTAGGTTTATGAAAGTTGGATTTTCCTGCTATATTTGATGGCCAGTGTAATATTAGACAGACTTTTAAATTGAGCTGTCAAAATAATGCCATTGTTCTGCCACTTTTATTAAGTGTTGTGGATATCAATTGCTGACAGAGAATACTGCAGCTCAGCAGCTTTGACCGCAAAACCATGGTCAGTTTCAAAGTTCCTGACCAGTTCTTTGTGAAAGTCTCAGCAGTTAATTTCAATGAGGGGTTGTTTAAAAAAAAAGGAATGTATCTGCTGAGTATGAACCGTCTGAAAGTCTGGAATTTTCAAAAGAAGATAATTAACTTCTTTCAACATTACAGATGTACATTGAAGCAGTGCCAGAGGGCAAATATGGCAGTGAGCACAAGGTGAACTAAACAACTTCTTGCACCACTCAAAATTGTTGTTCTGCAAATATGGTTGAAGCAGTGCCTCAGTAATTGATTGCAATGGTGATTACAAATAGTGTGATAATAGTATGCTATTGCTAAAGAGAATAGTTCTTTTTAACTGTTTCAATTAACTTTTTAAAAGTTCCGTTTTTTCCACAAGTAGTCGGTATGTCTGGAGGGAATATAATCCAGATGCTGGGAAAGCGGATAATTATTCATTTTAGCCATGTGGTGTTTACTTAGGAGAGAGCTAATGGACTTTTGTATACATGAGGAAAGGGTCCCTTAGGTTTTTAATTAAAGAATTTGAAGTTGGGTTTAGGTATATAGGGTAATGGGAGGAGCTAATCTTGTAGCAGGGGGAAAACAGCTTTCAGTTCCGACTGGGGTTTGTTTAAAGATAGAGGTCTGCAAGCTGCTCTCCCTACAAAATCTCTCTGAAAGCTTTAAGGCTGTTTACACTCATTATAGCAAGTATGTTTACAGTTGCTAACTGCATTTAAAGTGTTTTTTGAGTCTGTAATAAAAATGTTACTTATTTGGAACTGAAACAGTGATAGGTTAGAAATTAGAGTTGTTGCTTTTCATGTTTAAATATTGTTTAATGGGTAATTAAACTGCTTCATTTGTTACAGTTACAGTTAAAGTTTATAGTTAAACTTGTTATTAAATACAGTTTGTTTTACTATAAAAGATCTCTAATTTTGTCAGTGGAAATACTCCTGGAGTAAAGCATCCTATCCTCACGTTTACGCCAAAATTGAAAAAGTGTTGAGGTCTAGTGTTGCTTCCTAATGTAATTTGGGATTCTGGTCCAGGGCCCTAACAATGGTTAGTGCTATTTTTCCACGATAGTTTAGTTTATTTATTAGTGTCACAAGTAGGCTTACATTAATACTGCAATGAAGTTACCGTGAAAATCCCCTAGTCACCACACTCTGGCGCCTGTTCAGGTACACTGAGGGAGAATTTAGCATGGCCAATGCACCTAACCAACACGTCTTTTGGACTGTGGGAGGAAACCGGTGCACCTGGAGGAAACCCATGCAGACACAGGGCAAATGTGCAAACTCCACACAGACAATCACCCAAGCCAAGAATCGAACCCGGGTCCCTGGCGCTGTGAGGCAGCAGTGCTAACCACTGTGCCATTGTACTAGGTGGGTGGTGGATGGTTGAGATAAGCAGAAGTGGGCTAAGTGATGGGGACTATACTTAGTATTACATAGTATTTACGGGACTAAAACAGACCATTTGGCTTAACTGGTCTTCATGCACCTTAAATGTATCATGTGCTTAAGTGCACACAAACCTTTTTCCACCATTTTTCAACTCGTCCTATAAAGCTTTGGTTAGAATTCATCTGTAGTACTGTATTCAGTTCTTGGCACTGCAGCTCAGGATAGATATACTGGCCATGGAGGGGATATAGCACTGATTCACCAAAGCGATACAGGAGCTGAAGGGTTTTAATTATGAGTACAGGTTCCATAGCTAGGCTTGTATTCCCTTGAATGTAGAAGATTATGAGGTGATTAAAGGATTCCATAGGCTTCAGTGAGAGACACATTTCCTCTGGCGGGGTAGTCCAAAGCAAAGGGGCAAAAATAACCATTAAATTAGAGCTAGATTGTTCAAGGGTGCTGTCAGGGTACACGTCTTCACATGAGGGATAGTGGAAATCTGGAACTTTCTCCCCCAATCCCCCATGGATCTGTTGAAGGGCAGTTGAAAAATTCAAAACTAAGATAGAACGTTGTTAGGCAAGGATATTAAGGCATATGGAGAAAAGGGATAGATGGAGTTAAGATGCAGATCAGCCATGATCTAATTGAGTGGTGAAATGGTCTTGAGGAACTTAATAGTTTACTTATGTTCCTGTCAACCTTACCTTCTATTCCATTCTCTTTCATATCCAGATCTGGTTTTCCCTTAATTTCATGATGTAGTCAAGGGTCTGTGGTTGATGAAGTAAACATTCCCATTACTGTTATTGTGGAAATCTGAAAGCATTTTCTCATTTGTACTTTTGCCTCTCATCATTGTTGCAAAAATAAAGCACCGCTCACTTGTTATTTCTCTGTGTATATTTCAGATGGTCAGAATATTAACCGTGACCCGAGCCCCCGGCAGACGATGTTGTACGAACTCGAGCTGTCCACCATTCAGCCTTCCATTGGCCAATGTGACCAGAATAAAGCATGAGCGATTCTGCCCCACCGGATTTCAGACCAGTCTTAGCCTTACTGCACAAAAAACAATTAAAGCTGCGATCCGTCAAAATGTTTACTCCACTTGTGGAACAGAATCAAATGCATCAAAATGTGGAGGTGAACAGTACCACACGCTGCCTGTCTTTGCATCATTTTTCTTGTAATTATTCTTCCTCATGATGTCATCAAAAGAAGGTTATCACAATGCGATGGAGGGACGGCGTTTTTCACCTTCCTGCAAAAACCTCTGTTCAAGGTAGCCTCTGTAAGAAATTAATACCTTTTACTTTGCTCTTCTGCTGGTGAGCAGAATATGCAGGCCTATGATTCCAATAACTGTCCATGACCAGCTTCTATTTATTTTAGAGTTATACTATTTACAATGAACATTTCTCAGCAGCAGATCCAGCAAAAGAGGCATCTATCTGATCTCATTGTTGCACTAAATACCATATGTCTGCCTGAAGTAGATTAAATTAATGTCGCTTGTCAGGCTTTAATAAGAAACAGCAGTGATGAATATCAGGACCACTTTGTGTAGATGGACCTGATTTTCAAAACGTTTCCAATGATTGTATGGTTTTGACAATTGGCACTCTGGCTGAGGACAAGCAGCTCTGGTGGATGTTGCCATATATCGAAGGTGCTCCCTGGAAGAGACCCATTCATCCTACGGATCTGCTGGCTCCTCAGATGGCCTATACTACTCCCTCAACTCTTTGATCATTTTTTGTCTGCTTTTCTTACAGTGGATCCAGAGTATTTGGATGTGCCAGACCTGAATTTAGAGAGTTAAATTATAAGGATGGTTCACATAATCTAATTATACTATTCCTTGAAGTAAGGCCGTTGTTTCTTGATTGACCCAATGCTCATTTGTGACTGATATTGGGCACTCAAACTGATTAGCTTCAGTGCACAGAGACAGAGAGAATATAAATGCTGGATACTCTTAAAGGATCAAATTATGAGGACAGTTTTGCACAAATATGTTATATTCCCTTGAGTTTAGAAGGATAAAAGATGATCTGATGGAGGTGGTTAAAATGGTAAAGGCATTCATTAGGATAGATAGAAACTATTTTCTATGGTGTAGTGTGCAGGCCAAGGAGGCATAACCTCAAAGTTAGAGCAAGGTCGTTCAGAATTGAAATCAGGCTGTGTTTTTCACACAAGGTTTATGGAAATCTGAAACTCAAAGCTGTGAATTCTGGGACTCAGTTGGAGCTTTCAAGACTTGTATTGATAAATTTTGGTTGGGTAAGTAAGTGTATCTAAGGTTATATGAGCTGGATAAATAGAGTTAAGGTGCAGATCAGCCATGGTCTAACTAAATGGCGAAACCTGCACAAAGGGCTTAATGGATTCCCCCTATTCCTCTGTTTGGTGCAATGCGTTCATTGAAAACAGAATCTTGTTTTTTAAAGCTGTTGTAAGTAATGGTTGGACCCACCATTGCTCTCTGCTGTGCTTCCTTAAGTAATTGCTGAAATGCTCCATTGTAATATTCAAACTAAGATTCAGGAGTGCTCAGTTGAGTTTGATGTTATAAAGCGGACACTAAGACTCCACTGGTGACTCACTTGATAAGAGCAGTGTAAGCAGAAAGCTTCAGGTTTGATCCCCAATCTGGCTAATCTCAGTTGGGGTGACAAGAGGAGTCCAACAAATTTCCCTCATTGCTTCTTGGGTTAAGGGGTTGGGGATAGGGTGGGGTTGGGGGAGGGGGATAGTGGAGGTGAACCATGGGGCTGTGCTCCTGATTTATGAGCCTTTGTTGCCTTCTCCACATCATTAGCTTTTATTCCATGTTCCTGATCACTATCCAAGAATCCCCACTAGTGAATATCTCTATAATACAGTGCACCCCCTTCCCCCCACCCCCCACTTCACCCTGCCAGTTGAATACACTCCAAACACTCCATGCAACGTAATGCACCCCCACCATACGATACAGTACACACTCCCGTCCCTCTGTGATGCCCTGCACACCCTGTTTGGTAAAGCACAGATCATGTCTGATACTGCAAATAGTATAGGTGCGCCTGAACTCCAGCTTCTTATTAAACCTACTCAACTTTTTGTTTTTGCTGTATTGAAGGAGAAGGTTTAACATTGTAAAAAATTAAACTTGTACATATACCATTGGTTCAGTGAAAACCACGAATCATGTTTATCACCTGCCTGCTAAAATATTTCCTTGCCGTTTCTAAATATTTCTGACATGGCAGACTATTATTACTTATGATTTTAATGAATATAATCTGATGTTTTGATTAGTTAAAGACAATTCTGCAATTTATGTTTAAAATATTTGGTGCACCGTTTGTTCAGTGAATAAATACACTGCTTGGTGTGGCACTAAGCTACACAAGTTCAGGTTCGATTCCCAGTGTGAGCTGAGTTAGCTGATCTCAATTGAATGCAGCACTGAGTTGTAGAGGATAGGAACTCTGCAGTTGACTTCAGATTCGGTGATGGGAACAATTAGGCAACATTCCTAATCATTGTCCAGAGAGCCCATGCCAGAAAGTGAGCGTGTTTTCAATGTGTGCAAGGTGAAGTACCATCCGTGATTGAAAGGAACTGGCCCTCCCCCACCATCAGAGTCAATGCCACAAAAGTGGTGGAGAGTAAATTTTGGGATACAGAAGCCCAGTCACTTGCATTGAGCACCTCACGCAGCATAGGTATGTTCCATTATCTGCCAGATATCGGTATTATTGAGTAATTATTTATTTTCTAGTGCAATGTGAATGAGGTTGAATGTCATATTGATTGTGGACTTAACGGGATGTAATGAGAATCTCTTGGGAGAATGACACTCAAGATGTTTACCCCACCTTCAATGTTCAAGAAGGCATACGTGCTGGAATTATTTATTCCGTTCTGCCCAGATATTGTCCGGTTAACGCTGGAGCTTTTCAACAGGGCTCAATAACTTGCATTTCTCCTTGTGCTGTGACATTCATCGCACTAGCTGGCTAAACTGAGATTCTCCACTCTCACCCTCAGCCTCCCCTCGCTCGTGCAATATAACAAATTGCTTGGATTTCTATTTGACTGAAACTAATGTCAAAATATATTGTATTGTGGCTATCTTATTGCACTGAAGGAGTTGACCAATGATCATTATTTGGATGTTGATGGTCCAAAATCAAGTCAGTGAAATAATCCACGTATAGTTGTGAGGAAATACAACATTGTCACCATGACTTTATCGTGTGCTGCATATGGGAATGCTTCTTTGCTGCTGCTTCACAGACCACTAGAGATTGAAATCGATAGAAGAAAAACATTTAATACTGTGATTTCTATCATCATGGTGGCTACACCTGTTCAATGCACCATTGACATTGGGATAGTGCCACACTGCCAACTCTCTTGCAAAGATGTGAAGTGATTCAAATTGGGGCAAATTTGAGTTTTCTTTAATAAATCTAAATCAAACCTTCTTGGATTCGGCACCTGTTCCTTTTCATCAGCTAGTTTTATAACAAAATTATCCACTGGTCTCCCTAACTAATGACAGGGTATCTGATCCATAGCCATAGCATTCATCCCCTAATAGATTTGACTTCAGATTGGCATCTGTATCTTTGTAACGTAACATAACACTTCTCCAAAAGAATAGTTAAAAAGCCACATAGGAATTGGCTAATTGCTAATTTAATCAAGGCACTATATCTTTCTTTTAATTTGTAAATGTCCAAATGACTTAATATCTCCACCAATTGGTTTGATGCGTTCTTAAGACTTGGAAGTGGTCATTACACTGGTACCTGAGATGTATGTTGTCCTGTGATGAGAGGCTGAGTAAATTAGATTTATGTTCTCTGGAGTTTAGAAGAATGATCCCATTGAAACATACAAGATTCTGAAAGAGCTTGACAGGGTAAACACTGAGAAGTTGTTTCCCCTGACTGGGGAATATAGAGCACTAGGGTCATTAAACACTAAAATCCAGGACAAAGTATCCCGCTTGATTGGCACCCCATCCACACCTTCAACTTTCACTCCCTCTGCCAATGACACACAGTAGCAGCAGTGTCTGCCATCTACAAGATGTCCTGCCCAACTCACCAAGGCTCCTTCGACAGCATTTTCCAAACTTGCAACCACTACTACCTAGAAGGACAAGGGCAGCAGATACATGGGAGCACCACCACCTGCAAGTTCCCCTCCAAACCAAACACCATACTGACTTGGAAATACATCACCGTTCCTTCACTGTCGCTGGGTCAAAATCCTGGAACTCCCTCTCTAACAGTATTGTAGATGTACCTACATCTGAGGGACTGCAGTGGTTCAAGAAGGCCACTCACCACCACTTTCTCAAGGTCAATTAGGGATGGGCAATGAATGCTGGCCTAGCCAGTGACATTCATATCATGTGCAAGAACTGAGAAAAACATGACACAGTCTCAGGATAAGGAGCCAATCATTAGGACTGAGAAGTGGAGAAACATCTTCACTCAAAGGGTTGTGAATCTTTGGAATTTTCTACTTTAGACGATTGTGAATTCTCCATCGTTGAATACATTTAAGGTTGGGGTGGACAGATATTTAGTCTCTTAGGAAATCAAAGGACATGGGAGCTGGGTCTGGGGTCAAAGGTGGAGTTGAAACCGAAGATCAACCATGATCATATTGATCAGCGGAGCAGCTTGACAGGCTATATGGTCAACCCCTGCTCCTATTTCTAATGAGGGATGTTTGAACATTTATTTTTGGTTGGTTTACTTTGCTTTTTTAAAAAATCCTCCGCTACGTTTCATTCAAGAATTTTGTGGTTTGTTTAAAAATGCCAAGCCAGCCCGAATGTAAATCTGAGCAGTTCTGAAAATACATGGAACCTGTTTTGATCATTGTCAAGAATACACGTCCATGAAGAAGATCAAGTGTTGAGTATTTCAAAAAGATAAGCTTGATGATTTTGGAGGAATTAGCATCCGAAGCAATTTTTAAAATCCACTCTTGGTCCGTGGGTGTCACTGACATGGCTGTTATTTATTGTCCCATGCCTGGTTGCCTCAGAGAAGATGATGATGAACTGTCACCTTGAAATTTTTGGAAGTATTCATTCAAGGGAAGTGGGCTTTGCTGGCTATGCTAGCATTTAATGCACTTCCCTAATTGTCTTTGAGGTGGTGAGCTACTTTCTTGGCCTCTGACCTGCTCTTGTAGCCACAGTATTTATATGGCTAGTCCAGTTAAATTTCTGATTAATGATAACCCCCAGGATGTTGATAGATATTGAACTGATAGGTATTGCTGAAGGTGCCCTCACAGTGCTGTTAAGTAGGGAGTTCCAGCACCTTCACAAATACACTCACATCATCATTTAAACAGGACCAGAATCATTCTAACTCCTTCCCGTCAATTGGTCTTTAAACAATTTGGAAAATTAGACTTCAGTTAAATCAACTCATATCCATTTAGCAAGTGACCTCTCCCAGGAGCTAAAGCTTTTAGAGTTATTTTTATACTAGAATTCTGACGTGTATCCTGGATGAAAGTCCTATAGAATAGGAATGTTTTGTCTTCTTCAACAAGTTCAGTGCATTTCCATTCAACATACCCATTCAATCCCAATTTAACTGACCCACAGGCACAATATTTACAGGGAGGGAGCAGGATGTTTTTGTACCAAATAGCCAGGAGCCTAATCTTTACACACTGACAAGCTTTTATGGACATATTACAAACATGCACTTCATAACACAACAATCAGTTTCAATCTGTTCCTATATAGAAGAGCCCAAGTGAATCCATGGTTAATACAGGCCATCTGAATACATTAAATACTCAATTAATGAAAGTGGGGCATGGTTTAAAGGTCAGGAAACCAAGAAAAAATAGACTTAGTCGCGTCCAATTTAACAATAGGCTCTGATTATCATTTTTAGAATTTACTTCTTGGTTTCACAAAGCCAAATAAGAGGCAATGGCTGGAGAGCAGAGAGTAGGGTGGGGATGGGGAAAGGAGGAAATATCAAGCCTAAAATGTAGTGAGGGGTAGAATATAATGGGGAGGGGGAGGCGTTATGGGGAGGGTGTAGGGAGGAGATCTGTAGGGTGTTAGATAGTTGGTGTGGTGTAGGAGGATGTGATCGCAATGGAGGATTAACAAGGCAGCTCAGTTCTACTCCTCCTGGCCAACAAGTGGTGCTGGAAAGGAATTTGCAGGAGTCCTTGCCTCCCTTCAAATCCCAGAGGCTGGGAAACATAACCAACCAGCATTATAGCTAGAAAAAGGAAGGAATCTTAGGGATTCATTAAAGTATTTAAATAGGTGGTCTGCTTCCCGAAATCCTGATTTTCACAATCGCCCGCATCCTTTTACCCCTCCAATGAAACTAGAAATGGCAGGTTTAAAAATTTCTCAGTCTCAACTTCCCATGCAACCCAAACCTATCCATTTTTGGAGGTTAAAGTTACCTCCACAGCCAGTCAAAATTTAACATACCAAATGCTACGCTGCAGTTCTTGGCTAATCTATCACATAATTTCACATAGTTTGTTGTACTGTGAGCCTAGCCATGTCAGTTAAAGGATGAATAGGCCTTCTTAATAACCCATCTGTCACCAGCCGATTCTGCAAATATGAAAACCCTACTGTGCCCAGAGAATTTTGGACGTGTGCAGTGTAGGTTAGGTACAAGAGGTAAAAAGAAGCGATTGTATTTGATTGGGCACCTGAAATTCAAACTGTCCAAGTGCTGAAAAATTAACAGGAAATACTGTAACAGATTAACAGTTTTTTTGATTTGTTTATTCTGTGTTGCAGATGTAGAAAGTTGGTGACAGTATGGACAATCAAAGCTTATACCAATATGATAATGTAGCATAGTAGAAACTATCAGCAACATATGCTTAAACTTTTGATATATTGTATATTGCCAATACTGTAAGTACTGTGTGTGATGTATGTCAGTGTTATGTTTGGATCATGTCCTGCTCCAATATCTAAGGTTCAAAAGTGGATTAATTCCAAATAAATTTCCTTTTAATGGTTTTCATACAGCGTGATATTTACTGTGTTGCTTTTCCATTGTCTAAATCAATTTTTGAAATTTAACCTGAAGGCACCAATTAATAAATTGGCGGCAGTTACCATCACTGCAGCCAACATCACTGCAGTCAGATCCATTCCCCAGTCTCATCCTGCCATGTTTCAGACTCTGGAAGGCATACATTTAAATGACTGAGACCAGGCTACTGTTTCAACATTCTCCTGACTGTCTTCCATCCTCCATAAACTTCTGCTCATCGAAAGCTCCCCCCCCCCCCCCCCCCCCCGCCCCCAGGGTCACAGTCCTTCGCATATGCTGACAATTTGGCCCTGGCTTTGCAGACTAAATCCAGGAAATTAAGAAAAAAAACTCACTGAAGGTCCATATTCATTGGAAGCTTATTTCAGAAAATTGAGACTTCAACTGAATGCTGCCAAGACTACCATTTCAGTCTTCCATCTGAACAACTCAAAAGCCAGGGAAGAGCTTCATCTCCAGTTTTGTGGTTGACTCTTCACCCATGACACAACCCCAAAATATCTTGGCATCACTTTTAACCACACACTGGCATTCCTGCAAAATAAGAAGTCTCACAACACCAGGTTAAAGTCCAACAGGTTTATTTGGTAGCAAAAGCCACTAGCTTTCAGAGCGCTGCCCCTTCATCAGGTGAGTGGGAGTTCTGTTCACAAACAGGGCATATAAAGACACAAACTCAATTTACAAAATAATGATTGGAATGCGAGTCTTTACAGGTAATCAAGTCTTAAAGGTACAGACAATGTGAGTGGAGAGAGGGTTAAACACTGGTTAAAGAGATGTGTATTGTCTCCAGCCAGGACAGTTAGTGAGATTTTGCAAGTCCAGGCAAGCCGTGGGGGTTACAGATAGTGTGACATGAACCCAAGATCCCGGTTGAGGCCGTCCTCATGTGTGCGGAACTTGGCTATCAGTCTCTGCTCTGCGACTCTGCGTTGTGTTGTGTCGTGAAGACCGCCTTGGAGAACGCTTACCCGAATATCAGAGGCCGAATGCCCATGACCGCTGAAGTGTTCCCCAACAGGAAGAGAACACTCTTGCCTGGTGATTGTCGAGCGGTGTTCATTCATCCGCTGTCGTAGCGTCAACAAGGGATGAATGAACACAACAATGGCTTCAGAGGTAAGATTGCGTGACATATACCCTAAGTTTGCATTTCACAGGTCATTGATTTCATATTTGTAGCACTTGTTGCAGGATAAAAGAATAGAAATCGATAGCACATGTGATTTGGGTGTAACAACAGAACAGGTTATTAGTTAGCTGTTTAACTAGTGACTGGGTCTAGACTGAATAAAGCCTGCGAAGTAGCCAGTGACGTCACAGACTGACCACGTGACTAACCCCTTAAAGGGACCTCACAACACACAGTAACTCTGATATATAACATTCGTCACCCTTTCCTTCTAAAGTCCTATAGCAATGAATAACAACGATATCCTTACAAAGAACAATACAGCACAGGAACAGGCCCTTCGGCCCTCCAAGCCTGCGCCGCTCCCTGGTCCAAACTAGACCATTCTTTTGTAACCCTCCATTCCCACTCCGTTCATGTGGCTATCCAGATAAGTCTTAAACGTTCCCAGTGTATCCGCCTCCACCACCTTGCCCGGCAGCGCATTCCAGGCCCCCACCACCCTCTGTGTAAAATACGTCCTTCTGATATCCGTGTGAAACCAACACCCCCCTCACCTTGAACCTATGACCCCTCGTGAACGTCACCACCGAACTGGGAAAAAGCTTCCCACCATTCACCCTATCTATGCCTTTCATACTTTTATACACCTCTATAGGTCACCCCTCATCCTCCGTCTTTCCAGTGAGAACAACCCCAGTTTACCCAATCTCTCCACATAACTAAGCCCTTCCATACCAGGCAACATCCTGGTAAACCTCCTCTGCACTCTCTCTAAAGCCTCCACGTCCTTCTGGTAGTGTGGCAACCAGAACTGGGCGCAGTATTCCAAATGCGGCCGAACCAACGTTCTATACAACTGCAACATCAGACCCCAACTTTTATACTCTATGCCCCATCCTATAAAGGCAGGCATGCCATATGCCTTATTCACTACCTTCTCCACCTGTGACGTCACCTTCAAAGATCTGTGGACTTACACACCCAGGACCCTCTGCGTATCTACACCCTTTATGGTTCTGCCATTTATCGTATAGCTCCCCCCATGTTAGTTCTACCAAAATGCATCACTTCGCATTTATCTGGATTGAACTCCATCTGCCATTTCTTTGCCCAAATTTCCAGCCTCTCTATATCCTTCTGTAGCCCCTGACAATGTTCCTCACTATCTGCAAGTCCAGCCATTTTCGTGTCGTCTGCAAACTTACTGATCATCCCAGTTACACCTTCTTCCAGATCGTTTATATAAATCACAAACAGCAGAGGTCCCAATACAGAGCCCTGCGGAACACCACTAGTCACAGGCCTCCAGCCGGAAAAAGACCCTTCCACTACCACCCTCTGTCTTCTGTGACCAAGCCAGTTCTCCACCCATCTAACCACCTCCCCCTTTATCCCATGAGATCCAACCTTTTGCACCAACCTACCATGAGGGACTTTGTCAAACGCTTTACTAAAGTCCATATAGACGACATCCACGGTCATCAGAAAACGTACATATGCATTGGCAAACACGTTTTCATTACACAATAATTATAATAGAGTTAATAGGAAAGGAGATCTGGGGAACATCCAATCCACACTGGATGCCTGCACACTTCCAGAATCTGATTGTCCTTGACCTTGGAGATACCCTCAGGGTTTGTAGTAGGTATTTCCACCTTGGAATGTACGACTGTCTCTTGTGAATTGTGGCCCATTATCACTTAGAATTTGTTCTGGTTTCCCAAATCTGGTGAAGATCTCATTGAGCTTTTCGATGGTTTGTTCCGCAGTGGGGGATTTCATCATGGCCACTTCTGGCCACTTCAAGTGGGCATCAATGACAACCATGAATGCATGTCCTTCGAATGGACCCACAAAGTCTATGGGTAAATGTTACCAAGGCATTTTAGGTCACACCCATGGATGCAATGAGAACAATGGTGGTATGTTCCTGATCCACGCACATGACTGACACTGTCCAGCTTTTTCCTCCCTTTAGGCGTCAAGTCCAGGCCACCAAAAGTAACTTCTCACCAGTTCTTTCATTCTGACTATATCTGGATGTCCTTCAAGCAATTGTTTCAAAACTCTTTTGTCACATGTTTGGTGGAATTAATACTCTCATCCTTCACAAATGCCATCCTCACTGTACTGTCAACTATCATTTTCTGGAAACATATGGCTTTAAATCAAGATGTGTTCCTGCTATCCTTTAACACTATTTCCAGTATCTCCCCCAACATGGGATCTTTTCTGGTTGTCGTTAGAATTGTGCAGCAGTCACTGGGACGTCCATCTGTGAAAAGTAAAAGATATTGGAAATACTACTTGGTGGTACATGCCCAGCAGGTTAAGGTAAATGTGACAATGCATCTGCACGGCTTTCAGATTGACAATAATTGATTTTGTACGAATGTGTTGATGGTATTAACAGGCATTGCTGAAGTCTGCATGCAGCGAGCGATTGAATACCTTTTGTACAGCCTGAAGGTGGTTAAGGGTTGCTGGTCCATCAACAATGTGAAGTGATGACAATAAAGGTATTGATGGAACTTTCTTCATCTAAAAATAATGCTAAATGCTTCCTTTTCCAATTGTGCATAGTTTGTTTCAGCACTTATTAGGGTACACGATGCAAAAGCCACTGGCCTTTCTTCCCCAGCAGGTAGTATGTGTGACGCCACCATTCTAGCTCTGTGTGGCGATGCATCACAGGCAAATAATCGTGACAACTTTGGGTTGAAATACACCAACGCTTCAGGCTTTTTCAATGTTTCTTTGGTTGTGTTGTAAGCTTTTTTGCAATCTGGTGTCCATTACCATGCTTGTTTAGAGCATAAAAAGCTACGTCGTGATTTATGTGAGGTTGCTAAGTTTGAGACCAGCTTCCCATAACAGTTTATTAATCCTAGGAACAATCTCAATTGTGTTACATTTGTTGGTCATTGTTTACAGGGTTGTTGGTGTGCAACCTTTTAACGTATTACAACTGTTCCCTTTAAGCAGCCAGATCAAGTCTCAAAGTTTAGAAACAGCCGTTTATTATTCAAGCTACAGCAATGACTCGAGCACGCCAGCTAGTGGTCAGCCAGAGTTCTGAATATAGGTTTTATACAAGCAGATATTCTCCCAGATTCGATTACAAGTAATTGACATATACCGAAGTATAGAAGTTATCTCTAACCACTTACAATAATTGATTAGGGTTACATCATGCATAAGATACAAATGTTAAAGACCAATCACAGCCATTGCACGCCTGCTTAATTATAATATCCAATCAGCGTAAAGGTTTGATCATGTTAGCAGACCTCATTTGTCATTGTTGCAAATTGTCCTTAACATCCAAGCTTGTGTCTGGGTTTGAAGGTATCAATTACCTCTCCCATGTCTAGATGTCTGATTTAATGAATTAGAACCATAGAACCATAGAAAATTACAGCTCAGAAACAGGCCTTTTGGCCCTTCTTGTCTGTGCCGAACCATTTTATGCCTAGTCCCACTGACCTGCACTTGGACCATATCCCTCCACACCCCTCTCATCCATGAACCCGTCCAAGTTTTTCTTAAATGTTAAAAGTGACCCCGCATTTACCACTTTATCCGGCAGCTCATTCAACACTCCCACCACTCTCTGCGTGAAGAAGCCCCCCCTAATATTCCCTTTAAACTTTTCTCCTTTCACCCTTAACCCATGCCCTCTGGTTTTTTTCTCCCCTAGCCTCAGCGGAAAAAGCCTCTCAGACTGAGCCATGGATAGATAAATAAACCTGCCCTGCAGAGTTTTCCTAGGCTATATCTGTTGCTTGAACATGCTCTCATTGTTTCATTGCGAGATTTCTGCCTGAGAACTAACAGCCCACAGTTTGGAGTCCTGGTGTACTCTCTTGCAGTTAAAATGTGTGCGCGCCTTCTCTGCTCAACTGCATATTTTAACCCTTTCACAGAGCATGATCATTAAAATGGCTACTAGTCCCCTTCAGTCGTGGAATATCCATGATAGCTTCCATCTTCTTAAGTGCTTAGTGTAAAGCTTTGCCTAGATATTGGATAGATTTCTGGAAGAAATCACATTTATCTTTCCTGACACAAAACCATTCCTCTGAAGAAGGTAGTGGTGGAAGGGTGTTCTTCTGATTGGAGGTCTGTAACCAGTGATATTCTGCAGGGATCAGTGCTGGGACTTCTGCTGTTTGTAATATATATATAAATGACTTGGAAGAAAACGTAGCTGGTATGATTAGCAATTTTGCGGATGATACCAAGATTGCTGGAGTTGCGGAAAGTGCTGAAGATTGTCAGAGAATACAGCAGGATATAGATAGGCTGGAAAATTGGGCGGAGAAATAGCAGATGGAATTTAATCCGGACAAATGCGAGGTGATGCATTTTGGTAGGTCCAATTCTGGTGGGAGCTACAAAATAAATGGAAGAACCATCAGGAGCAATAGACACACAGAGAGATCTGGGCGTGCAGGTCCACAGATCCTTAAAAGTGGCAACACAGGTGGAAAAAGTGGTGAAGAAAGCATATGGCATGCTTGCCTTCATCGGAAGGGGCATCGAGTATAAAAGTTGGCAAATTCTTACAGTTATATAAAACGTTGGTTAGACCACATTTGGAATCCTGTGTCCAATTCTGGTCACCACATCTACCAGAAGGATGTGGAGGCTTTGGAGAGAGTACAAAAAAGGTTTACCAGGATGTTGCCCGGTATGGAGGGTATTAGCTATGAGCAGAGATTGAATAAACTGGGATTGTTCTCCCTAGAAAGACGGAGACTGAGCGGCGACCTGATAGAAGTTTATAGAATTATGAGGGGTATAGATAGGGTGAACAGTTGGAAACTTTTTCCCAGGGCAGAAATGACAATTACAAGGGGGGCACAAGTTCAAGGTAAGGGGGGAAAGGTTCAGTGGAGATGTGCTGGGGAAGTTTTTTTTACACAGAGTGGTGGGGGCCTGGAATGCACTGCCAAGTGAGGTGGTTGAGACAGATACATTAGCGACATTTAAGACTTATCTGGATAGACATATGAACCGATGACGGATAGAGGCAGTTGGTCTAGATATGACAATGTGATCGGCACAGGCTTGGAGGGCCGAAGGGGTGTTACTGTGCTGTACTGTTCCTTGTTCTTTGTTCTTTGAAGACGTTGTAAGGTTGTTTCAAAATTACTTAAATGTCCTTGTTCATTTGAGCCCATAATTAAGATGTCATAAAGATAACATTATACCCCCTGTAGACCAATTAAGATCTGGTCCATTGACTGTTGAAATAAAGTGGGTGCTGAATAATTCCAAAAGGCAATCATTTGTAGTGGAAAGGGCCTTTATGAGTGATGATGGTAAGCAGATGTTCAGATTCAGCTGCAACATTCATTTGCAGGTAGGCCTGTGACAAGGCGATTTTGCTAAATGCCTGTCCTCCTGCAAGGCCAGCAAGCTAGTCCTTAACACACTAACTAATATATAACATTACAAACCTTATTGAGTCCTTTGAGAAGGTGACCAAAGAGGTGGATGAGGGTAAAGCGGTTGATGTGGTGTATATGGATTTCAGCAAAGCGTTTGATAAGGTTCCCCATGGTAAGCTTTTACAGAAAATACGGACACATGGGATTGAGGGTGATTTAGTGGTTTGGATCAGGAATTGGCTAGCTGTAAGAAAACAGAGGGTGGTGGTTGATGGGAAATATTCATCCTGGAGTTCAGTTACTAGTGGTGTACCGCAAGGATCTGTTTTGGGGCCACTGCTGTTTGTCATTTTTATTAATGATGTTCCAGATAGGAAACCTCAGTGGCTTCAAAGATGCACTTCTCTCTTGAGGCGAACTCCAGCCTCCTGAAATCGCTTTAACAACTGTTCTAAGTTTGAATCATCATAGAATCATAAAAACCCTGCAGAATGAGGCCATTCGTTCCTTTGAGTCTGTACTGACTGCAATCCCACCAAGTCCCTATTCCCGTAACCCCACACATTTGCCCTGCTAATCTCCCTGACACTAGGGTCAATTTAGCATGGCCAATAACCTAACCCATTTGGACTGTGGGAGAAAACCGGAGCACCCAGAGGAAACCCACGCAGACATGGGGAGAAACTCAGCCTCTGTCGAACCAGTTATGAGGACATCAAAGTACATGTGATTCCTGCCAGCTTTGCATACAGGTCTTCAATCCTTGGGACTGGGTATTTACCCAGCCTGGCAGCCTGATTAACTTACCTTATAATCACCGTAAATGCAATGGTCTCGCCCAGTTTGAATATGGGGAGTATAGGTGCTGTCCATTGAGAACTGAACAGTCTGGAAAATGCCTAGTTCTTTCAACCTGTTTAACTCAGTATCCACTTTCTCTTGTCAGGCATATGGTACCTGTCTTACCATAAAACAAAATCAGGAAATCACCTCTGAATCCATACAAATCTCACCATGTATCTCTTGCATTTTGTCTACTGCATCACAAGGCACTCTTGTATTTTCTTATCAGTTCAGGCAGTTCCCCTTACAACACTTGAAAAATATTGGCCCAATTCAACTTGATTTCTTTAAGCCAATCGTGGCCGAGAAGGTTTGGTCCTTCACCCATCACTATTATCACTGGGGGCTGGGTAGATTGTTGTCCATAGCTTACAGGTAGCATTGTGCTGCCTTTTATTTTTGTTGTTTCTGGTGTACATGTCTTCAACTTGGCAGACGTGTTCTTCAGGTTCAATGGTTGGATTCCCTCTCTTAGGTACTGAAAAGTGTGTTCGTGCATCAGTGACTGGTATCCCCGAATCCACTGTCATCTCAAGAGGCTTCTTATTTACCCACAGCGTGACAGTTATAGGGTCTAAAGAGAGAATGCTGGAAAATCTCAGCAGGTCTGGCAGCATCTGTAAGGAGAGAAAAGAGCTGACATTTCGAGTCCAGATGACACTTTGTTAAAGCAGATGCCCTCCGCCTAATTGTTACAAGAGTTACCCATTTGGGAAACTCCCAGACAAACCTGCTGACAATCCAAGAGTAAAGTAGAGCTCTTTGCACTCACGGCTTGCACAGGTAGGATTGCATCCGCCTGCAGGATTTTCATACACAACAGATGCTGGCATGAAACCACGAGCAAGGATACTCAAATTGAGGGGATGCACCATTATATGGTATTGGTAATGGTAGGAGATTGTGAGGAGGTCTTCTGGCATAGTGGTAGAGATTTCTACCACCTGGGTCATAAGGTCCGGGTTCAAGTCTTACTTCAGGACTTGATGGCTATGGAAGGTGTGCACAAAACTTGGTTAAACAGGTAGATTAGCAGCCCATAAAATCTTCCAATACATCTGATGGCAGGTGGTAAAGAAGATGAGGTGATTTCCTGGTCAGCGTTACTGCAGGAGACAATAGCAAACCATAGCAGTACTTCTCCAAACATAATCATAGACAAAATCCATGGTCATCACCAATGCCCTCTGAAAAGAGGAGGAGGAAATTGTCACATCAGAGGAATACCTCCAACCAGAAGTGGAAACATTAGCAAAAAGATTTAAAGGCAACGCTTTGACTATTGCGCCATTATCTTAGTCAGATGATTCACACCCATTTCAAATGTCTTAACAGACTTGCTTACATTAATTGCGACACATAAAAATCCATTACTGGCAGTGTGAAATTTAGTTATGAGGAAACAGCTGCAGAAATCCGCACTTTTTCTCAGTGTACTTTTACCAGTAATAATTGGTTTTGGTATGTTTGAGGATTTAATGGACAATTCTCTCGGTTAATATGCATCTAACTAGAGATATTCCTACAAGTTTCACTATAGAGGTTTGGTAACATAGTAATTGTGTTACTGAACTTGTAAACCCAGTGGTCTGGACTAATAATCTGCCAATATGAATTAAAATCACCACAAGTGTGATTAATTATATAGCTGGAGAGAGGGATGGAGAAAGGGGAGCAGAATTAAAGGTCTGTGTTAGGTCGGAGCTAAGGAAAGATCGACAAGAGAGATTGGGTAAACTGGGGTTGTTCTCCCTGGAAAGACGGAGAATGAGGGGAGATCTAATAGAGGTGTACAAGATTATGAAGGGGATAGATAGGGTGAACGGTGGGAAGCTTTTTCCCAGATCAGAAGTGACGTTCACGAGGGGTCATGGGCTCAAGGTGAGAGGGGCGAAGTATAACTCAGATATTAGAGGGATGCTTTTTACACAGAGGGTGGTGGGGGCCTTGAATGTGCTGCCAAGTAGGGTGGTGGAGGCAGGCATGCTGACATCGTTTAAGACTTACCTGGATAGTCACATGAGCAGCCTGGGAATGGAGGGATACAAACGATTGGTCTAGTTGGACCAAGGAGCGGCACAGGCTTGGAGGGCCGAAGGGCCTGTTTCCTGTGCTGTACTGTTCTTTGTTCTTTGACAAAGATGTCATGGACAAAAGACAAAGGGAGTGTTAATGGTAGCATTAAGGACTAAAGAAGCTGCTGACGATGGCATAAAGGTATGGTAGCACAATGTGTTAATCGGAAAACAAAGGTCAGTGCTCAGTTAAAGTAAAACTACAGAACAAGTGACAGATGGCCCTGTGGGAGGAGGGGGTTTACATTGGGACAAAAAAAGAAAATTTAAAATGGGTCAAGACGGAGGAGAAAGTTCACAGTCTCATAGACCAAGTTCAGAAGGTCTAATCGGAAAGTGAGTTGTTCCTCCAATTTGCATTGGGCTTCACTGGAGCATTACAGAACGCCAAAGACGAACATGTGGGCATGATAGCAAGATAGTGAATTGAAATAGCAAGCAAAATGAATATAGTGGTCGTGCTTGCGGACTGAGTGAAGGTGTTCCACAAAGTGGTCACCCAGTCTGCATTTAGTCTCCCCAGTGTAGAGGAGACTGCATTGGGAGCAGCAAATACAATTGAAGGAGGTGCAAGTGAAATACTGCATTACCTGTAAAGAGTGTTTGGGGTCTTGGACAGTGGGGAGGTAAAGGGGCAGGTATTATCTCCAGAAATGGTAGAGAGTCAACAGCAATCTCAAGCTGTTAGATGATTAGTGAGGGCAAAGCACCACTCATTTCAGCAAGGAGATAGGGTGTTAGCACATAATTATTCCACCAGTGAGAAATGGGTATCAGCCATAGTTTTCGCAAAAACAAGTCCAATTTGTTGCACAGTTCAAACCGAAGATGAACTAGTTTGACGACACCGTGCTGATCAATTGTTGTCATCTCTAAATGACTTCTCAGAATCATCTCCAGAAGTACCAACTTCCTTAGTTCCTTAGTGTTGTGAATACTACTACAGAAGACTTAGTTGAATCTGAGTTGCCTGATGATTGGGTCTTTGCTACTGTACCAGGTGAGAATGATGCAGAATTTGTTCCAAGAGAAGTGTCTACTGAAGTTCCAAATCATACTTCTAGGGTCAAGCACAGCGAAATACCACAATATCGTATACAACCAACGAGCAATAGACTTCCTCCAGATCGACTTTCCTGTTGACTGTGTACATTGATTAGTGGTGCAGAGTACTGTGTATAGTGTATTATTGATCCTATGTATAACATCGTAGTAATTTGTTATCATGACCACAGAAGTAGAGAAGGGATATTATATATTTGAGTGGTTGCAGACTGCTTCAACAACTGATCACATTACTTAATGGTGATGTCGTTAGGGTGTTTCACAGGCTCCTGCTTTTAGTTTCAGTTTGTACTCTGTAAAGGCAAGAAGTTCTAGGATATATTTTGTTGTTAGTTTGAATCTGCAAGCCACATCTTTTCTTTTTGTTTAAAACCCACAACCGCTAACGTAGCTAGGACATTACAGAGTCCTCAACATTTACTCCAGACCCGACAAAGTGTTGGCATCAGGTCAAACATGGACAAGGAAACCTTGTGTTAACTAACATGTACCGTTTCCCACCCCTCCCCCCACCACCTGAATCAGTACTCCATGTCGAACACCACTTGAAGGGGAGCATGGAGGGTGGTCAACTTCAATGTCTATTACCAAGAGTGTCTCAGTAGTACCACCACAGGCTGAGCTCTAAAGGATCTTCTGGAAGCAAGTGAAATAATTTGTGGATATAAGACGTGCAGTCTTTTGTTTTCTGCAATACCTCTAGAGATTCACCATCATAAGAAGTGTGCCTTGAAGGAACTTCTTCAGAGAAGACCATGAGGATAGATTCTACATTGGGAACACTCCTGGCCAGATTTTCCTAAAACCCAGTTGTATCTATTTTCAGTTGAATAATTAGAATTAATGTCCAGTTGAGTTAAAATTCAGTAAGAGTTGCAACTGATTAAGATAGTACCTAAAGTGTTAAATAAAGGGAGATTGTTGAATTAATTAAGAGTTGATTCTTGTCTCTGTTTCATTAACTTGGAATGCTTGGGGGGTGTTTAAATTGAAAGTTGAATAACACCAGTCTTTATACAATTTGATTCACTCCACTTGATATCAAGAAACATAGAAAAATAGGAGCAGTAGTCAGTCATTCAGCCCTTCGAACTGGCTCAGCCATTCAATAGAATCATGGCTGATTCCCTTTCTCAACGCAATAATCCCGCATTCTCTCCACATCCTTGACACCATTGGAGACTAGAAATCTACCCATTTCCTTCTTAAATATATTTAGTGATTTGACCTATGGTCACAGGTTTGCCATTGTCTGAGTGAAGAAATTTCTCCTCATCTCAGTCTAGCATTATCCATACTACTGATGTAAATTTAACCGGTCTGCAATTCCCTGTTTTCTCCCTCCCAATTTTAAATAGCTGGGTTACATTTGCCACTCTCCAATCTGCCGGACTGTTCCAGAATCTACAGAATTTGGGAAGGGGACAACCAATGCATCATTATTTTCTTGGTCACTTCCTTTATACCCTGTGATGTAGATTATCAGGCCTCGCAGATTTCAGTCCCATTCACTTCTCCAACACTTTTATTCCTAACATCTTTCTATGACTCCTCTTTGAACAAAGAACAGTACAGCACAGGAAACAGGCCCTTCAGCCCTCCAAGCCTGTGCCGCTCATTGGTCCAACGAGACCATTCGTTTGTATCCCTCCATTCCCAGACTGCTCATGTGACTATCCAGGTAAGTCTTAAACGATGCCAGCGTGTCTGCCTCCACCACCCTACATGGAAGCGCATTCCAGGCCCCCACCACTCTCTGTAAGAAACGTCCCTCTGATATCTGAGTCATACCTCACCCCTCTCACCTTGAGCCCGTGACCCCTCGTGATTGTCACCTCCGACCTGGGAAAAAGCTTCCCACTGTTCACCCTATCTATACCCTTCATAATTTTGTACACCTCGATCAGGTCTCCCGTCATTCTCCGTCTTTCCAGGGAGAACAAGCCCAGTTTACCCAATCTCTCCTCATAGCTAAGAACCTCCATACCAGGCAACATCCTGGTAAACCTTCTCTGCACTCTCTCTAAAGCCTCCACATCCTTCTGGTAGTGTGGCGACCAGAACTGAATGCAGTACTTCAAATGTGGCCCAACCAGCGCTCTATACAGCTGCAACATCAGACTCCAGCTTTTATACTCTATACCCCGTCCTATAAAGGCAAGCAAACCATATGCCTTCTTCACCACCGTCTCCACCTGTGCTGCCACCTTCAAGGATTTGTGAACTTGCACACCTAGGTCCCTCTGTGTTTCTATACTCTTGATGGCTCTGTCTCCTTTGGCCAAGCCAGTTTTCTACCCATCTAGCCACCTCTCCTTGTATCCCATGAGCCTTAACCTTCTTAACCAACCTGCCATGAGGGATTGTGTCAAATGCCTTACTGAAATCCATATAGACGACATCCACGGCCCTTCCTTCGTCAACCGTTTTTGTCACTTCCTCAAAAACTCCACCAAATTTGTAAGGCATGACCTCCCTCTTACAAAACCATGCTCTCTGTCACTAATGAGATTGTTCCGTTCTAAATGCGCATACATCCTGTCTCTAAGAATCCTCCAACAACTTCCCTACCACGGACATCAAGCTCACTGACCTATAATTACCCGGGTTATCCCTGCTACCCATCTTAAATAACGGTACCACATTTGCTATCCTCCAATCTTCAGGGACCTCACCTGTGTCCAATGAAGAGACAAAGATTTCCGTCAGAGGCCCAGCAATCACGTCTCTGGTCTCCTTGAGCACTCTAGGATAGATGCCATCAGGCCCTGGGGATTTGTCAGTTTTAATGTTACCTAAAAAACCTAACACTTCCTTCCTTGTAAAGGAGATTCTCTCTAATGGGTTAACACCTCCCTCTGAGACACTCCCAGTCAACAAGTCCCTCTCCTTTGTGAATCCCGATGCAAAGTATTCATTTAGGATCTCTCCTATTCCCTTGGGTTCTAAGCTTGGGTTCTATTGGATAATTGGAACACATTCTGGGGAAGGTGGGACCTGTACAAACAGGACGGGGTGCACCTGAACAAGAGGGGCACCAATATCCTGGGAGGGAAATTTGATACGGCTCTTCAGGGGGGTTTAAACTAATTTGTCAGGGGAGTGGGAAAAGGAGTTGTAGTCCAGAAGTCAGTGAGGGTGGTGAGGCATTGGGGAAGGTATCAGGGTCAAGGGTGGGTACCGGTAGACAGGAAGGTGGGGTGAAGTGTGTCTACTTCAATGCAAGGAGCATCCGGAACAAGGTAGATGAACTTGGGGCGTGGATTGGTACTTGGGACTACGATGTTGTGGCCATTACGGAGACGTGGGTAGAACAAGGGCAGGAATGGTTGTTGGACGTTCCAGGGTATAGATGTTTCAGTAAGTGTAGGGAAGCTGGTAAAAGAGGTGGAGGAGTAGCATTGTTAATCAAGGATAGTTTAACGGCTGCGGAAAGGCACTTCGAGGGGGATCTGCACACTGAGGTAATATGGGCTGAGGTTAGAAATAGGAAAGGAGCAGTCACGTTGTTAGGAGTTTACTATAGCCCCCCAAATAGTAATAGAGATGTGGAGGAAGAAATTGCTAAGCAGATTATGGATATGTGTGGGGGTCACAGGGTAGTTGTCATGGGGGACTTTAACTTTCCAAATATTGATTGGAACCTTTGTAGGTCAAATAGTTCGGATGGGGCGGTTTTTGTGCAGTGTGTGCAGGAGGGTTTCCTGACACAATATGTGGATAGGCCGACAAGAGGTGGGGCCACATTGGATTTGGTACTGGGAAATGAACCGGGCCAAGTGTTAGATTTGGTTGTGGGAGAGCACTTTGGAGATAGTGACCACAATTCGGTGCCTTTTGTTATTGCAATGGAGAGGGATAGGGCCGTACGGCAGGGCAAGGTTTACAATTGGGGGAGAGGTAATTATGATGCGATTAGGCAAGAATTAGGGGGCATAAGTTGGGAACAGAAACTGTCAGGGAAAGGCACTAATGAAAAGTGGAACTTTTTCAAGGAACAAATACTGGGTGTCCTTGATAGGTATGTCCCTGTCAGGCAGGGAGGAAATAGCCGAGTTAGGGAACCATGGTTCACGAAAGAGGTGGAATGTCTTGTGAAAAGGAAGAGGGAAGCTTATGTAGGGATGAGGAAACAAGGTTCAGATGGCTCGATTGAGGGTTACAAGTTAGCAAGGAATGAGCTGAAAAAGGGGCTTAGGAGAGCTAGGAGGGGACACGAGAAGTCCTTGGCGGGTCGGATCAAGGAAATCCCCCAAGGCTTTTTACTCTTATGTGAGGAATAAAAGAATGACCAGGGTGAGGTTAGGGCCAGTCAAGGACAGTAGTGGGAACTTGTGTATGGAGTCAGTAGAGATAGGCGAGGTGATGAATGAATACTTTTCTTCAGTGTTCACCAAGGAGAGGGGCCATGTTTTTGAGGAAGAGAAGGTGTTACAGGCTAATAGGCTGGAGGAAATAGATGTTCGGAGGGAGGATGTCCTGGCAGTTTTGAATAAACTGAAGGTCGATAAGTCCCCTGGGCCTGATGAAATATATCCTAGGATTCTTTGGGAGGCAAGGGATGAGATTGCAGAGCCTTTGGCTTTGATCTTTGGGTCCTCGCTGTCCACGGGGATGGTGCCAGAGGACTGGAGAATGGCGAATGTTGTTCCTCTGTTTAAGAAAGGGAATAGAAATGACCCTCGTAATTATAGACCGGTTATCTTACTTCGGTGGTTGGTAAATCGATGGAAAAGGTCGTTAGGGATGGGATTTACGACCATTTAGAAAGATGCGGATTAATCCGGGATAGTCAGCACGGATTCGTGAAGGGCAAGTCGTGCCTCACAAATTTGATTGAATTTTTTGAGGAGGTAACTAAGTGTGTTGATGAAGGTAGGGCAGTTGATGTCATATACATGGATTTTAGTAAGGCGTTTGATAAGGTCCCCCATGGTCGGCTTATGATGAAAGTGAGGAGGTGTGGGATAGAGGGAAAGTTGGCCGATTGGATAGGTAACTGGCTGTCTGATCGAAGACAGAGGGTGGTGGTGGATGGAAAATTTTCGGATTGGAGGCAGGTTGCTAGCGGAGTGCCACAGGGATCAGTGCTTGGTCCTCTGCTCTTTGTGATTTTTGTTACTGACTTAGAGGAGGGGGCTGAAGGGTGGATCAGTAAATTTGCTGATGACACCAAGATTGGTGGAGTAGTGGATGAGGTGGAGGGCTGTTGTAGGCTGCAAAGAGACATAGCTAGGATGCAAAGCTGGGCTGAAAAATGGCAAATGGAGTTTAACCCTGATAAATGTGAGGTGATTCATTTTGGTAGGACTAATTTAAATGTGGATTACAGGGTCAAAGGTAGGGTTCTGAAGACTGTGGAGGAACAGAGAGATCTTGGGGTCCATATCCACGGATCTCTAAAGGTTGCCACTCAAGTGGATAGAGCTGTGAAGAAGGCCTATAGTGTGTTAGCTTTTATTAACGGGGTTGGAGTTTAAGAGCCGTGGGGTTATGATGCAACTGTACAGGACCTTGGTGAGACCACATTTGGAATATTGTGTGCAGTTCTGGTCACCTCACTATAAGAAGGATGTGGAAGCGCTGGAAAGAGTGCAGAGGAGATTTACCTGGATACTGCCTGGTTTGGAGGGTAGGTCTTATGAGGAAAGGTTGAGGGAGCTAGGGCTGTTCTCTCTGGAGCGGAGGAGGCTGAGGGGAGACTTAATAGAGGTTTATAAAATGATGAAGGGGATAGATAGAGTGAACGTTCAAAGACTATTTCCTCGGGTGGATGGAGCTATTACAAGGGGGCATAACTGTAGGGTTCGTGGTGGGAGATACAGGAAGGATATCAGAGGTAGGTTCTTTACGCAGAGAGTGGTTGGGGTGTGGAATGGACTGCCTGCAGTGATAGTGGAGTCAGACACTTTAGGAACATTTAAGCGGTTATTGGATAGGCACATGGAGCACACCAGGATGATAGGGAGTGGGATAGCTTGATCTTGTTTTCAGATAAAGCTCGGCACAACATCGTGGGCCGAAGGGCCTGTTCTGTGCTGTACTGTTCTATGTTCTATAAGCATAATTCCTCTCCTTTGTCCCTGAGAGGTCCGACTTTTTCCCTGACAACTCTTTCGTTCCTAACGTATGAATAAAATGCCTTAGGATTCTCCTTAATCCTGCCTGCCAAGAACATCTCGTGACCTCTTTTTACCCTTCTAACTCCCCGTCTGAGTTCTTTCCTACTCTCTCTGTATTCCTCCAGAGCTCCATCTGTTTTCAGTTGTCTGGACCTAATGTATGCCTCTCTTTTCTTTTTGATCAGATCCTCAATTTCCCTGGTTATCCACGGCTCTCGAATCCTACATTTCCTATCCTTCCTTTTTACAGGCACATGCCTGTCCTGCAGCCTTATCAACTGTCCCTTAAAAGACTCCCACATGCCAGACGTGGACTTACCCCGGAACAGCCTCTCCCAATCAACGGCCACCAATTCCTGCCTAATCCGGCGAGAGTTAGCCTTCCCCCAATTTAGCACCCTACCCTTCGGACAACACTCGTCCTTGTCCATTACTATCCTAAAGCTAACAGAGTTGTGGTCACTATTTGCCACATGTTCCCCTACCGAAACTTTGACGACCTGACCGGGCTTATTTCCCAGAACTAGATCCAGTATAGCCCCCTCGCTAGTTGGGCTATCTACATACTGTTCCAAAGAACCTTCCAGAATGCATTTTACAAATTCCTCCCCATCCATACTATCCTTAATTCATTTTGTAAGCCTTGGGCAGGGCCACCTTTCTTGTTTTTTTGTGCCAGAAAGGGACGCATAACTGTTGTGATACATTCATTTGTTCCTTAAATATTTGACATTGCCTATCCACCACTATGCCTTTGAATGAAGTTCCCCAATCAATCTCAGCCAACTCATGCTTCACACCTTTGTAAGTTTCCTTTGTTTATAAGAACATAAGAACTAGGAGCAGGAGTAGGCCATCTGGCTCCTCGAGCCTGCTCCGCCATTCAATAAGACCATGGCTGATCTTTTTGTGGACTCAGCTCCACTTACTTACCTGCTCACTCTCGCCCTTAATTCATTTACTGGTCAAATTCTATCTTTGCCTTAAAAACATTCAATGAGGTAGCCTCAACTGTTTCGCTGGACACAGAATTCCATAGATTCATAACCTTTTGGGTGAAGAAGTTCCTCAACTCAGTCCTAAATCTGCTCCCCCTTATTTTGAGGCTATGCCCCCTAGTTCTACTTTCACCCACCAATGGAAACAATCTCCCTGCTTCTATCTTATCTATTTCCTTCATAATTTTGTATGTTTAGGACTCTCGTTTCAGACTGATCTTCTTCACTTTCATCTTAATGAAGAATTTTATTGTGTAATAGTCACTGTTTCCTAATGGACGCAAGATTATTAATAACCCCTTTTCATTGCATAATACTAAATCTAGGATAACACATTCCCTTGTTGGATCCTCCACATACAGTTTTAAAAAGCCATCTCGTATTCCAGGAATTCATCTACCACAGTATCATTGTTAATTTGCTTTGTCCATTCTATATGTAGATTAAAGTCACCCATAATTACTGTAGCAAGCTTGTTACATGCATCTCAAATTTCCTGTTTAATGCCATCTCGTACCTTACTACTTCTGTCTGGAGGCCTGAAGGCACTGGATAAAGCTATAGATCCTAACAATAATACTGATGAACTGTGCTTCAGAACTTGCTGTGCCCTTAGCCACACTGTTTCAGTGCAGTTACAACATTGGCATTTACCTGTCAATGTGGGTAAATTTTCAGGTCTGTCCTGTACATAAAAGGCAGGACAAATCCAACCCAGCCAATGAACAGCCCATCAGTCTACTCTCATCGTGTGATAGATCAGGTCATCAACAGTGTTAACTTGCTTAGCAATAACCTACTCACTGATGCTCAGTTTGGGTTCTGCCAGGGTCACTCAGCTCCTGAATTCATGATAGCCATGTTTCAAACATAGACAAAAGAGCAGATCTTCAGAGGTGAGATGCTAGTGACTGCCTTTGAAATCAAGGCAGCATTTGACCAAGTATGACATCAAGGAGCCCGAGCAAAACTGGAGTCAATGGAAAACAGGGGGAAAATTCTCCGCTGGTTGAGTCATACCTGGCACAATGCAAGATGATTGTGGTTATTGGTGAGGAAATATCTCAGCTTCAGAATATTAATGCAGGAGTTCCTCAGGGTAGTGAATGAGGCCCAACCATCTTCAGCTGCTTCATCGATGACCTTTCTTCCATCATAAGGTCAGAAGCAGGGACGTTCACTGATGATTGCACAATGTTCAGCACCAATCGCGACTCCTCAGATACTGAAGCAGTCCATGTCCAAATGCAGTAAGACCTGGGAAATATCCAGGCTTGGGCTGACAACTGGAAAGCAACATGCATGCCAGACAAGTGCCAGCCAATGAACATCTCCAACAAGAGATAATCTAACCATTGCCTTTTTAATATTCAATGGCATTACTATCACTGAATCACCACTAAACCCCAATATCCCGGGGGTTACCATTGACCAGAAACGGAACAGGACTAGCCACATAAATACTGCGGCTGCAGGAGCAGGTCAAAGGCTAGAATTCCTGGGTCAAGTAATCCACCTCCCCCCCCCCCCCCACCCCTCAAAGCCTGATCGCCATCTACAAGGCATAAGGTCAGGGTGATGGAATACTCTCCACTTGCCTGGATGAGTGCAGTTCCAACAACACTCAAGAAGCTCGACACTCATGGTGGCACAGTGGTTAGCACTGCTGCCTCACAGCGCCAGGGCCAGGGTTCAATTCCCAGCTTGGGTCACTGTCTGTGTGGACTCTGCGTGTTCTCCTCATATCTGCATGGGTTTCCTTCGGGTGCTCTGGTTTCTCACAGTCTGAAAGATGTGCTGGTTAGATGCATTGGCCATGCTAAATTCTCCCTCAGTGTAACCTGAACAGGCACCGGAGTGTGACGACTAGGGGATTTTCACAGTAACTTCATTGCAGTGTTAATGTAAGCCTACTTGTGACACTAATAAATAAACTTAAACCAATCAGGGCAAAGCAGTCTGTTTGATTGGTATTCTTTCCACAAACGTTCAGTCCTTCCCCCACCAATGCAGTGTGCCAGCCGTGTGTATCATCTACAAGATGCACTGCAGCAACTCACCAAACCTCCTTAAACAGCATCTTCTAAACCCATGACTGCTACCTAGAAGGACAAAGACAGCAGATACCTGGGAACACCATCACCTAGAAGTTCCCCACCAAACCACTCATCATCCTGATTTGGAAATATATCATTGTCCCTCCACTGTCACTGGGTCAAAATCCTGCAACTCCCTTCCTTACAGCAGTGTGGATGAACCTACACCAGATGGACTGCGGTGCCACTTTCTCAAGGGCAATTAAGGATGGGTAATAAATGTTGGCCTAGCCAGTGATGCCCACATCCCATGAATGCATTTACAAAAAAAACCCACAAGATTGCACAGGTTTTAAACGAATAAAAATAAACTTTATTTTACGAGGTCAGAAAGCTAAAACAATTTACAATGTCTATCTTAAACCCTAGCATTCATTAATATGCATATGTAAATTAACTGGCACACTGTGGTTGAACACACTGCATTGCACAATAAATGGCAGATGCAACTAAGACAGATTTCTCCACAATCCATTCAGATGTAATTAAAGACTATGGGTGGGATTTTGCTCCTCCCTAAACTGTAAAATCCCCTCCCCTGAGGACAATGGACCTTCCCATTGTCTGTCCCTTGCCCGCTCCGATTCCCGTGGTGGGCGGGATGGTAAAATCCCAGTCTATGAGTCAACCAATCTCATTGAAGCTCTCTCACGCGGGATTGCAGTCTTTACCTTCGAAGATCTTGTCTTGGAAATTGCTCCAACTGAAGACAGCCCACCTTACAGGGTTTCCATCTTGTCTCTAAGATTCTGTCCCCCTGCATTCCCATGTCTGCACATCAGCACCAACTCATAAGCACAGCTTCAGATCTTCCTCAGGAATTCATCCGGCCATGTTGAAGCGATATCTCTGGAATATGACAGAGGGCATTGGCACATAGTGTTTTTTTTAAAACCAGGACTACTAGCTCATTTAAAGTTTCGAGTCAGGGCAAGTGGATAGGTCAGGCTTCCTATCACACTGAAAGTCAGGGCCCTGCATGCTGTCAACAATATCATCTTTTGATTTTTGTTTCCTTCAATGTTGTTAACATCGAACATGTGATGTATGGGCTCAGTATATTGGGCCCAGTCTTCCCCACTGCTGTCATATGGCTTGAGTTTTCCAAAAAAGAGGCGAAACAGCTTCTTCTTACCGGAGAAGATTGACTTATGGAGGTTGTCGGGAATGAAAGATAGAGAAAAAAATTATCCTCATCGCCAATGTAATAATTCAGCCAAATGCTGGTTTTCCAGTCACCAACACCCTTTATTGTGTACCAAAGAGAAGGGCCACCATTGCAGCTTACAGTGAGCTAGTCTCCACCTCAAGACCCGCAATAATGGTCAGGATGGAATAACATGCTTGGAAGAAAATCCCCGCTGACCACTTCCCATCGGGCAAGAGATAGAGAATCTGGTGAATTGCTACAACAACAATAATCTCACCCTCAATGTCAACAAAACAAATTAGATAGTCATTGACTTCAGGAAGCGTAGTGGAGAACAGACCCCTGTCTACATCAAGGGGAAACAAAGTAAAAATGGTTGAGAGCTCAAGTTTTTAGGTGTCCAGATCACCAACAGCCTGTCCTGGTCCCCCCCATGACGATACTATAGTTAAGAAGCCCACCAATGCCTCTACTTTCTCAGAAGACTAAGGAAATTTGGCATATCCACTATGACTCTCACCAACTTTTACCGATACACCATAGAAAGCATCCTTTCCAGATATATCACAGCTTGATATGGCTTCTGCTCTGTCCAAGACCGCAAGAAACTACAAAGGGTTATGAACGAAGCCCAGTCCATCACTCAAACCAGCCTCCCACCCATTGACTCTGTCTACACTTCCCGCTGCCTCGGAAAAGCAACCAGCATAATTAAGGATCCCACGCATCCTGGACATTCTCTCTTCCACCGGAAAAAAGATACAAAAATCTGCGGACACGTACCAACCGACTCAAAAACAGCTTCTTCCCTGCTGCCAACAGAATTTGAATGGACCTACCTCGCATTAAGTTTATCTTTCTCTACACCTTAGCTATGACTAGCACTACATTCTGCACTCTCTCCTTTCCTTCTCTTTGTATGCTTTGTCTGTATAGTGTGCAAGAAATAATACTTTTCACTGTATGTGACAATAATAAATCAAATCAAAAGGGGTGGCATGGTGGCACAGTGATTAGCACTGCTGCCTCAGTGCCAGGGACCTGGGTTCAATTCCGGCCTCGGGTCACTGCCTATGTGGAGTTTGCACATTAAAAAGTAAAAAAAAGTTCATTTATTAGTCACAAATAAGCCTTACATTAACACTGCAATGAAATTATTCTGAAATTCCCCTCGTCGCCACAGTCCGGTACCTGTTCGGGTCAATGCACCTAACCAGCATGTCTTTCAGACTGTGGGAGGAAACCCACACAGACATGGTGAGAATGTGCAAACTCCACACAGACAGTGACCCAAGCCGGGAATCGAACCTGGGTCCTGTGAAGCAGCAGTGCTAACCATTGTGCCATCATGTTGCCCCATTCTCCCAGTGTCTGCGTGTGTTTCCTCCGGGTGCTCCGGTTTCCTCCCACAGTCCAAAGATGTGCGGATTAGGTGGATTGGCCGTGCAAAATTGACCCTTGGTGTCAGGGAGATTAGCAGGGTAATTATGTGGGGAATAGGGCCCGGGTGGGATTGCGGTCGGTGCAGGCTCGATGGGCTGAATGGCCTCCTTAGAAATCTTAGAAACCCTACAGCACAGAAAGAGGCCATTCGGCCCATCGAGTCTGCACTGACCACAATCCCACCCAGACCCTACCCCCATATCCCTACATATTTACCAACTAATCCCTAACCTACGCATCCCAGGACACTAAGGGCAATTTTAGCATGGCCAATCAACCTAACCCGCACATCTTCGGACTGTGGGAGGAAACCGGAGCACCCGGAGAAAACCCACGCAGACACGAGGAGAATGTCCAAACTCCACACAGACAGTGACCCAAGCCGGGAATCGAACCCAGGTCCCTGGAGCTGTGAAGCAGCAGTGCTAACCACTGTGCTACCGTGCCGCCCCTTCTGCACTGTAGGGATTCTATGATTCTCCCCTCGCTCAATAAGGAAGCACCTCCTTGGGACTCAGCCACATGGTCTCGGAATACCCCGTGGCGGGGGAGAAACACGGGACCAGTTGGCTGAGTCCCGAGGAGGTGCTGTCTTACTGAGCGATGGGGGGGAAATCAATTTCCACAAAGCCCACGGGGAGATCTATTGATGGTCCCCTCGTGACAGGTTCATTTCCCCACCCTGAATATGCAGAATCAGGAAATGTCCCTTTATTTTCCCTGTGTTGCTATTGTACATCAATAAAATGATCCTTCCCCCCAAAAATACTCAAATGGAAGAAGTTTTAATATCTAAGCTTTTTGAGGAAGGGTTTTGAATCCTCCTTCATGGCTGTGGGGAGGGAGGAGAGGTCAAGTTAACTGAGGGAGGAGGCTTGGGAGGCCCTCCCTGGGCTGGCTTTCCTGTGTCATGCGCAGAGTGGAGTCTCCGCCCTGCTCGCTGCGGCCAGGATCTGGGACTCAGGCAGGCGGACAGGCAGCGGCAGCGGCTGCTCCAGGCTCCGGCTCGCATTCATTGCCCCCCTCCCAGGGGGGGGCGGGGGTGTCCTTCTGCTGTTTGCCCTGCCCCCCCACCCGCGGGGGTGTTCCGGGGTCATGTGGCTGAGTCCCGAGGAGGTGCTGCTGGCGAACGCGCTGTGGGTAACGGAGCGGGCGAACCCTTTCTTCGTGCTGCAGCGGCGGAAGGGTCACGGTCGCGGCGGCGGACTGACGGGTGAGGAAATGTATCCGAGCGGTAGCGCTCCGCCCTGATTGACAGCGGCCGCAGCCAATCCCAGCCCGGGGAGTCGCGGTGGCAGCCAATAGGCGCAGGGCGGTGGGCGGGCGCTTGCTCAGTGTTGCTACACTTGAGTCTTTTTGTCAGAAAAATGTTTCCCTCAATGTTTGAGGCTCTTCACAGATATTAGCTTAAAAACAATTGTAAAGTTAGTGCAAACCTATGAAATTTACCCACTTTCTTTATCTGTTCTGGGGGAGGGTGAAGTTTTCATTGCACATCCTTCTCCAAATTTTAGTATTTTTCCTCCTTTCAAGAATTTTATCTGTAATTTTTAAATTTATTTGGACATTATACGCAGTTTCTGCCACGTCATAGCTGGTACCCCCAGTGTGTTCTGCACCATTGCCTCTGTCCTGTGCATCATTCCTCAGATTTTGCACATGACTCTCCTCCCTCTCTGTGTTTCACTGCACTTCACATCGGCATCTCCACATCATGGCTTTCACCGCACTTGTCAGGGAGTGCTACACTGTCACAGGTGCCATCTTTCAGATGACACCTTGAACCAAAGCTCCACCTGACCCCCTCAGGTGGGCATTAACGGTCGCAGCGCAACAGGAGACGTTTTAGCCTGTCATGCCTGGGTTGGCTTGCTGCAAGAGTAGTTCACCCTGTCCTTCCCCCTTTCCCTGAAGTCTTGCAAAACCTACCTCTTCAGATGATTATCCCATTCCCCCCTTGAAAGTGATGCTAGATTCTGCCTGTACCACACTCTCGGGCCGTGCATTCCAGAACCTAACCCTTCGCTTTGGGGGAAAAAGAGAATGTTTCTTCAAGTTGCCCATGCTTCTTTTGTCATTAGATCTGTGTGCTCTTGTCCTTGACCCTTCAGCCAACAAGCAGAGTTATCTACTCTGTCCAGATGCCTCATGATTTTGATCATATCGATCAAAGCTCCTCTCAACCTTTTCTCAGGAGGACAGCACCACCTTCTCTAATCTACCCAATTAACTGAAGTCTCTCATCGCTGGAACCATTCTGTAAATTTTTTTCACAACCTTTTAGCTTTCACATCCTATCGCAAAGGGTTCGTGGCCCACAATTGGACACTATTTTCCAGTTCAGGCTGAACCACTGTTTATAAAGGCTCACCATTAACCTGTTTGTATTGTATGTTATCCCTCAATTTAAAAAGGCCCAGGATTCCCCTGTACCTTAGTAGCCGCTCTCTCAATCTGCGGTAGCAATTTGTACTAATGCACCCAGGTCCCTCTGCTTCTCCCACCCATTAGAATTGTATCTTTTATATTGGCATTCCTGATATTCCCTACCAAAATGCATCGCTTCACACTTCTCTGCATAGAATTTCACCAGCCGATGTCCTCTTGAGTTTTATCATTATCCTCCTCAATTCTTGCAGGTTTTGTGTCATCTGAAAATTTTGAAATTGTGCTCTTCACAGCAAAGTCTCCTTGTCCTGTTTCAGGTAGCATGTTCCCAAGAGGGCATTGGTGACCATGGACTTCCTTGTGTTGGTCCATAGTTATGTTTGGCTAGATACTGCAGTGATCTGCCATTATCTTCTGCAAGTTCTGTCTCACTAGGAAACTCCTGTGATTATTGCCTGCCATGATGTGTGTTGGGCGGATTTACAGGCTGATCATTTGTTTGGCCATGTTATGAACATACCTTCTGTGGCCATCAACTCCTGCAGTTGGACTACACTGGTCCTAATTCAAACCCATGGGAACTACTATATACCTTCGTCCAGTCCGAAAACCACAGGCCTTGGCCCATTTCATATCCATGATGCCACTATCCCTTGTATTCCATGGTCTTTGACAATCCTATGATGAAGCACTTTATCAAATGCCTTTTAGAAGTCCTAAACACCACATCAATCCCACTACCTTTATCAATTCTGTTAAACGTGATCAAATTTTAAACATGATTTGCCCTTGAATCTGGGCCGAATTTCCTATAATTAACCCACTTTTTTTCAAGTCACTTATTTGTTTCACTGATTATGGTTTCCAGAAGCTTTTCCACCACTGCAATTATACTGACTGGCCTATTCTAACATTTTTAGAACAAGGGTGTAACATTTGCAGTTCTCCAGTCCTCTTGACAGAACCCCTGTATCTAAGGAAGACAGGAAGATTTTAGCTAGTGCCTTCCTTAGGTGCGTCATGTCCATTGCTGGTGACTTATCAACTTTTAAAAACAGTCAACCTTTCTCACACTTATTGTTCAGTTTTAGCATGTGAGAGTGTCTCAATCAGTATTGTTGATCAGTATCATTCAAGTAGATTAGCTGATCATTTATGTCATTGTTTGTGGGAGCTTCCTGTTTGCAAGTTGGCTACCAAATTGCCAACAGTAAAATAAAGGCCACACTTCAAAAGCACTTACTGGCTGTAAGGAACTTTGTGGTGACCTGAGGCCATAGAAATGAAATGTCTTCCTGGTCTGGTGTTTGAGAAATGCACTCTCTCAAAAATAGTGAATTAATCTGCTCTGTCAGAATGTGTTAGACAGTGAGTTAGCAGATTATGGGTCTGTTGAAATTTCCTTCCAGCTCATCATACCATTTCAAGTCCAGGCTGTATTTCTTTAATTCTATAATAACCTGACCAATTGTGAAACATTATCTCATTCCTATTTCTGTTTTCTGTTTTCACCCTCAGAGGATGTTGTCGATGACTTATTGCCTGTCACCTCTGTATCATGTGATGCAAGTTGTACAAAGCATTGTCTGGGCAAGGGGGCAGGGCAGACCTGAGTTGTACCTACAACAGGTTCCAGTTTGGGTTTGTGTTGAATTTTGTGAATCAGAACCAGGGCGATTTTTTAAAAAAATTCATTCGTGGGGCATGGGCGTCGCTGGCTGGCCAGCATTTATTGCCCAACCCTAGTTGCCCTTGGAGGGCAGTTGAGAGTCAACCACATTGTGCGAAAATGTGACTCCAGAGCCACAACATTCTCCCTGTGTCTGCATGGGTTTCCTCTGGGTGCTCCAGTTTCCTCCCACAGTCCAAAGATGTGCGGGTTAGGTGGATTGGCTTTGCTAAATGGCCCCTTAGTGTCAGGGGGACTAGCAGGGTAAAATGTATGGGGTTATGGGGATAGGGCCTGAGTGGGATTGTGGTTGGTGCAGACTCGATAGGCCAAATGGCCTCCTTCTGTACTATAGGATTCTATGTAGGCCAGGCCCGGTAAGGACGGCAGATTTCCTTCCCTAAAAGACATTAGTGAACCAGATGGGTTTTTCCGACAATCGACAATGGTTTCATTATGGTTGACTTTTCCCCTCCCCCACCCAAAAAGCAGTTGGAAGTCTCTGCTGTCCTGCGCATGATGGATTATGATGCACAGCACAGTGGCATAGCCAGAATGAACTCGCCAATGAGACTCAAAGGAAGGTCATTTGGGCAAAAGACTGGTGGGTACTGTGGAAAGAAATCCTCCGAGGGGGAGGGAATGGTGAAAACAGTGCTGGCCGATTGGAGATAATTGGAGGAGGCTCAGGAAGATGGGTGCAGAGAGCAGATGATAAGTTAACCAATTTTTCAAACCGCAGCAAAAACCATCCGCTAACCTGCCCTGTGGTTATTGAAGTTCCTCATTTGACTGTTAACCCAGCCGGTGAAAGAAAGGTTCAGGAACAGGGCTTCCAGTTTGGAGATGTGATGTGTGTGGGTAGAGACGGAGCTGGGGTGCGCAGGGGTGAGGCAGCGGTGGATGGAGTGGGAGATGGAGAGTGGCTCTGACAGGGGAAAATACGTGAGTTATGAAAACAAGTTAAATAGAATATATAGAAATTCAGGAAAGTTGAAGAGGTTAGGAAATGCCGACTTTGGCAGCTGTCCCTCAATTTGAGGATGATGTCTACTCGGGGGGTTGCGAGTTTCTGCTGTGAGTCTTCGTGTGACTGAGCAGACTGATTCCTAACCAACAGATCTTTGGCATATGTGGCAGAACATCTCGTAAGGTAGTGGGATCCAGCGTGCAGGATTTGCTTCCTTTCCTTCTCTGCCACCGCTTTGTCGGATCATTAAGGCATTGTGACTCAAGTTCCTGCCAGTTAATAATGTCCTTTATACTTACAGCAATAAGAGGATAAGAAATAGGAACAAGAGTCGGCTGTTTGGCCCCTCTGCTCTAGGACATCAGACCTGGTCATGCCCAGGTGTAACCTGTCCAGTTTGTACTGGTCCCACCTCCCCCAGAAATCTGAAACCTTCACCCTTGCACCATCGTTCCAGATATATCCTGCTATTTCTGCTCTTGACCAGCACACGGCATCAGTAGCAATCCTGAGATCATGACCTTTTAGGTCCTACTTTTCAACTTACTTCCTCACTCCCTATATTCAGCTTCTAGGACCTCATCTCTTTTTCACTTATGTCATTGGTACCAATGTGTACCACAATCACTGGCTGTTCACCCTTCCCCCTGTAGCGACTCTGGGACATGCTTGACCCTAACACCAGCGAGGCATAATATCCTGGAGTCTCATTTGCAGCCACAGGAATGCCTAGCTATTCCCCTTACCAATGAATCCCCTATAACTATTGCATTCCCACATTATCTCCTTGTCTCCCAGGCAGCAGAGCTAACCATGATGCAACAAATTGGGCTGTTACTGTTGTCCCCGGTATATATCAGTTTTGCATGGGAATACCCATAGGGGGTTCCTGCACTGCCTGTCTAGTCGTCATTCATTCCCTTCCTGCCTGTGGAGTCTAGAGCCTGGAGTGTGACTACCTTCTGTACATGCTATTCACGATATTCTCATCTTCACAGATGCATCAGTGTCCCACCACTCCAGCTCCAAAACTCAGGCATCCAGGAGCTGCAGCTGGAGACACCTCCTGCATACATTCTGCTCCAGTGCCCAGCTTCCCACATAGAGCAAGAGGAGCAAACCACAGCTTTGAGCCATGATTTACCCCTTTGGATCAAACCTTTTAAAGGACTCCTTAAATCAAATAATATCAATCACATTAGGGGCCCTTCTTCCCTTGATTTTACTACAGAATGTAGCCCTTACAAACTATAAACTACAAAGTAAAGACTTCACAAACTAAAAGTGATAAAAGTACAAACACTCACTCTGTACTCAGCTAATCAGCAGCTTCCACTTGCCCCTTTTGAATCCTGACATCTCAGGAGCTCCACCTCTGAATTGAGTGAAGGTGCACTGCACTGCTTCTTTTAAAGCTTTCTCACTGTTCTGTTCACTTGTTTCTCACCAGACTCCCTCTCTCTTACCTCCAATGCTCTATGCTGCAAGTGTTACTTAAAGTCTCTCTTTTCCTTTATGGTCCAAATTTCTTAAGCACTTTTATTTTAAAGAGTAGATGTGCCACCAGTCAGAAAGGAAGGGACTGATTACCTCCTCCCCCTTTCACCTTGTCTGTACAGTGCACAAGAAACAATACTTTTCACTGTATACCAGTACATGTGACAATAATAAATCAAAAGCCTAACTACCTGTTTCGCCAAACCCCAGCTGTACTCTAATGCAACAAGGCAGCAGTGACGGAGTTCTCCTTTTTCGGCCTCCTAATCCAAGGCTTTTGGCATGGGATTAAACCCAGTTGTCTAATTAACTAATTTCAGCTAACAGCCTGTAAACTCCTGTTTTGAAGCTGCAATTAAACTTCACCCCGTCAAAAAAACAACCTATAGTTAAATGCTGAATTAAAGAATAAACTAGAATTTAGATTGAAATTAGCCCTTAAGTTAAATTATTTCTTAAAACTTATCCCTTGAGACTCCCCATCAATAGGTCCAGGCAGCGGGCGATCGACGGGGTCGTCCACCCTGACTGTCTGCCCCTCTACCGCGGCTCTATTTGTGGCCAGGTGAACTTGGAAAGGGATCATGCTATGTCCGGGGGCACAGCTGACGCCTTACATGCCAGCTCGGCACCTCAGGGACTGGGTGTAATATTGACCTCGATAATCACATTTTAATTTGATGTTTTAAGTTTCCTTTCTGCTTTGTCTTTTATTTCGGGCGGTTCCCCTTCTTTTAGGGAGCTGCCCTTTTTTGAGTTGTTCCTGAATTAATTTGATTTTGTTTATTTGGGTTGGTACACAAAAAAGAGGTACCCTTTGAGACTCCCTGTTTTACCAAACTCCAGCTATACTCTAATGCAACAAGGCAGCACTCCAGTCCTGAAAGGCAGAAAGTGGTTTTGGAGTGAGACCCTTTCTCAAGGTTGGACATTATTCAGTATATACGTATCCCTGCCTGAAGTTCATTGCAGAAAGTTGTATGTCAATCCCCCCGCCATCCCCCTGAATAAAATTACAATGTAAAGGATGGGGTATTTCACAATATATTATGGGGTGTAGGCGTTGTACGTGGGGTTATTGTGTACGTAGACAGAAAGGCCTCAGTCATTTGTCATTCAGTGTGCCCGCTTCTATTTTTCTTATTCGTTCAATTAATGTGGATATCGTTGGCTAGGCCAGCACTTATTGTCTTCCTTGAACCGCTGCAGTTCCTACGGTTAAGGTACATCCACGGTGCTGTTAGGGAGGGAATTCCAGGATTTTGACCCAGTGACAGTGAAGGAATACCGATATATTTCCGAGTCAGGATGGTGAGTGGCTTGGAGGGGAACTTGCAGATGGTAGTGTTCCCAGGTATCTGCTTCCCTTTTCCTTCTAGATGGTGGAGGTTTAGAAGTAGCTTATCGGTGACTATTTTATGGCCCATGCTTTCTGGTTTCCTCCGCAGACAGAAGCACCTTCTCTAACATATCAAACCCTTTGATAATCATAAAGACCTTGTCTGGGTTTCCCCTCCGCCTGCCTTTTTTCAGAGAATAGGGCTCCAGAAACCTATCGGGAAACCCTGGACTCCACATCTCCCCAATCTGGGTGTACAGACATGAAGCAGCAATTAGCCTGTTTTTGAGTCTCTGCCTTTGCTGTTGTTTTTTTTCAGTGTGATTCTTAACAAAACAAATGGAAACTGCAATTGCAATTATGCCATCCAAAGTCTGTGAAAGATTGTACACAATGAATTACTTTAGCGGTGTTGTTATGGAGACAGCCCGACACAGGAACCGTTCAGTGTCAGCAGCAGTCAGGAGATCTGTGATTCAGTTCTATATTCTGTTGGGTGCGTTGATTAACAGAGGCCCTGGAAATGGAAGGAAAGATGCGAAGACTTTGGACAGGGTGGGGAAGAGACCTTTGCGAATGGGCTGAGGGGGTGAGGGATTACAATTATGTGGAGAGACTGGAGAAGCTGGAGTTGGTCTCCTCAGAACGTCGAGGATTTGATAGACGTGTTTAAAATTAGGAAGGGCTTAAATAGAGTAAATAAAGAGAAACTGTTTCCAGTCGGCTGAAAGGTCAATAAACAGCAGGCACAGATTTAATGTGATGGGCAAAAGAAGCAGAGGTGACATGAGGAAAGTCTTTTTGATGCAATGTCTGGTTATGGTTTGCAATGAACTGACTAACAGGGTGGTGGATACAAGTTCAGTAACACCCTTCCAAAGGTCAATACACGAGTCATTGACTTCAGGAAGTGTAGAGGAGAACATGCCCCTGTCTACATCAATGGGGACGAAGTAGAAAAGGTCAAGAGCTTCAAGTTTTTAGGTGTCCAGATCACCAACAACCTGTCCTGGTCCCCCCATGCCGACACTATAGTTAAGAAAGCCCACCAACGTCTTTACTTTCTCAGAAAACTAAGGAAATTTGGCATGTCAGCTACGACTCTCATCAACTTTTACAGATGCACCATAGAAAGCATTCTTTCTGGTTGTATCACAGCTTGGTATGGGGCTCCTGCTCTGCCCAAGACCACAAGAAACTACAAAAGGTTGTGAAAGTAGCCCAATCCATCACGCAAACCAGCCTCCCATCCATTGACTCTGTCTACACTTCCCGCTGCCTCGGCAAAGCAGCCAGCATAATTAAGGACCGCACACACCCCGGATGTTCTCTCTTCCACCTTCTTTGTTTGGGAGAAAGATACAAAAGTCTGAGGTCATGTACCAACCGACTCAAGAACAGCTCCTTCCCTGCTGCCATCAGACTTTTGAATGGACCTATCTTGCACTAAGTTGATCTTTCTCTGCACCCTAGTTATGACTGTAACACTACTTTCTGCATTCTCTCCTTTCCTTCTCTATGAACGGTATGCTTTGTCTGTATAGTGTGCAAGAAACAATACTTTTCACTGTATGTTAATACATGTGACAATAATAAATCAAATCAAATAAGGGGAGGGAGCGGAGCCATGATGGGGCATGGCCTGAGGAGTGGTGGAGAGCTGCACACTCTGTAATCGGGGATCGGCCAGGGCGGCAATCGGCCGGGGGTGGGGGTTGGTATTGGGGAGATATCGGTGGGGGGGGGGTGTAATCAGCCTGTATAGTGCTCAAGAAACAACACTTTTCACTGATTGAATCATAGAATCCTACAGTGCAGAAAGAGGCCTTTCGGCCCATCGAGTCTGCACCAACCACAATCCCACCCAGGCCCTATCCACATATCCCTGCATATTTACCCACTACCCCTCTAATCTATGCATCCCGGGACACTAAGGGGCAATTTAGAATGGCTAATCAACCTAGCCCGCACATCTTTGGACTGTGGGAGGAAACCGGAGCACCCGGAGGAAACCCACGCAGACACGGGGAGAATGTGCAATCTCCACACAGACAACGACCCGAGCCAGGATTCGAACCCAGGTCCCTGGAGCTGTGAAGCAGCAGTGCTAACCACTGTGCTACCGTGCCGATTGCTAATACATGCGACAATAAATCAAATCAAAGCACTCGCTCAGTACTGCCCCTCTGACAGTGCAGCACTCGCTTAGTACTGACCCTCTGACAGTGCAGCACTCCCTCAGTACTGACCCTCTGATAGTGTAGCACTCCCTCACTTCTGACCCTCTGACTGTGCAGCACTCCCTCAGTACTGACCCTCTGACAGTGCAGCACTCCCTCAGTACTGACCCTCTGACAGTGCAGCACTCCCTCAGTACTGACCCTCTGACAGTGCAGCACTCCCTCAGCACTGACCCTCTGACAGTGCAGTACTCCCTCAGTACTGACCCTCTGACAGTGCAGCACTCCCTCAGTACTGACCCTCTGACAGTGCGGCACTCCCTCAGTACTGACCCTCTGACAGTGCGGCACTCCCTCAGTACTGACCCTCTGACAGTGCAGCACTCCCTCAGTACTGACCCTCTGACAGTGCAGCACTCCCTCAGCACTGACCCTCTGACTGTGCAGCACTCCCTCAGTACTGACCCTCTGACAGTGAAGCACTCCCTCAGCACTGATCCTCTGGCAGTGCAGCACTCCCTCAGCACTGACCCTCTGACAGTGCGGCACTCGCTCAGTACTGACCCTCTGACAGTGCAGCACTCCCTCAGCACTGATCCTCTGACAGTGCAGCACTCCCTCAGCACTGACCCTCTGACAGTGCGGCACTCGCTCAGTACTGACCCTCTGACAGTGCAGCACTCGCTCAGTACTGCGCTTGGTGTGTCTCCATAGATTATGTGCTCTCGTCTCTGAAGTGGATTTAAACCCATAGTCATTTTATGGTTGTAAGTTTCACTGGCAAAGAAAACATTTGTTACTCCTGATTGGTTCAGTATTGTGACTGCTTTGTGGCCCACAAGCACTGGGTTTGATGACCGATTCTATCTCCAATCCTCCACATAATTTTGTTGTTAAGAGGGGTTGTTTAAAACTGCAGTTTGTTAGAAAATATTCCCCCTTGTTTTCCCTTTGATCATTTACCCCTGATCTCTGTCTATGGCAGGGCTGCTGGTGGGGACACTCGATGTTGTCCTGGACTCAAGTGCACGTGTCGCCCCCTATAGGATCCTCCATCAGACGCAGGACTCCCAGGTGTACTGGAACATTGCGTGTGGTAAGCTCCGAGTGTCAGCAGAGATCCTGTGACTAAAATAAAGAAAATTGGGATCCGATAGCTCTGTAGATAGTGCGCTATCTGAAACCTAAAGAGAATTTTGTGCCATCCCTTGTATATCAGTGAGATTTGCCCGTGCTGAACATGGCTTGTACTTCCTTGAGTGATATAATGAAGCTAAAATTTTTATTTGCTATGGAAGTAAGGGGAACTATTTCATCTGGTGGGACAGTCCTTTCGTGGGATGTGGGCATTGCTGGCAAGGTCAACATTTGTTAACCGTCCCTAATTGCTCCTGAACTGAATGGCTCGCTGGGCCATTTCAGAAGGCATTAAGAGTCAACCATATTACTGAGAGTCTTTTAAAAAAGTGGAAGTTTATTTATTAGTCACAAGTAAGGCTTACATTAACACTGCAATGTAGTTACTGTGAAATTCCCCTAGTCGCCACAGTCCAGCACCTGTTCGGGTTACACTGAGGGAGAATTTAGCATGACCAACTCACCTAACCAGTACGTCTTTCAGACTGTGGGAGGAAACCGGAGTACCCGGAGGAAACCCACGCAGACATGGGAAGAACGTGCAGACTCCTCATAGTCAGTGACCCAAGCCAGGAATCGAACCCAGGTCCCTGGCGCTGTGAGGTGCAGTGCTAACCACTGTGCTATCACATATAGACCAGACTGGATAAGGATGGCAGATTTTCTTCCCTAAAGGACATTAGTGAACAACAGTCAATGATAGTTTCATGGTCACCATCACTGAGACTAGCTTTTATCAATAGAACTTAAATTCAACCAGCTGCCATGGTTGGATTTGAACCCATGTCCAGGGAGCATCAGTCTGGATCTCCTGATTACTAGTCCAGTGACATTACCACTATGTCACTGTGTCCTCAAGATCCACAACAAACTCTCAATTAACACTAGGCCATTTTGGGGTGATGTCAGGAAGCGCTTGGGGAGAGATGGGGGCGTGGTGAATGGCAAATTTCAGAGTTGATATTGGTAGATATTTAATGGGTGTCAGTGTTGAGGGACATGGAGCAAAGCTGGGGCTGAAATGCAGATCAGCCATGAATGATGGAACAGATTTGAGGGGCTGAATGGCCTTCTGTTCTTGTGGAAACTTCACCTTTCCATTTACAGGACTCAGGAGAAGGAAGTAGAATATCAGTGAAGTGGATTTCATGTAAAATGAGTTCAGCTGTAAAGATCAGCGATTAGCCGGCAAAGGGGGAAATTTTAAACTGTCCATTATTTTGTAGTTTGGAGTCTCACAAGGTTCTGTTTACTTTTTGAGTGTATTCGCTGCTCAGTAACTGCATCATATTATGGTGCTGAAATCATGAGGGGTTTTAGTGGAGTAATTAGAACGAAGCTATCTCCAGTCAGTAACAAGAGGACACAGATTTAATAACAGTTGACAAAAAAACCCAGAAGAGAGGTGAGAAGGTAAGTGGGCACGGGCATAATGGGTCGAACGGCCTCCTTCCGTGATGTATAATTCTGTCTGCATCCAATTGATCCTTGGAACAGGCAAAGCAGATTAGTTCAATGGGCCTATTTCACTTTGTGATGAGTGCAATGGGGCAGAATTTCTGTCAAGTTGACCCTGTATCTCCCACCATTACTCTGACGGAACGCTTGCCTGGAATGGATACTTGCCATTGTCCAGCCTGTCAGTTCGGCGACATTCTTGGTTTCCCCACTCACCACCCACATCCTGCCGCCACCTTCCTCAATCATAGAACCACACTACATAGAAAGAGGCTATTCAGCCCACTATGCCTGTCCCAGCTCTTTGAACAAGGTATCCAATCAGTCCCACATCCCCTGTTCTTTTCCCATAGACCTACAGAATTTTCTTCAAGTATTTATCCAGATCCCTTTTAAAAGTTACTCTGCACAGATTCCCTACAGTACAGAAGGAGGCCATTCGGCCCATCGAGCCTGCACCAACAACACATGTGAAGCTTGCTCACCGACCAGAACTTTGACTTCCCCCTTGGCTCACTCAAGAAACCCTTGTCCCATGAGGTATCTGGGAATCCAACTACATGCTGATTAAATTAAACTTCCCGTAACTCCACATATTTACCCGGCTAATCCCCCTGAAACTAGGGTCAATTTAGCATGGCCAATCAACCTAACCTGTACATCTTTGGAGTGTGGGAGGAAACCGGAGAAGCTGGAGGAAACCCACGCAGACACGGGGAGAACGTGCAAACTCCACACAGACAGTGACCCAAGCCGGGAATCGAACCCGGGTCACTGGCGCTATGAGGCAGTAGTGCTAACCACTCTGCCCCCTGAACCTGCTCCCACCACTCTTTTTGGCAGAACATTTCAAATCACAACAACCCACTCGGTTTTTAAAAAAAATGTCTCCCCTGATTCTTTTTGGTTTAGTGTTTGGATATCAATCAATAGCAATGATGTGGGTGTTTCCTTGTGTACGCTGCCCGATGGTTTAGGTACCTCCAGGAAGGAGATCACTGGACATTGGGAATGGCTGGAGCTCAATCTCCTACAGACGCTGTCGGTCTTTGAGAATGAAGACGATGTGACCACCTTTGTCAAGGGGAAAGTTCAGGTTAGTGGCCAAATGGTCTCGTTAACAGATCTCTCTCTCTCTCTCTCTCCTCCCTCTCTCTCTCTCCCCCCCCCCCCCCCCCGCTTACATTGTGAACTTAACAACAACAATTTGCATTTATACGGCACCTTTAATGTAGTAAATAGGTCTCTTAGATTCATATATCCATCTTTTAATGTCCTTACACAATTAAAATAAATCACCTCAGTTATGAAATTTTCGATTGGTTCTCACCCCTTAATCTTCTAAACTAATTGCAGGGTATCCTCGCGGAGGAGAACAAAAACAAAGAGGTGAAGGAAGATGAAGATTCCGGAAAGTTCAAGGAGGCGGAATTGAAAATGAGGAAATTGTTTGGAATGCCTGAAGTGGAGAAGTTGGTGAATTACTACTCGTGCAGTTACTGGAAGGGCAGGGTCCCTCGCCAAGGATGGGTTTACCTCAGCGTCAATCACCTCTGCTTCTACTCCTTCCTTCTGGGAAAGGAAGGTGAGAAATCCTCCTAAACGGCACTTCACTCAGGATGACTGCACAATGCAAGTTAACAGAATCTTCAAACCAAACATTTGGGGTTCACTTCCAGAGGGGTAGCATTGAAAAACAGGGAAGTTTTGTTAAACCCCTATCAGACATTGGTTAGACCACACTTGGGAGTTACTACCAGCAGTTCTGATTTCCATATTATAGAGACACGGGGAGAGGTGCATGAATGAAAGATTGCACCATTTCACTGGTGTGGAGGCACCAAGATAGGGGGCATGAAAATAAGATGGTCACTAATAACTCCATGGGAATGGTTCAGAAGGTGGAGTTCCGATCAGCCAGGATACTGAATGGTGAGCAGGCTTGAGGGAGGGTCATATTGTCCACTCCTATTCCTTAATACTCAATTAACATGTTTGACCAATTACCGAATGTACGGATATTTCACCTATATGTCCTGATTTATTGGCCAAAATTTTCCAGCCATTCCCTCCGGCAGGATCCCACCAATGATGACCCCCTGCCGAGGATGCCCCAACGGCAGAGAGTGAGAGCAACGGGAAAACCCGTTGACAGTGGTGGGACTGGACGATCCTGCTGCCAGCCAATGGTGGGCTGCCTTCGCCATCGACAAGGAAGCCGCAGGGGTGGGGGGGCGGGGGGGCGGGGGGGGAGGTTTATCCCGCCCATTGCGTTTCAATGACAACAGCTTGCATTTATAGAGCGCCTTTAATGTCCCAAGGAATTTCACAGGAGCAATAATCAGACACCCAGTAGATACAGAACAAAAAAGGAGGCATTATTACAGATGAGCAAAAGCTTAGTCAGAGAGGTAGATTTTAGCAATGCCTCGATAGAGGAGAGAGACGTAGAGGATGATCAAAGGGCCAGAATTTGAGGAGAGTGCAGAGATCTGAGGATTGTGAGGCTTGAGGAGATTACAGAACTAGCGATCGGTGCAGTGACAATGGAGGCATTCGGAAACAATGGTGAGAATTGTAAAATTGAGGTGTTGCTGGACTGGAAACCAGTGGAGGTTAGCAAGCAGAGGGGTGATGGCTGAATGGGACTTGTTGTGAGTTAGGATACAGAGTAGCAGAATTTTGGGTGAGCTCAGATTTATAAATGCTGCAAGAGGGGAGGCCAACCAGGACAGTGTTAGAATAATAGGGTCTGGATTTAACCAAAACATTGGATGTTTCACACCTAGTACCTTTCTCTTCTCTATTTGAGTATCAGTAGGACATATTGCAGACACCATTCTCTCCTTTTTGGTTACGTCATTGCAAGGTTGTACAGTGGTGAAGATTGGGGGCTGGGTGAGGTATTATCCAACTAATGGAGGATGAATGAATCTGCTCCTCTTGTTCCAGTGAAGCTGGTAATTCGATGGGTTGATGTGACCCAGCTGGAAAAGAATGCCACCCTTCTCTTCCCTGAATGCATCAAGGTGAGCACCAGAGACCGGGAACACTACCTGTCCATGTTCCTGAACATCAACGAGACCTTCAAGCTGATGGAGCAACTGGCCAACATAGCTATGCGGCAACTACTGGATAACGAGGGCTTCTCTGAAGACAAGTGCCTGCCCAAGCTCAAGAAGTCACTCAAAAATGTCTCGGCTCTTAAACGGTTTGTGAAAGTACTGCTATCTTTTTTAATGTTTTATGTTTTATGCCTCAGGTGGTTGAGGCAGACACGCTAGGATCATTTAAGACTTGTCTAGATAGCCACATGAACAGACTGGGAATAGAGGGATACAAACGGATGGTCTAGTTAGGACCACATGATCGGTGCAGGCTTGGAGGGCCGAAGGGCCTGTTCCTGTGCTGTATTGTTCTTTGTTCTTTGTTTTGATGCTCTTGATGTGGTTTTGTGACCACAGGCAGCTTTTAGCCCGGGGCCCATGATGGAAAGATGACATTTTTCGCCTGTCCCGTGGTCATGGAATGGCTACTTTAGTCTCATCTGAGCTGAGGTCGACAGCTCTGTGGTTAGCACCTCCTTAGCCCGACTGTTAGCTGCATGAAGCTGTGAGTGTCAGATCTTTGTGTCAGAGAATGAGCTGGCTTATATGTGATGGTGAGGAGAGTTCTTAGAGTCATAGAGGTTTACAGCATGGAAACAGGCCCTTCAGCCCAACTTGTCCATGCCTCCCTTTATTTACCACTAAGCTAGTCCCAATTGCTTACATTTGGCCCATATCCCTCTTTACCTATCCTACCCATGTAACTGTCTAAGTGCTTTTTAAAAGACAAAATTGTACCCACCTCTACTACTACCTCTGGCAGCTTGTTCCAGACACTCACCACCCTCTGTGTGAAAGAATTGCCCCTCTGGACTCTTTTATATCTCTCCCCTCTCGCCTTAAACCCATGCCCTCTAGTTTTAGATTCCCCTATCTTTGGGAAAAGATGTTGACTATCTAGCTGATCTGTGCCCCTCATTATTTTATAGACCTCTATAAGATCACCCCTCAGCCTTCTACGCTCCAGAGAAAACGTCCCAGTCTATCCAGCCTCTCCTTATAACTCAAACCATCAAGTCCCGGGAGCATTCTAGTAAATCTTTTCTGCACTCTTTCTAGTTTAGTTTTCTTCCTGATGTCCTGAGGCTAATATTCCTCCCTCATCCCGAAACAAAACAGCTTAACTTATCATTCACTTAATGCTGTGTTTGGGATCCTGCTGTGTGCAAAATGTTTGACATATTTGTCTGAATAACAGCGCCAACTGCCATCCAAAGTAATCCCTTTTATTTCAAGTATTTTTACATAAATGGTCACTGGCTCTCAGCTCTCACCTTGTGTCTCTATTTGTCTCCTATTCCTTTAGTCGCTGTTTCATTGCTTCTCTACATACATGTCTCTCCTACCTTTCATTACATAGGTAAAGGAGGAGGCCATTCAGCCCATTGAGCCTATTCCACCATTCAGTCAGATTATGCTGACCTTTAATCAACTCCAAACGCCCATCTTAGTTCCATATCTCCTGATGTAGCTAGCTAACAAAAGTTTACCGGTCTCTGATTTAAACGTATTAATTAAGCTTGCATCTTTTTTTTGTGGGTGATACTTCAACACTTCCGCCACCCTTTGCATGAAGGTGCATTTCCTAATTTCTTTTTTCACTATTTGTTCTTCAATTGTATTTCATGCATCTCCTGAGAGGCTGGGAGAAGGTGGTGGGGGTATTCCTTCCACCACCACAATTCTTATGATGAACGTGCTCCCACGCCATGGTGGAGAGTTTGGGAATATTAACCCAGTGTCAGCGAATGGGCAGTACGGTATGTCCTTGTTGGGATGGTGTGTAACCTGGAGTTGGTGTTGTTTTTAGAATGTTGTTGCTATTGCCCTTCTCAGCAGTAGAGTGGGTATCAGTCACAGCTCAATGGTCGCACAGAAAAATTTCTCTTGTGTGGAAGTTGAGGAGAAGCCTAACATTGGAGCCAGGCTATTTTGGAGTGACTTTTTGTGGGTTCACACACTCCCAACCCAGAGCATTAAGCACGTAATCCAGGCTGACATTCCAGAGCAGTACTGGGGAACACTACAATGTGCTATCTTTCACATGAAACGTTAAATCAGGTGAGCGTGAAAATAAAACATTGTTGTGAACAAGAGCAGATTAATTATCCAGGGCCAATATTTATCCCTCGACAAACGTGACTCAATAAAATAGATTTTCTTCTGGTCGTTTATCACATTGCTGTTTGTGGGATCCTGCTGTGCGTAAGTAGGCCTCTGCATTTCCTATATTGCAACAGCGATTAGACTTTAACAGGTACCTCATTGGCTGTAAAAGAATATTGGGATCGCTATGAGATTTTGAAAGGTGCTATAGAAATGCAAATTCTTTCTTAGCTGTATTGTGTGCGGAGTTGGGGAAACTTAGGGCCCAATTTTACCATCAGGTTGCGCTTGTTTTCGGGCGCGAAAACTTGGTAAAGTTGGGCAGGAGGCGAGTAACGTGATCTGCGCCCGCCTCCGTGCCGGCTCCCCCTTTACCAAGGCCCAAAAATGGCCGCGATCGGGATTGCGCCCGAAATGGGCGCGATGTCAATTTAAATGCATTTGCGTGCATTTAAATTGACTTAATGAGCCGCACGCCCAAACGTATCGGCACTTCCCCCTTTACCACCGCATTCACTCGTCCAGATTTGGCGTGAAACAGACATGGTCCACAAAGGTCCGATTTGGGCGCTCCAGCTTCTGAGGAGGTAAGTTCCGAGCTTTTGGGGGGGGGTGGTCCACTGCCACTCTGCGTGTGATTGGTGGGGGGGAAGGAGGGGGTCTGTTGCCACTCTGCTTGTGATCGGTGGGGGGTGTAGGGGGGGGGGTCCATTGCCACTCTGCATGTAATCGGTGGAGGGGAAGGGGGGGGTCTGCTGCCAAACTGCGTGTGATCGGTGGGGGGGAAGGAGGGTCTGCTGCCACTTTGTGTGTGATCGGTGGGGAGGAGGGGCCCGCGATCAGTCTGAATAGGGTGGGGAGTAAGGGGGTCAGTTATGTTGTAGGGGTGGGGCAATGTCTGTGGGGGGCAGGGGGAGGCATTATCTAGCCCGGGAGTGATGCTGCAGGGGAGCGTTTCTTTATCTTTTTCTCTGCGCATGCGCAGTTGGAGGCGTCGATCGGAGCTGCAGGGTTTCAAGCGCGTTAAGCCCCGCCCACAGACTTCTGTAGCGCGATTCAGAATTGCTGCTATTTTTTCAGTCCGAGTGCGTATGGAGGTGCCTGAGAACGTGTCTAAAAGTCAGATCTGAAACACTCGCAGATTCAAGTCCACCCAGCACTTAGAATGAAAATGGTAAAATAGGGCCCTTAGCTTAGACTTGGTGAGTACATGCTTGGAACTGAAGAAAGATTCAAGATTTTGGACTTTAATTTCAATTAAATAACATGTCTAAATTTTCCGAATCCTTTCAAATTTCAATCATTCCTTTTTAGAAGTTTTTTTTTTCTCATCAAGTCTGTCCTTCACTCGCAGGGACCTAGATGCTCGAGCCAAAAGTGAGCGGTACAGATCCACGTTCCAGCTGCCAAAAGATGAGAGGTTAGACGGGCACACTGAGTGCACTCTCTGGACTCCCTTCAATAAAATGCACATCATGGGACAGATGTTTGTCTCCAATAATTACATCTGCTTTGCTAGTAAAGAGGAGGAAGTCTGTAATCTAATTATACCGCTGCGGGAGGTGAGTTTAGCACTTGCTCTCTGAGTGACCCGGCACTGAATTGTTTTGGATTCGAGCATTGAACACTTGAGCAGTCCCCAGAGATAAACGGAAGTGACATAAATACTGGCAATCCCTAGAGGGGTAAATTATGAGGACCTGTTACATAAATGTTCGAGTGCAGCCTTTGTCGTCTGATTCTTTATTGTTTCCTGAAATGAATTTCAATATGGATAAATGTGAGGTGGTATGTTTTGGTCGGCGTAATAAGGAAATTCCACAAGGTTGGGGTAAAGTCTAAATGGAGGATAAGATGAACAGAATATTCTTTTTTGAAGTTTATTTATTAGTGTCACAAGTAGGCTTACTTTCACACTACAATGAAGTTACTGTGAAAGTCCCCCAGTCGCCATGTTCAGGTACACTGAGGGAGAATTTAGCATGGCCAATGCACCTAACCAACATGTCTTTCAGAATGTGGGAGGAAACGGGAGGAAACCGGAGCACCCGGAGGAAACCCACACAGACACGGGGAGAACACTCAGACTATGCACAGATGGTGACCCAAGTTGGGAATTGAACCCAGGTCCCTGCTGCTGTGAGGCAGCAGTGCTAACCACTGTGCCACCCTGTCACCCATCTGGGGGTAGAGACACATGAAAAGCAGCAACACCTTTTCCTATTTTTTTAAAATTTTGAGTCATCTCTTTAAAAGATTTTTTCCTTCTCATCAACTCTGCCCTTCCCCTGCATTAAGAAGACAGCAGACCGAGTTCTGGAGTTCGCACTTGGAGTATGTGCGCAGTTCTGCTCTCTGTTATAAAACAGATTCAGATTCGCTGGGGGTGGTATGAAAAATTTACAAGGATGATATTGGAACACCTTTTGGAAAGTAGAACAGCCTGGGGTTCTCTTCTCCAGGAAGCTGAGGAGTGAGCTGATAGATGTTTTCATGATCCTGATGCAGTTTGATAGGGACAAATATTGAAAGGTTCAAGGGAAAGGACAACTTGGGGTGTTCTATGTCCAAGTCTCAATTTTGTGATGGGTACCAGGTGATTTATCATTTCCTGTGTCCGATTAGGTGACCATAGTGGAGAAGGCTGATAGCTCCAGTGTTCTACCCAGCCCCCTGTCGATCAGTACCAAGAACAAAATGACTTTCCTTTTCGCTAACCTAAAGGACAGGGATTTCTTGGTGCAGAAAATTTCGGACTTTCTCCAACGAACGCCATCCAGGAGACGCTACAGCAAGGAAGATCTGCGAAATCCCAAAAGTGCGGAGAATGAGGTAACTCAGAACCTCTGTTCTTGTATTTAATGTTCTTACTCATGTTTGCAGGTCTCTTTGTGACCTCACCTCCTCCCCATCTCAGTAACCTCCTCAGGCCCTTGCAAGGTCTCTGTGCTCCTCTACCCGCTTGCACGTCCCTCATTTCAATCACGCCACTTTGGTGTCTGGCTGTAAGTTCTGGAATTCCCTCTCTAAACCTCTCCTTCTCTCTCATTCTTTAAGACCTTAAAATCTACCTCTTTAACTAAACTTTTGACCATCTGACTCTAACATCTCTTGATGTGGCTGGGTGTTACATTTTGTTAGGTAATCACTCCTTGGGATATTTTACCACATTGAATCTGCTATATAAATAAGAATTGTTGTTTATTTGCCTTTCGCTATTCTATCCCCTCCCAGTGCCTCGCTCCATTCCTCCGGCGGCTTCTCTAAATGTCGTCCTTTTACCAAGACTGGCCTTTATTTGTTCCAAGTTCTATTGCAGGTGAAAATTCATTAGGAACCCAGGTTGAGGGAGGTGAGGCAGCAGGAACTGGGGAAATGTGGGCCTCTGTTTTAAATCTTGACTTTTTCAAGTGTTCTAATCAAAGCAAATTGAAGTAAAGTCTCCAACCCCACTATAATGAAGAAGAGGAGGAGAGTTCTCCTTCAGTGTCCTCGGGCAATGTTTAAATACCATCTATAATAAATTACAACGTAACTAAAAACAGGAAATGCTGAAAATACTCAGCAGATCTTGCAGCATCTGTGGAGATAGAAAACGGAGCTAATGTTCCAGATCGATGGTCTCTTATCTCAATGTCAGTCATGGGACCGTGCGGTATGTAAATCATCTGCTGTGTTTATCTTCCTTTTCTATCATTCTTGCCTCTTCCTTCCTTTGAGATGATCCACTGATGGATGACCTCAGAAAACTGCTTTGAGTAGCTGCACTGCTCTGGGGTTTGGGTTGTTGTGTGTGAATTACTGACAGCTGAACCATACAGTAATGCATGGAATTTATTTAATTGATACAATTCATGCATAATTAAACTCCAAAGAACTTTGAGGCTGCAAGAAATGCGCTGATCACGAGTTCAGAAGTGATGAGGAGGTTGCTCTGGGTGTCTAGTGAGTTTTTTGTGGGGTTTTTTTTTTCAGGTTCTCCCAGATCAGAGTGAAGACTCGTCACCCAGCCCCTCGACACCAAGTCCAGGAGTCGTCTTGGACAACACCGAGGCCGCCCCCACCGCCACACAAGCGCTGATGACCATCTTCCGAAAAGAGCCACTAGAGGAACTCAGCCCGAAGATGGTACGGCAAATTCAGAATGTCCAGTTAATGCTGGAACAGCTCATCCAGATGCTGCAGAGAGGGTTGGAAATGGAAAGCTATATGGTGTGGATTAATGAAGCCATAAAAGGAAAATAATTCCAGCACTGGGGTTCATTTCCAAAGCGAAAGAATTGGAAAGCAGGGAAGTTGTTAAATTTGATTAGACAACACTTGGAGCCCTGTGTACATTTCAGGTCTCCATTTTACATAAGGATAGAAAGGCACAGGAGAGGATATAGAAATGATCTATTAGGTATAAACTCTCAATTCTGGTATTATTCAATCATGCAGGATTGAACAGACTGAGGCTCTTTTCTCTAGAAGGTCAAGGATTCGAATAATTGTATGTGGCTTTGATGGGATAGACATAGGAAATTTGTTCCTACATGCAGAGAGGCCGGAACTAGAGGACACAAATATAAGATAGCCACTAATAAATGTAATAGAGAATTCAGGAGAAACGTCTTTACTCAGTAGAGCGATGAGAATGTGGAACGTGTAAGGGCGGGGTTGAGGCTAATAGCATTGATGCATTCAAGTGGAAACTGGATAAACAAATGAGGGTGAAACAAAGTGCTAATCAGGTGAGATGAGGAAGAATGGGAGGAGACTCACGTAGAATAAAAATACCAACATGAACCTGTTGGGCAAATGTTTAAATTTTATTTATTAATGTCACAAATAGGCTTACATTAAAACTGCAGTGAGGTTGCGACTGTGAAAATCCCCTAGTCGCCACACTCCAGCGCCGATTTGGGTACACTGAGGGAGAATTTTAGCATGGCCAGTGCATCTAACCAGCACCTCTTTCGAACTGTGGGAGGAAACCGGAGCACCCGGAGGAAACCCACTCAGACACGGGGGAGGGGACATGCAGACTCCACTCAGACAGTGACCCAAGCTGGGAATTGAAGTTTAAAGTAAAGTTTATTTTTATTAGTCACAAGTAAGGCTTACATTAACACTGCAATGAAGTTACTGTGAAATTCCCCTTGTCGCCACAGTCTGGTGTCTGTTCGGGTCAATGCACCTAGCCAGCACGTCTTTCAGAATGTGGGAGGAAACCAGAGAACCCAGGACCCTGGCCTGCGAGGCAGCAGTGCTAACCACTGTGCCACTCTGCCAGTTTCTGAACAGTTAATGTTACGCAAACTAAAATATAATTATTTCTAATAGGGTCTAGATAATGTTGACCATGAGCAGCTGTGTCAACTTGTCCAGACAGCAAAACCAGAGGATATAGCCTGAGCTCAAAGGGGATAAATTCAGAACTAATCTGCAGAAACAATATTTCAGTGAGCATTGCATGGACCAGGCTCCCTTGGGAGACAGTTGCTCAGATTATAATCTATTTGTTCACATGTAAATTAGATGGATTTCTTAAAGAAATATTTTGGGATACAGTCAATGAATAATTTGAGACATGGCGTGAGGTCAGTGTAACATGCTTGGGAGGAATGGGTGACTTTGGACTGATGGTTCCAAGAGCTCTCCTCCGTGGAGTGTTTTCTTCACCTCATGTCCGGATCTGTTGTAGACAAATTGATAGAGATTGATAGCTAATGATTAGTCAGCAACTCTGTTATTCTTGTGCCATACAGTTACTAACATGGTAGAAAGCAGAATAGATGGGTCAACAGCAATTCCTCTGTTCCAAAGTTGGTAGTAGGGATTGGCTGGTGGGGGGGTTGTGGAGAGAGAGAGAACATGGGGTTGTTCACTTTGGAGCAGAAGAGGTGAAGGGAAGATTTGACAAGTGTTCAAAATCAATCAAAGTAAGGAGAAGAAACTGTTTCCAGTGGTGAAACGATCAGTAATCATTGGCAAAAGAAGCAAAAGCAATGCAAGAAAAAGCTCTAGGGGTCTGTGATGTGTTGCCTGTGGTGGAGGTAGGCTCAATCGAGGCATTCAAGAGGGAATTAGATGATCATTTGAAAGGAAACAATCTGCAGAGTTATGGGGAGAAGGCAGGAGAATGGCAGCAGGTAAATTGATCATTTGGAGAGCTAGTACAGACACATTGGGCTGAATGGCCGCCTCCTGCACTGTAACAAGAGGACACGGATTAAAGGTAATTGGCTAAAGAATCAGAGACAGCATGAGGAGATACGATCTGGGACACTCCTCCTAAAAGATATGGGTATGGTGTTAGCGTGGATTGGGGATTGGCTATCCAACAGGAAGCAGAGAGTTGGAATAAATGGGTGCTTTTCTGGTTGGCAGGTGGTGACTAGTGGCGTGCCGCAGGGATCGGTACTGGGGCCTCAACTGTTTACTATTTACATAGATGATCTGGAGGAGGGGACTGAGTGTAGGGAAACAAAGTTTTCTGACGACACGAAGATAAGTGGGAAAGTGAATTGCGCGGAGGAAGCAGAAGGTCTGCAGAGAGATTTGAATAGGCTGAGTGAGTGGGCGAGGATCTGGCAGATGGAGTATAACGTTGGCAAATGCGAGGTTATTCACTTTGGAAGAAATAATAGCAAATTGGATTATTATTTAAATGGGAAAAAATTACAACATGCTACTGTGCAAAGGGACCTGGGGGTCCTTGTGCAGGAGTCGCAAAAACTCAGTCTGCAGGTACAACAGGTGATCAAGAAGGCAAATGGGATGTTGGCATTTATCACGAGGGGGATAGAATATAAAAGCAGAGAAGTCTTGTTGCACCTGTACAAGGCATTGGTGAGGCCGCAGCTGGAATACTGTGTGCAGTTTTGGTCCCCTTATTTGCGAAAGGATATATTGGCCTTGGAGGGAGTGCAGAGAAGGTTCACCAGGTTGATACCGGAGATGAGGTGTGTAGATTATGAGGAGAGATTGAGCAGATTAGGTTTGTACTCGTTGGAGTTTAGAAGGCTGAGGGGTGATCTTATAGAGGCATATAAGATAATGAAGGGGCTGGATAGGGTAGAAGTGGAGAGATTCTTTCCACTTAGAAAGGAAACCAGAACTAGAGGGCACAGACTCAAAATAAAGGGGGGTCAGTTTAGGACAGAGTTGAGGAGGAACTTCTTCTCTCAGAGGGTGGTGAATCTCTGGAATTCTCTGCCCACTGAAGTGGTGGAGGCTACCTCGTTGAATATGTTTAAATCACGGATAGATGGATTTCTGATCGGTAAGGGAATTAAGGGTTATAGGGAGCAGGCGGGTAAGTGGAACTGATTCACTTCAGATCAGCCATGATCTTATTGAATGGCGGGGCAGGCTCGAGGGGCTAGATAGCCTACTCCTGCTCCTATTTCTTATGTTCTTAAGATGTGTACATGAAGGAGATGGTGGGGGAGCAAGAAAAACGATGCAAATCTTCTCGAGATGGTGGGGAGTGGAGGTAGGCAGTGTGTGGCTGGAAGGATCATGCCACATCTTCACACTCTGGCTGAAATTTTCCAGAAAATTCTCCAGTGAGGAGTGAAGGATTAGTGATGCTCTGTATTGTTTCTATTTTTGGGAAGGCCAAGGAGAAGATGAAGGAAGAATCCTGGAACATTCACTTCTTTGAATTTGGCCGCGGGGTGTGTATGTATCGCACGTCAAAGACTCGCGATCTTGTGCTGAAGGGGATGCCGGAGTCACTGAGGGGGGAACTTTGGCTGCTGTTCTCAGGTATGGTTGCATTTGGGGAAAATTCGGAGTTGCTTGCATACGTAGATGCATTTCTTTTTAAAAAGAAATCTGTAACAGAATGGGATCAGAACAGGAATAGGATTATCAAACAAAAACAGGAAATGCTGGGGAAACTCAGCAGGTATTGCAGAATCTGTGGAGAGAGAATAGAGCCAACGTTTCAAGTCTGGATGACCCTTCGTCAGAGCTAAAAGCAAAGCAAATCAGACAAGATTTATATAATGGAGAGGTGGGGGGTGTGCGGTGGGGGGGCTGTAATTGGACAAAGGAAATGTAAATAGTGATGATGAAGGCTGAAAGAGCTGCTAAAAGCGTCCATTCACCCCCCCCTGCCCACGGCACCTTCCCATGCAATCATAGAAGGTGCAACTCCTGCCCCTTCACCTTCTCCCTGCTCACCGTCCCAGGTCCTAAACACCCCTTTCAGATGAAGCAGCGTTTCACATGCACCTCCTTCAATCTGGTCTATTGTATTCGCTGCTCCCGATGCGGTCTCCTCTACATCGGAGAGACAAAACACAGACTGGGTGACCGCTTTGCGGAACACCTTCGGTCTGTCCACAAGCAGGACCCAGACCTTCCTGATTCTGATCACTCAATGGATGCTTTTAGCACCTCTCTCAGCCTTCATCTCCACCATTTACATTGCCTTTGCCCAATTACAGCCCCCACCGCTCCGCGCCCCCTCCCCCCACCGCTCCATGCCCACCCCACCTTTATTTTAGGAATAGGATTATGTCTCGTGTGAATTATTTGGCTGATGATGACTGTTTTAAACACCTTTAAATGTTTGTGTCTAATGTGCATCATCACTTTGTGTGTTACTTTGTGTGTGTGTGTGTCACTTTGTGCGTGCGTGCGTGTCCCCCATCCATCTAAAATGTCTTGGCTCCTGATCCCTAATTACATTTCCAACTGCCTTGTTCTTTAATAAGCGGGCAGTGGGATTTGCCATCTCTGTACAAAGAGATTGCTTTTGACCTCTTTCATGTAGCCAAAAGTTCCCCCGGTTCATTCCAATGAACAGCTTTCATCCAACTTTACAATTGGCAGCACTGTCACCTCTGACTCAGAAAGTTGTGTGTTCAAGTCTGATATAATCCAGTCTGACACTCCAGTGCAGTACAGAGGGAGTGCTGCGCTGTGGGAGAGGCTATCCTTCAGATGGGATGTTTAACCCCTATCCGAGACTCCATTTCACTCTGGTGGACATTTTAAAAAATCTCAGTCACTATTTGGAAGAAGGTAGCTATGATCCGGGGTTGCCAGCATTGGACTGGGGTGGGCACAGTAAGAAGTCTGACAACACCAGGTTAAAGTCCAACAGGTTTATTTGGAATCACGAGCTTTCGGACTCACCTGATGAAGGAGCAGCGCTCCAAAAGCTCGTGATTCCAAACAAACCTGTTGGACTTTAACCTGGTGTTGTGAGACTTCCTACTGTGCCTACTATTTGAAGAAGAGCAGGAAAGTTTGCCAATATTTATCTCATTGCTGTTTGTGTGAACTCTCTGTGCACTCATTGATTGCCACGCTTCCAATATTACAACAGTCATCATCATTGAATCCTTCCATCTACAAAAGATAATGGATGCACAGCAAACCATTTCAGCTGGGGTGGCTTCATATGGTGCACCTGTGTCAGTGGCTGAAGAGGCCAATCTTTGAGAGGCAGGTTCTGCCACAAGTGTCACTCATGAAGCTACCAAGTGTTGTGCGGGGTTGTTGCTTCCAGCATTGGCATCCGCCATAGCTATTGGTCATTGTGGTGGTGCACACAAGTCCACGAGGGATGTCAGCATTTACCTCGCTCATCAGCTAGTAACTCACGGGTGCAATTATGGATGTTTAGGGCCTTCATGTCATCCTTCAAGGGTAGCCTTGGGGGGTCCGATTGGTCACCTGGCTCCGGCTACCTCATCATACAGAAAATTCTGAGCTATCTGTCCTGGGGACGTGTCTGAGCCAATGAAGCAGTCACTTTGATGAGTGCTAACAAACCCGGGAGCTCTGTCTGCCTTTGAGAGGACGCCACGTTATTACAACTTGTTTTGAAAGTAATTAATTAGTTGTAAATCAATTTGTGGGATCCTGAGGCTGTGCAGCCCATATATAAATAGAAGGCCGACCATCTCTCTCCCTCTAACCAGGGTATCCGCCCGTCCTCACAGTCTCCAAACTCAAGAAATACATTCAGGAGCGAGTATTATTGTTGGATATGAGTTAACTTGCCCCCCTTCATTGGGTTTTTTATTCTTTTGGTCCCATTAGGTGCTCTGAATGAGATGGTGACGCACCCAGGGTATTACTCTGATCTGGTGCAGGAGTCTACAGGGAAGTATAACCTGGCCACCGAGGAGATTGAGAGGGACCTGCACCGCTCCATGCCGGAACACCCGGCCTTCCAGAACGAAATGGGCATTGCTGCCCTGCGGAGGGTGCTGACTGCCTACGCTTTCCGCAACCCCAACATTGGGTACTGCCAGGTGATTGACCCCACTCGACCCCCTGCCCAGCGGGACAGGAAACTTCTCTGGCATTAGGTGGTTCTTGTGTACGGCCTTTGTTCTGATGTGGAACTACTTCCTGCCATTGACACAGTTTTGGGCACACCAGCTGGTGGAGTATTGAAGAAGATAAACTGCAGATACAGGGCCTGTGCTTTGTGGTTAAAGTTGAGGGAATTTTAGCAGCTTCTACTCAAAGTTTTGAGTGAGTGCTGGCTATTTTCAGTGCATTCACTACCCTTGAGGACTATTGTGTATGTTGCTGGTGTCCTTGAGGTGGGACAGACACGCTCCAACACATGCATGCCCCAACGCAGGTGCCCCCAATGCAGGCGCGCACACACGCACACATATACGCTTGTTCACACAGCAGACCTTTTTTTAAAAATAAATTTATTCAGTTGTAGGACATGGGCGTCACTGGCTGACCAGCATTTATTGCCCATCCCTACCTCCTGTCAATTCCACTGTCCCTATCCCAGGAACATTGAGGCAACTTGTGATGCCCCAGCTAACTACTCCGCTGAGATCAGCGAACACTGGGATGAACAGCACTGTCCTGCGTCATATTCCTTTAACCAACTGAGTCTTTCCTCCTCCTTCACTGCCCCTCCCCCACCCACAAGGGTGTACCACTTTCTGTACGCTGTGTGCTCCTCTGATGGGCCAGATTCTCACCTCAGTCTCCTCGTCCTTTTGCAGGCCATGAATATTGTCACCTCAGTCCTGTTACTGTACTGCAATGAAGAAGAGGCTTTCTGGCTCCTGATTGCACTCTGCGAGCGGATGCTGCCTGATTACTACAACACCAGGGTAGTCGGTGAGTTGAATCAGTATTTTACTGTCAGTTCTGCACCTCAGGCTGGGGAGGAACCTGCAGCACAGAATGTTACTGGGGATAGAAGGGTTACATGATGGGGACAGATTGCATGGACGAGACTTGCATTCCCTTGAGTACGGAAGGCTAAGGATTGATCTAATTGAGGTGTTTTAAGTGATTAACAGAGTTCATAGAAATCATAGAAACCCTACAGTGCAGAAGGAGGCCATTCGGCCCATCGAGTCTGCGCCGACCACAATCCCACCCAGGCCCTACCCCCACATATTTTACCCGCTAATCCTTCTAACCTACGCATCTCAGGACTCTAAGGGGCAATTTTTAACCTGGCCAATCAACCTAGCCCGCACATCTTTGGACTGTGGGAGGAAACTGGAGCACCCGGAGGAAACCCACGCAGACACGAGGAGAATGTGCAAACTCCACACAGACAGTGACCCGAGCTGGGAATCGAACCCGGGTCCCTGGAGCTGTGAAGCAGCAGTGCTAACCCACTGTGCTACCGTGCCGCCCTTGATCAGGTAGATTCAGATAAACTGTTTCCTCTGGATCATGAGGAAGCATCATTTTCACACAAACTGGAGTGGAAATCTGAAACTGTCAAAAAGCTTTAGAGTCTGGGGGCTCAACTGAAAACTTTCATGGACATAGATTTTTGGAGGTAAGGATATTAGCAGTTCTAGAGGTGAACTGGAGAAACAGGAGAAACTGAATGGGAGAAGAGTTGACCTTCTCGGGCCAAAGGGAATGGTGATGGGGCAAGGAATGAATCAAAGAACCAAAAAGAAGTACGTACATAAGAACATAAGAAATAGGAGCAGGAGTAGGCCATCTAGCCCCTCGAGCCTGCCCCGCCATTCAATAAGATCATGGCTGATCTGAAGTGGATCAGTTCCACTTACCCGCCTGATCCCCATAACCCCTAATTCCCTTACCGATCAGGAATCCATCTATCCGTGATTTAAACATATTCAACGAGGTAGCCTCCACCACTTCAGTGGGCAGAGAATTCCAGAGATTCACCACCCTCTGAGAGAAGAAGTTCCTCCTCAACTCTGTCCTAAACTGACCCCCCTTTATTTTGAGGCTGTGCCCTCTAGTTCTAGTTTCCTTTCTAAGTGGAAAGAATCTCTCCATCTCTACCCTATCCAGCCCCTTCATTATCTTATAGGTCTCTATAAGATCCCCCCTCAGCCTTCTAAATTCCAACGAATGCAAATACAAAAACTACGTAGAGCAGGTGCGCTGCTAACTGAAGTTAAAATAAGAGAAAAGCTAAAACAAATAAAGCAAAGGAAACAAAATAGTGCAGAAGGAGGCCATTCAGTCCATTGAGTCTGCACCAACCACAATCCCACCCAAACTCTATCCCCATGACCCCATGCATTTACCCTAGCTAGTCTGCTGACACTAAGGGGCAATTTAGCGTGGCCAATCCACCTAACCCCCATATCTTTGGACTGTGGGAGGAAACCGGAGCATCCGGAGGAAACCCACGCAGACATAGGGAGAACATACAGGCTCCACACAGACAGTGACCCAAGCCAGTAATCAAACCTGGGTCCTGGCGCTGTGAGGCAGCAGTGCTAACCACTGTGCCACCCATGGATGCCAAGATTATGGTGCAAAATCGTTGAACTCAATGTTAAGTCCAGAAGGCTGCAAAGGCATCGCCATATTGGATTGAATTGTTTCCCTGCTGTACAGACAATTATAGATAAACCAAGTTCAAATATCTTCCACTTATGGCGGTTTGCCACTCTGGTTTGGATCTTGAGTCTGTGGATGTTCAGTTGTTGAGTGTATTCAGGACTGAAATCAATAGATTTTGGGTATGAATTGATATGGGGATCGTGTGGGAAGATGGAGCTGAAGCAGTAGATAAACTGTGGAACGAATCATAGAAACCCTCCAGTGCAGAAGGAGGCCATTTGTCCCATCGAGTCTGCGCCGACCACAATCCCACCCCCATATCCCTACGTATTTACCCTGCTAATCCCTCTAACCTACGCATCCCAGGACACGAAGGGGCAATTTTAGCATGGCCAATCAACCTAACCCGCACGTCTTTGGACGGTGGGAGGAAACGGAGCACCCGGAGGAAACCCACGCAGACACGAGGAAAATATGCAAACTCCACACAGACAGTGACCTAAGCCGGGAATCGAACCCGGGACCCTGGAGCTGTGAAGCAGCAGTGCTAACCACTGTGCTACCGTGCCACCCGGTGGAACATGGTGGAGCATATTAAATAGGTGAATATCCATTTACTGAATTAAACAGCAGGAGACCTTCCAATGATTCCCAGCCGCTTTATTGTGGTACTATAGTTCAGCGCAGACACTGGTTTCCACTCTACCCTTCTCCCTGCCTAGAACCTCCTTACCGGGGGAAAACCCCAGCTCTTAAACACATGCTCCAATGAGCGTCACCTGCTCTCAATTCACTCTGAAGCAAGACGTGGTTTATTCTTAATTAGCATTTCTAACATTGTCAGAATAGGCTTAAAGGGACAAATGGTCATTTCTGTTCATTATGTTCGATTTCTAGTCCCACACTTGCATGTTTCCACTGTTCCTGACTGTGAAATACTGGCTGCTCCTACGTTTTGAAGCTTATTCTTATTGGCAAATTAAGCATCATGTCGACTCACAGAATCCCTACAGCGCAGAAGGAGGCCATTCAGCCCATGGAGTGCACCGACCACATCCCCCCCAGGCCCTATCCCCATAACCCCACACATTTACCCTGCTAATCCCCCTGGCACGAGGGTCAATTTAACACTGCTGAGTACAGAGGATCGGCCAGACTCTGGCTGGCAACTCAAGGTGGGCAAGACCCCTGATGCCCACATTAAATTCCTTCCAAAGTAATCATTAAGAATCATGCGCATGTCTTCTGCTTCTACGCACAGTTATCTTTTTAAATTGTCGGGATCAAATTTGGCTCAAAAATATTAGTGCGATTCAAATCCAGAGTGGCATTCCTACAATTAATTAGGGGCGGCACGGTGGCACAGTGGTTACCACTGCTGCCTCACAGCACCAGGAATCCAGGTTCGATTCCCGGCTCAGTTCACTGACTGTGCGGAGTTTGCTAGTCCTCACCATGTCTGAGTGGGTTTCCTCCGGGTGCTCCGGTTTCCTCCCACAGTCCAAAAATGTGTGTGTTAGGTTGATTAGCCATGCTAAATTGCCACTTTAGTGTCAGGGAGTTAGCGGGGTAAATGGATAGAGTTATGGGGAAAGGGCCTGGGTGGGATTGTGGTCGGTGCAGACCCGATGGGCCAAATGGCCTCCTTCTGCACTGTGGGGACTCTATGATTCTATAAACCCAATGTACTATCCATTGCTCCACAGACCTGAATGGCAGTGTGGACAGAGCTTTACTCTGTATTTAACCCTGTGCGGTACGTGTCCTGGGAGTGTTTGATGGGGACAGAGTAGAGCGAGCTTTACTCTGTATCTAACCCCGTGCTGTATCTGTCCTGGGAGTGTTTGATGGGGACAGTGTAGAGGGAGCTTTACTCTGTATCTAACCCCGTGCTGTACCTGTCCTGGGAGTGTTTGATGGGGACAGTGTAGAGAGAGCTTTACTCTGTATCTAACCCCGTGCTGTACCTGTCCTGGGAGTGTTTGATGGGGGCAGTGTAGAGGGAGCTTTACTCTGTATCTAACCCCGTGCTGTACCTGTCCTGGGAGAGTTGGATGGGGGCAGTGTAGAGGGAGCTTTACTCTGTATCTAACCCCGTGCTGTACCTGTCCTGGGAGTGTTTGATGGGGCAGTGTAGAGGGAGCTTTACTCTGTATCTAACCCTGTGCTGTACCTGTCCTGGGAGTGTTTGATGGGGACAGTGTAGAGAGAGCTTTACTCTGTATCTAACCCCATGCTGTACCTCTCCTGGGATTGTTTGATGGGGACAGTGTAGAGGGAGCATTACTCTGTATCTAACCCTGTGCTGTACCTGCCATGGGATTGTTTGATGGGGATAGAGTAGAGAGATTTTACTCTGTATCTAACCCCGTACTGTACTTGCTCTAGGAGTAACATTGATAGAATGGCAGTAGAGTCCATGAATTTGTGTATTGTGCTAACAGTTGGAAGACTGCTGTTGGAATTGAAAACCTGTGGAATAAGGCTATTTGTTGATAGTCCTTACTTGTTGGAACAATGGAGGATGGGCATTTATTTCTTTCCTGTCTGTTTTTTTTTTGCAGGTGCACTGGTGGACCAGGGTGTGTTTGAGGACCTGACACGGGAGCATCTTCCCCTCCTGTACGAGTGGATGCAGGAGCTGGGGGTTATCAGTACCATCTCTCTCTCCTGGTTCCTGACACTCTTCCTCAGTGTCATGCCATTTGAAAGTGCCGTGGTCGTGGTTGACTGCTTCTTCTACGAGGGGATCAAGGTTATTTTCCAGGTGTCTCTCGCTGTGCTGGAGGCTAACATGGAGAAGCTGTTGAATTGCTCTGACGAGGGGGAAGCCATGACCATTCTTGGCAGGTGATTGACTGTTTTGGTCTATATTTGGCCAGATCCAAACTAATTTGTATGCAGCGCGAATAGAATCATACACCTTTTTTTGTAGATTATTATGGTGCTGAGGGAAGCCATTTGGTCCATCTTGCTGGTGCCTGGATCTTTGAAAGAACTAACCAGTTAGTCCCATGTAGTGCTGCAAATATGCCCTCTTCAATACTTATCCAATTGTTTTTTAAAAGTTACGGTTGAATCTACTTCCAACACCCCTTCAGATAGTGCATTCCAAAGATTTTTTAGCATTGTGTTTGATAAGATATTGTAGATGGAACTTTACTCTGTATCTAACCCCGTGCTGTACCTGCCCTGGGAGTGTTAGATGGGAGACAGTATAGAGAAAGCTTTACCCTTTTATCTTGATGCTGACACTAGATTTGGAAATTGTTCAGTTCCTGAGTGCTAGACTTGAGTATAAAATGTTGGTTTCTGTGCTTGTGGAATAACCACTCCGTGAAATAAATTTACTTTTTCCCTAATTCAGGTACCTGGACAATGTTTGCAACAAGCAGAGTACATCACCGCCAATCCCACACCTGCATGCTTTACTCACCAATGGTGATGACATTCCACTGCAAATAGACATCTTTGAACTGATTAAGTCATCATATGAGGTGAGTAATTCTGTAATGAGGACCTCCCCTTGAATTCAATTGCTTACTCCTTCAGGACTGCTCCATTTTTCCTTCTCTTGAGGGGGTTGACTTTGTTGTGCAAGAATATTTGATGGGTCAATTGACTGAGGTTGGGATACCTCTTCCCCCTCTTGTTTTTCCCCTGGCTTCCCTCCTCCTTCAATGCCCAGCTTGTTAACTGATCTGCCAACACACAGGCCCATGACATTAGTGGGAGTTTGCTGTGCCATTGTAGGAGTGGAAGTTGCAGCTGCTGCAGGTTTCCCATTCCCCACACCATTTGAGTTGAACGGATCATTGTAAATGGTGTGTGGGGGGAGATGGTGGGGGGTGGGAATGTGAACCTAGTGTTTCTCTTCCCCCAACCCACTGACATTTCTGCTTCAAACAAGGGATTAGTCTTCAAGGGGATCTTGGGCCCTGAGATGCCTGGGGTTAAATTGCCAGAAATATTGCCTCTTAACCAATCCGACTCCAGGAACTTCAGAACTTTAGATTTCTTTGAAGCTTGGCTCCTGGTTGGAGACCCCAAAGTGTCTGATGCTGACCTTGTAAGAACATAAGAACATAAGGAGCAGGAGTAGGCCATCTAGCCCCTCGAGCCTGCCCCGCCATTCAATAAGATCATGGCTGATCTGAAGTGGATCATTTCCACTTACCCGCCTGATCCCCATAACCCCTAATTCCCTTACCGATCAGGAATCCATCTATCCGTGATTTAAACACATTCAACGAGGTAGCCTCCACCACCTCAGTGGGCAGAGAATTCCAGAGATTCACCACCCTCTGAGAGAAGTTCCTCCTCAACTCTGTCCTAAACTGACCCCCCTTTATTTTGAGGCTGTGCCCTCTAGTTCTAGCTTCCTGTTTAAGTGGAAAGAATCTCTCCACCTCTACCCTATCCAGCCCCTTCATTATCTTATAGGTCTCTATAAGATCCCCCCTCAGCCTTCTAAATTCCAACGAGTACAAACCCAATCTGCTCAGTCTCTCCTCATAATCAATCCAGATTGATACCTGGTATCATCTCTGGTATCAACCTGGTGAACCTTCTCTGCACTCCCTCCAAGGCCAATATATCCTTCCGCAAATAAGGGGACCAATACTGCACACAGTATTCCAGCTGCGGCCTCACCAATGTAAATCTCACTTCAGCTTGTGGCAGTGTCCTTGGGAGAGGAGAGAAAGGGTTGCAGTGGTGGGAAAATGGCAGTGGAATAACTGACTGAGATCAACTTTCTCAGGAGCCAATTTGTTCTTTCTATATGTAGAAATTTGGGTCGATCAGAGCAGATGCGATTGAACAGATGCGATTCAAGCAGAGACTGAAGGTCATACAGACGTTGGAGGACACAGCCAAACGGAGTGTGGTAAGAGAAATAGTCGCACCACAGCCCTGAAGACAACTGGTCAGCCTCACAATGTCCATGTTACAAAAAGGACATTGACGCATTGGGGGGGTTTTTTTGTTCACTCGTGGTGTGATTTCACAAGCAAAACCAACATTTGAGATTGAAGACCAATTCAGTTAAGATCCCTACGCTGTGGCAAAAATATAGGGGGGGAATTCTCCCGCCCCACCCACCGCGGGAATCGTGGCAGGCAGGGGTCAGACCACGCAAAGGTCCATTGACCTCGGATGGGATTCTCCGGTTTTGGGGTGAGCACGGCTGGAGAATCCCACCCATAATTTCGCTAACAAATGGCTGTACTCTTCTGACTCCACATTTGGACAGTTGCCACTGTTTTTGATCATGGGGCATGAATTACACATGAGGACAGTGTGGTTGACTCTTAACTGCTCTCTGAAATATGGCCTAGCAAGGCACTCAGTTCAAGGGCAAGTTGGGATGGGCGATAAATGCCGGCCAGTCAGCGATGCCCAGATCCCATGAATGAATTTTTTTAAAAGTTTTTGTTTATTTGTCCCTACCCAGCCCACAACTCTCTACTGTTGCCCTGAGGCACCTCTGTCAGTTCAGCACTCCCTCAGTACTGCGCTGGAGTGTTGGTCTGGATTTTGTGCTCAAATGTCTGAAGACAGACTTGAATCACAACCTCTGACTCCAAGGCGTTGTGGCTACATCTGACCCTCAGTAACTTGGGTTTGATACATTTTCTGCACTGTCCTCTCATGTCTGAATCACAGTTTCTGTGCTCTTTCAGAAAACCACTGGGGAAGGTTGGAACTGAAGCCTCATCTTTGTTAACTTTCATTAGTTTTTATTTACAGAGTTACATATTACACGCAGACATCTCCTAACCCAACAATCACACTTTCAGCCTGTGCTTATTGGTAGCTCTTTTGATCCAACCAGAGGTTGCTAAGTGTCCCTACAGCTGTGTCTATTTATCCTTCTTTTGTAAGCCCATTAGAAATGAAGTGCCGTATTTGAAAGAGTCGATATAAGAGAAACAGGGGCACAAGTGAATCCTCAGGTTAATGCCTACCAGCTGCACACAAATAAACACAGTATATATTTATACAATTAACATTCTGCGTTAGTATTTCACACAGTCAGATAGTATTTCTCGCCTGAATGAGATTCATGAGTTATTGCAAGAACGTGCTGAGTTTGATAGGAATCCACAGTCACCTAAATGTAGGCTTGTTTCTCACCTTGATTGACCAATTTTTCAATTCCAAATAATCCCTACAGTGCAGAGGAGGCCATTCAGCCCATCAAGTCTGCACCGACTCTCCAAATAAGCATCTCATCCAGGCCCACAACCCTGCCCTATCTCTGTAACTCTGCCATTTACCATGGCCAACCCACCTAACCTACACATCTTTGGACTGTGGAGGAGGAAACCTGAGCAGACATGGGGAGAACATGCAGATTCCACACACACACACAGTCACCTGAGGCTGGAATTGAACCTGGGTCCCAGATGTTGTGAAGCAGCAGTGCTAACTCCTATGCCACCGTGTTGGCCTGATTGACGGTGTTTGTTTCCAGGTGCGTGCTATCCTGACAGAAACGGCTTTCAGTATCGAGGAGCTGGAGGAACTCTATTTGCTTTTCAAGGTCAGTGGATATGTCCCACTTATTAAACACTCAAACTGGCTTTTATAAAATACTGGTTCGGCCTCAGTTGGAGTATCAGGGACCACTTTGAGCAGCGCACTTTTAGAAACATGTAGAACCTTAGGAACAGTACGTGGGGTGGAGAGCCAGTGGTGGTGGTGCTGTGGAGGTGGGGTACCAGAATGTTCCCGGGAATGATAAATGGATGGAAATGGAGTGGATAGGACTGTTATACTTGGAATGGAGAAGGATAACAGATAACGTTACATAGAAACATAGAAAAACTACAGCACAATACAGGCCCTTCAGCCCACAAAGTTGTGCTGAACATGTCCCTACCTTAGCGATTACTAGGCTTACCTATAACCCTCTATCTTACTAAGTTCCATGTACTTATCTAAAAGTCTTTTAAAAGACCCTATCGAATCCGCCTCCACCACCATTGCTGGCAGCCCATTCCACGCACCCACCACCCTCTGAGTGAAAAACTTACCCCTGACATCTCCTCTGTACCTATTCCCCAGTGCCTTAAACCTGTGTCCTCTTGTGGCAACCATTTCAGCCCTGGGAAAAAGCCTCTGACTATCCACTCGATCAATACCTCTCAACATCTTATACACCTCTATCAGGTCACCCCTCATCCTTCGTCTCTCCAAGGAGAAAAGGCCGAGCTCACTCAACCTATCCTCATAAGGCATGCTCCCCAACCCAGGCAACATCCTTGTAAATCTCCTCTGCACCCTTTCTCTGGCTTCCACATCCTTCCTGTAATGAGGCGACCAGAACTGAGCACAGTACTCCAAGTGTGGTCTGACCAGGGTCTTATATAGCTGCAACATTATCTCACGACTCCTAGACTCAATTCCTCAATTGATGAAGGCCAGTACACCATATGCCTTCTTAACCACAGCCTCAACCTGCACAGCTGCTTTGAGCGTCCTATGAACTCGGACCCCAAGGTCCTTCTGATCTTCCACTCTGCCAAGAGTCCTACCATTAATATTATATTCCGCCATCCTATTTGACCTGCCAAAATGAACCACCTTACACTTATCTGGGTTGAACTCCATCTGCCACTTCTCCGCCCAGTCTTGCATCCTATCAATGTCTCGTTAATCAAGACCTTGGGAACAGGAAGAGACCATTTAGTCCTTTGAGCCTTCTCCACCATTCAGTGAGATCATGGATGAGCTGTGATCGAACTCTAAGGGCGCAATCCTATCAGCCGTTCACGCCACGCTCTCGCTGTGACAAGGTTGGAGAATTTGGCGCCCAGCCAAATCTCTGTTCAATGCTGGCATTTACGGCCGTAACATTCTGGCCCATAGGCCTGCCTTGTTCAATATCCTTTAATAACTTTGGTTAACAGAAATCTACTACCTTAGGTTTTAACAGTAACAACTGATCAAGCATCAAATGCAGTTTGCAGAAGAGAGTTCCAAACTCCACCATCCCTTGAGTCAAGAACTGTTTCCTAATTTCACTCGTGAAAGTCTGGCCTCGAATGTTTAGACTATGGCCCCTCATCATAAATAACTGGATAGATTCTTGTGGGCAAGCGAATCAAACATTAAGAGTCAATTACTGGGGGCACAGGTTTAAGTTGCGAGGGGCAAGGTTTAAAGGAGATGAACGAGGAAAGTTTTTTACGCAGAGGGTGATGGATGCCTGGAACTCGCTGCCGGGGGAGGTAGTGGAAGCAGATACGATAGTGACTTTTAAGGGGCGTCTTGACAAATACATGAATAAGATGGGAATAGAAGGATATATATGATCCCTGGATGGGTAGAGGGTGTTAGTTCAGATGGGCAACATGGTCGGTGCAGGCTTGGAGGGCCGAAGGGCCTGTTCCTGTGCTGTAATTTTCTTTGTTCTGTGTTATTGGGGATAGGTGGGAATGTAGAGTTTGAAACACAAACAGAGCAGACATGATACTGAATGGCAGAGCAGGCCCAAGGGGGCTGAAAGGCCTACTGCTCCTAATTCATATGTTCATAGTGCTAAACTCCTCGGCTTAAGGGAATAGTTTCTCAGTGTCCCTTTCTGTTTCCCGAATATCTTAAGCATCTTGTGCAAATAACATCGTAATCTTCAAAATTGCAGGCAATACTGCCCTGGTTTATGTAAGAGCAAAGTGCTGTGGATGCTGGAAATCTGAAATAAAAAACAGAAAATGCTGTAAATACTCAGCAGTTCAGGCAGCAACTGTGGAGAGAGAAACAGAGCTGACAGTTTGGGTCTCATTAGCTGTTTCTTTTTACACATGCTGATGGACCTATTGAATATTTCCAGCATTTTGCGTCTCTAGTCCCAGCTTATGTCATCTCTCCTTATCCTGTAACCCTTGGAGCGCAGATGTCATCCTAAGGTGCAATGCCCAGAACTGCCCACGCTACTCCAGGTGTGGTCTAACCAGAGCTTTGTATCATTGAAGCATGGCTTCTGCTTCCTTGTATTCTATTCCTCCAGATGTAAAGATCAGCATTCACTGGTCTTTCTGATCACTTTCTGTGCCTGTTTGTAATATTTTAATGCTCAAAACATCTCAACTCCCAACTCTCTTTGAGCCACCACCATTTTGAGGCCTTCACCATCTGGAAAGACCACTGTCCTTTTTTAAGCCCAAAGAGGATATCCTCACATTTGCCAGAATTTGGAAAAACTGTAGCCATGATGTGGAGATGCCAGCATTGGACTGGGGTGGGCACAGTAAGAAGTCTCTCAACACCAGGTTAAAGTCCAACAGGTTTATTTAGTATCATGAACTTTCGGAGCGCTGCTCCTTCATTAGGTGAGTGGAAAAATTGTGGCAGGTGGATTTCATTCATTTAATCTATCAGTGGCAGGGATTTTCCGGTTGTGGCGGGATCCACACAGGAGATGCAGCGGGCCGGCTAGAGCTCCATTGACTTTTGACGGGGCTGGAAGATTCCAGCGGGGGGGGGAACAAGGGTGGGAAATCCCGGCCAGTATTTCCATAGTTGTATACTTCTATCCACTTTGCATGTGATGCTGCTCATATTTAGGGGTGAAGTTTCATGTTCCATCCGCCACTGGAATTGTAGCGGGCGAGGGGCGGACCATGAAAAGGTCCGTTGACCTCGGGTGGGATTTTCCGGTTTTGGGGTGAGCGCAGGTAGAAAATCCCGCCTTTTGTCTCATTGGCAAATTTGGATTTGTGACTTCCGATCCCATCATCTGGGTGGGATGCTAGTCGTCCTGGCAATTTAGAGTATAATCCCCATTATCCCTACTCTCTGTCTTCTTCTGTTCAGCTAGTTTTCTCATCCAGCTCAATGATACAAAGTTCTGGTTAGACCACACCTGGAGTAGCGTGGGCAGTTCCGGGCATTGCACCTTTGGAAGTGCAGCAGAGAATGACATCTGCGCTCCAAGGGTTACAGGATAAGGAGAGATGACATAAACTGGGACTAGAGACGCAAAATGCTGGAAAGATTCAATAGGACTTTCTACCTGCGCTCACCCCAAAACCGGAAAATCCCACCCGAGGTCAACGGACCTTTTCATGGTCCGCCCCTCGCCCGCTACAATTCCAGTGGCGGATGGAAGTCCATATAAATTAATTTCATAGACATTCTCTGTCCCACCTCCCTCCACCTATGTAATCTCCACAACCTGGAGACCTCTGCCCTCCTCCAATTCTGGCCACTTGCATATCTCCAATCTTAATCACTCCACAAGTGGTGGTCTTAACTTCAACTGCTGCCTGCATCCTAACCTCTGAAATTCCCTCCCTAAACCTTTACACTTTCTCTACCCCTCCTCCAAACCTATCCCTTTGGCTAAGTTTTTAAATTACTTATCCTAAGGTCCCTTTATGTGGGTTTTAATGTTGGGTAACACTCCTGTGATGCACCTTGGGATATTTTACTATATTAAAGCTGCTATGTAAATTAAAGTTGTTACATCCGTGGTATTTTCTTTCCCTTTCAGGCCAAGCACTTGATGAGTTGTTACTGGGGTGGGAGCAGCAGTGCAGCGGAGAGACACGACCTCAGCCAGCCATACTTGGAGCAGTATCGCATTGACGCAGAGCAGTTCCAGGAGCTCTTCATGGCTCTCTCACCGTGGACTTGTGGAGTGCATTCCCAGGTCCTCGCTGGGCGCATGTTCCGCCTCTTGGACCAAAACAAAGACTCACTCATCAGCTTCAAGGAATTTGTCACCGGGTTGAGTATGTGTTCACTTTCCATCCTCTCTTGAAGGTTCCTCAGGGAGCTGTCCTACAGAGACCCCCAAGCCACTTCCCAATAACTTACCGAGTGACTGTTCTCTGTGTGCGCGTCTCAAACCGGGAGCTCACAGTCTCCAGTGAAGGAGTTGACCATTCAGGGCTGAGATGAGAAATCCCTTCGCTCAGGGGGTCGAGTGTTTTTGGAATTCTGTAACCCAGAGAACTGTGGATAAGTCAATTTAGGATAGAGACTGAGAGATTTTAGGATAGAGATTGAGAGATTTTTAGACACTGCGGAATCATTGGATATGAGGATAAGGCAGTGAGTGGAGTTTGAAGTAGAAGCTTAGCTATGGTCTTATTAAATGGCAGAGCAGGCTTGCTTCTGGCCTCCTCCTATTATGTTCTCATGCGATTGATGGTAACTATTTGACTTTGTGAGGCAGAGGGAGACCTGATGCACTCAACCTGTTCGGGACAGGGTAAATGTGTATCTTCTTATTTGAGTGACAGTTGCGGCTCAAGACAGCACTCTCATCTTTGAGTCAGAAGGTTTGAGTCCACTCCAGAAATTTGAGTCCATAATCGGGGCTGAGACTCCCAGTGCCAGTACTGATGGAGTTCTACAGTGCATCTCGGTGCTACCTTTGAAAGTAAACGGAGGTTTCGTCAAATCTGTGGTGGTAAAAGATCTGGGTGGCACGCTGCCTCACAGCGCCAGGGACCCGGGTTCAATTCCTGGCTTGAGGTCACTGTCTGGGTGGAGTTTGCACGTTCTCCTCGTGTCTGTGTGGGTTTCCTCCGGGTGCTCCGGTTTCCTCCCAGAGACCAAAGATGTACGGGTTAGGTTGATTGGCCGTGCTAAATTGCCCCTTCATGTCAGGGGAACTAGCTAGGGTAAAATGCATGGGATTATGGGAATAGGGCCTGGGTGAGATTGTGGTCGGTGCAGACACAATGGGCCAAATGGCCTCCTTCTGCACTGTAAGGATTGTATGATTCTACCTATGATCCCACAGCTCTATTTGAGGACGAGCGGGGGAGTTCTCTCTCATGTCTTGGCCGACATTTGTCCCTCAACCAACATCTCGAAAACAAATGATTTTGGTTGATTGTAAGACTGGAGGAGATTCCAGAGATAGGAACAAGGCCGTGAGATTTTCAAACAAGGGCAAGATTTTTGAGATGAGGTGTTGCTGGAGCTGTGAAGTTTCTGTTGAAGGGGAAGCACGGACAAGTGCCAATTCCTATCCACGTATCTATAAATATATTAAAAACAATCAATGCAACAATCAGCTGATATTTGTAGAGCTTTGCAGAGTCTGAAGCATTTTGTTCCCTCTGAGATATCAGATCAGATAACCAGACTCTCCTCTGTCTGCCCATTGTAAGACACCGCACTAACATGAACAAGACTTATAATAGTAATAATTTGGAGATGTGGGTGTCACTCGCATGATCAGCATTTATTGCTCACCCCCTTGTTTCTCCTTGGTAGAAATCCTGTTACATTTTTACCAAACTCTGGTTAGGCTTCACCCAGAGTATTGCAGGCAGTTGGAGACACCACACTGTAAAGAGTCTAGAGGATGTTTACCAAGATGACACCACAGATGAGGGACTTCGGTTTATCAATTATCACTGTTGTTTGTGGGAGCTTGCAGTTTACAAACTGGCTTACCTTACAACAGTGACTGCACTTCTAAATTGCTTTGGGATGTTTGATGTCTGGAAAGGTGCTATAGAAATGCATTCCATCTATCTTCCAATTTGCTCTTCATATCAATAGGGTTCTTGACTGTTGAATATCACTGATTTACCAAGCATACAATAACTAAATAGAGACCTAACTGTGGCACTTGCAACAAAAGCTTGCGCGTTTTAGCCAGAAAATACATACATTTCTGAGGTTGGTACACAGACTGACTAGATTTTAATCCAATTCTAAAGTATCTGCTCCAACAACCACTTGTATATTTTTCTGTCACTTGCTCTTCTTCAAAATAGTGGCCGTAGGAAATTTTTTTTATTGACATCCACCAGAGGCAGAAGGTCTGATCTGAAAGATAGCAGACTGACAATGTGGCACCCCTTTAGTACTGCGCTGGATTCTCAGCCGAGATTTTGTGCCCGAGTCCCTGGAGTTAATTGTGACCAAATAAAGTGTGAGGTGATGGGCAGTTAAAGGTCTGACTTTGGTTTTATTCGCTAGGCGGAATGTACCACGGGGATCTCGTCGAGAAGCTGAAGCTGCTGTACAAACTGCACCTGCCACCAGGTAAGATCGATGAATTTACTCATGCACTCATCATCTGTATTCACCCTTCCTCTTTTACATTGCTTCATCCATATCGCAATGCAATGCTTTCCCAGTTTTCAGATCCCATTTGCAATGTATTGGTTGGATGTTTGTATTCAGGTCCAGAGGCATATGATAAGAACATAAGAACTAGGAGCAGGAGTAGGCCATCTGGCCCCTTGAGCCTGCTCCACCATTCAATAAGATCATGGCTGATCTTTTCGTGGACTCAGTTCCACTTACCCGCCCGCTCACCAAAATCCTTAATTCCTTTACTGTTCAAAAATGTATCTATCCTTGCCTTAAAAAGATTCAATGAGATAGTCTCAACTGCTTCACTGGGCAGGGAATTCCACAGATTCACAACCCTTTGTGTGAAGAAATTCCTCCTCAACTCAGTCCTAAATCTGCTCCCCCTTATTTTGAGGCCATGCCTCCTAGTTCTAGTTTCACCCGCCAGTGGAAACAACATCCCTGCTTCTATCTTATCTATTCCCTTCATAATCTTATATGTTTCTATAAGATCTCCCTTCATTCTTCTGAATTCCAATGAGTATAGTCATCCCAGTCTACTCAGTCTCTCCTCATAAGCCAACCCCCTCAACTCCAGGATCAACCTAATGAATCTTCTCTGTATCTTTAAGACAGATATTTGACTGTGGAAGGCACCATGGCTGAGTCTGATCCTGTTTGTTCCCAGCAGCAATTGTGACATAGGCAGCGCTGAGTGAAACGCTTTCACTCCAGAACTCTTGAGCGAGTTACCTCAGCTAAGATGGGAAAGAGCTGGCAATTGGACCTGGAGTCTTCCTGATGTGGCTCAGTACTAACAGCCCATCAGACCGTGGCGCATTGAGAAATTGAATTGGTTGGGGGTCTGCTGAACCAGGTGGTTGTTTTAGAAACCCCACTAGTTCTGTAACAGCCTTCAGGAAATGGGGTCTGACTCCCCTACACATGCTACATGGGTGCCTTCAGGGCAACTGGAGAAGGAGCTTTCCAAGTTCTTTGCATTAATTACTTGGTGAATGTACAGATTGTTTTGAAATCCCAGAGTTTTATAGAACATAGAACAGTACAGCACAGAACAGGCCCTTCAGCCCACGATGTTGTGCCGAGCGTTATCTGAAACCAAGATCAAGCTATCCCACTCCCTATCATCCTGGTGTGCTCCATGTGCTTATCCAATAACCCGATAATATGATACACTCTTTGCTGCACGCTAATCTCCAGCGTATGGTCACTACCCTGATTTGCAACCCAGTTTGACAGTTCCTGTTTCTTTTATAGCACTTTGGCCAGAGGAGGAATCAGCACTGGACGCTGCTCAATTCTTCACTGAAGATCCCTTCGCTGATGTGTCACATGGTACGTGTGTAATGTCTTTCCTTTGTTACACTTTTCACTAATTCTGCCTTTACTCCCTGAGAGATTAACTGGCAGTTCACACAAGCTAGTGGTTAGAATCATACAGCATAGAAGGATGCCTGTACTTGCTCTATGAATGCGCTGTCCCACATCCCCAACCTTTTCCCCATAACCTTCAAGTCCATGTGCAGTGCTTTTTAAAAATTCTTATCGGATCTTATTCAACTCAACTTTCAGATCGTGCGTCCCAGATTATAACAACCCTTCAGGGTGGCACAGTGATTAGCGCTGCTGCCTCACAGCACCAGAGACCCGGGTTCGATTCCCGGCTTGGGTCACTGTCTGTGTGGAGTTTGCACATTCTCCCCGTGTCTGCATGGGTTTCCTCCGGGTGCTCCAGTTTCCTCCCACAGTCCTAAGATGTGCAGGTTAGGTGGATTGGCCGTGCTAAATTGCCCTAATGTCAGGGGGACTAGCTAGGGCAAATGCATGGGGTTATGGGGATGTGGCCTGGGTGGGATTGTGGTCAGTGCAACTCAATGGGCCGAATGGCCTCCTTCTGCACTGTAGGATTCTAAGATTCTAAGATTCTCTATGCGAAAAATCCTGGGCTGCATTGTGCCCAAAAGTGGATATTCCAGTCACAGCACAAGAGTGTAACTGTTTAGAAAAACATCTTCTGCAAGAACAGACCAGACCAGTGATACAGGTTCTGCTTGGCGTTTACTATAATGCAGTATTGATGAAATTCTCATATGATGTCCAATTTTAACTGTGGAAAAACACCCAACAACAGGGCAGCACAGTGGCACAGCGGTTAGCACTGCTGCCTCACAGCGCCACGGACCTGGATTCGATTCCGGCCTTAGATGACCATGCGGAGTTTGTACACTCTCCTCATGTCTGCGTGGCTTTCCTCCGGATGCTCTGGTTTCCTCCCACTGTCCAAAGATGTGCAGGTTAGGTGGATTGGCCATGCTAAATTGCCCTTTAGTGTCCCAAGATATGTAGGTTAGGGGGATTAACGGGGTAAATGTGCACGCTTACAGGGATAGGGAGGGGTATGGGGTCTGGGTGGGATGCTCTTTGGAAGAGTCAGTGCAAACTTGATGGGCTGAATGGCCTCCTTCTGTAGGGATTCTACGGTTCTGACAAACACAGATTCTGTCCTTAATTTCAGTTGTGTTCTGAGCTGCAGTTTTCAGTGAAGTGGTGGAACCACTGGGATGAGAGAGGGCTATCAACCAGCTTATCCCACCATTCACCCAGATCATGACTGATCTGTTCTTCAACTCTTGTCTACCCAGCTTCATATATATCCTTTATCCGGGAACGATCTAGCAATCTCAGTCTTGAAAGCTCCAGTTGACCCCCACTATCTACAGCCTTTTGAGGGAGAATATTCCAGATTTCCACTATCCTTGATGTGGGAACATGCTTCCTGACTTCACTCCTGAATAGGCCACCTCTAATTTTAAGATTGTGGCCCTCTTGTCCTGGGTTCCTTCACCAGCGGAAATAGTTTTTCTCTGTCTACCTTGTTGAATTCCATCAGCATTTTAATGACATTGATCAAATCAGCTCGTTCATCTGAACTCCAGGTATTACAAGCTCATTTTACACAACCTTGCCCCTTTAATGATGAATAAACACTTATTACAATTTATTATCCAGACCCACCATAAGACCTTGGCTTCAGTGCTATATTTCCAAAAACTTTGAGTTACTAAAGCATCTAATTAAAGATTTTGAATCATAGAATCTTATAGTACAGAAGGTGTCTATTCAGCCCATCATCCCTGTGTTAGCTCTTTGAACAAGCAATTCAATTGGTGCCCCTCCCCAGCTAGCTTCTCACTTCAGTGCTGTTCTCATTTTGCATTTGACTTTTTCAATACTTAGAATCATATAGCGCAGAAGAGGCCCTTCAGCCCATCAAGTCTGTACTGACACATTAGAAACACCTGAACCCCCATCTAATCTTGTCTGCCGGTACTTGGCTTTGCACGATCAAATTCTCAGAATGAACTTTGCTACTTTTTGAAGGTGATAGAACAATAACTCCGGTGCTGATTTAGACAGTGGGGAATGGTGGTGATATATTTACTGCAGTATCTCGTGCAAGTTATGCTTCAGATGCACATTTCCTTAATGGTTCACATTTTGTAATGGGAACAACAGTGAAGCTATTGCTGCTCACTATTATTGAAGAGTAAAGCAAGCAGGAACTTCCAGCATACATGCAGATCAATGTTGTCTGCTCCTCTTGACAGTATCTCCCAGAAAATGGACACTGAAACATGTGAAATAGCATGAAGTTGATGTCCTTACTTAACAGATACCCGCTAAACTCCCCAGGGAAAGCTAGGTTCGTCCATTTCAGTAAGTTTCCAATGGCGTAATTAGTCTTAATCATTTCCAAACCACTCTGCCCCTGAAAATTAACCTCTAAAATTGAAGAGACTCATTCCTTCAGATTTTAGTTATTGTTGGAGATTTTGACGATTAAGAAAAGAGTTGGCACGGCTGGAAACCTGAACCTATAACAGCAAACGCACAACAGAACAGGTCTGCCAGAGGAAAGACAGGTTCGTCTTCCGAAAAAGGGTCGATAACCTCAAACGATCAACTCTCTTCCAACTTTCTGTCGCTTGTTCAATTGTGAATGATGTATGGAAGTGCAGTGGCTGTTTTATGAAGAGAGTTGCAATCATTAAACGTTGTTAAGATTCTTAACTCTGTCCCGCTTTTATCGGTAGACCTTTAAACTGCCTGTCACTTGTCTCCACCGCTCACCTCTAGTCTCTTTTCCTCTTTTCACAATATAGCAACATACCTCTTGTCAGACATGGATTTCCTCCTCAGCTATGGGGCTTCAGGTTTGTGAACAGAAGAATCTTGCTTGTTTTCTGTATTTTGATTTTCCAATCTCCCATCTTTTTTACCCCTGCCAATTTGTAGATTTAATTTCCAGTTGAGGTGTTCTGTTGGGCTTGCTTTGTATGTTGGGGTATGAAAGTTTGCAAAGTTTTAGTTCATTGAAAAGCCTTTTTTGGAGGACTTGCATTTATAAAGCGCCTTTCACATCCTCAGAATGTCCCATAGTGCTTCACAACCAATGAATTACTCGTCACTGTTGCAATCCAGGCATGATGTGGAGTTGTCGGCATTGGACTGGGGTAGGCACAGTAAGTAGTCTCACAACACCAGGTTAAAGTCCAACGGGTTTATTTGGTAGCACGAGCTTTCAGAGCATTGCCCCTTCATCAGGTGACTCACCTGATGAAGGGGCAACACTCCAAAAGGTCGTGCTACCAAATAAACCTGTTGGACTTTAACCTGGTGTTGTGAGACTACTTACTGTGCAATCCAGGCAGATATGGTAGCTGCTTTTCTCACAGCAAGGTGCCACAGACAGCACTGAGAGAAATGGCCAGCTAAACCTGTTTCGGTTGAGAGAGAAATATTGGCAATAACTGTGGAATTTGGGAGCTCATGTCCACAGATCACTAACAGTGAGTGAACAGGTACAAAATAAATATAAAAGCTAATGGTATTTTGGCCTTTATCTCATTGGGGGTGGAATGCAAAGTTGAGGGAGTAATGCTTCAGTTGTACAGGAGCCTTGGTCAGACACCATTTGGAGACCTGTGCAATGTTGACCCTGCCCGGGATGTTCACCAGATGATGCCAGGCCTAACAAGAGTTGAATTATACGTTTAAGTTGTGCCATAGAAGTGTTGATCTTCCCTGCTCAAGTACAAGAGCCCAGAAGGTCAAGAGAGAGAGAGACTGAGAGGTTCAGGGAAAGAATTTCAACTTTGGGGTCTCAATGGCTGAAGGCATTATTGCTAATGGTGGACCAAAGAGATGCGGACTGCCAGAGGTCAGAGTAGGAGGAATGTAGCAATCAAAGTAAAATGTAAAGTTTATTTATTGGTCAAAAGTAGGCTTACATTAACACTGCAATGAAGTTACTGTGAAAATCCCCTAGTTGCCACACTCCCGTGCCTGTTCGGGTACACTGAGGGAGAATTTAGCATGGCCAATGCACCCTAACCAGCACGTCTCAATCACGAAGGATTGTATGATAGGAGCACGTTAAAGAGGTGGTGAGAGGGTGAGACCATGGAAAGGCAGCCTACTTTCACCTATATCATAGAATGTTACAACACAAAGGGGAATGGGCCATTTGGCCCATCATGCCTCATTAAAGTTACCAAATTCACCCCTCTCCCTAGCTTTTTCCCTTCAAATAAATACACATGTTTCCTCATGTTGCCTCTGATTCTTTTGTCAAATATCGTAAATTAGTCTCCTCTTGTTGCCAATCCTTCTGCCAGTGGAAACAATTTATCCTTATTTATCAAAAACCTTCATGATTTTGAACACCTCTTCCAAATCTCCTCTTATCCTTCTTTGCTCTAGAGAGAATAACTTCCCCAGTCTCTCCATGTATTATCTCATCCCAGGTATCACTCTAGTTTATCACTTCTGCTGTCTATTTCAGACTTTCATATCCTTCCTAAAATATAGTGCCCAGACTCAAAGACAGCACTCCAGTTGGAGTTTCACCAGTCATTTGTACTCTATCTCCTACCTCCACCCCTCATTTGGCTCATCTGCTGCCGTAATGCATGCCCTTCTTCATTTATTCATTCACAGTGTGGGCATTGCTAACTAGGCCAGAATTCATTGCCCATTGCTAATTGCCCTTGAGAAGGTTGTGAGCTGCCTTCTTGAACCACTGCAGTCCATGTGGTGTAGGTACACCCAGAGTGCTGTTAGGGAGGGAATTCCAGGACTGTGACCCAGTGACAGTGAAGGAACAGCGATATATATTCCAATTCAATTTGGTGAGTGACTTGGAGGGGATCTTGCAGGTGGTGGTGTTCCCATGTGCCTGCTGCCCTTGTCCATCTAGGTGGTAGTGGTCATGGGTTTGGAAGATGCTGTCTAAGGAGCCTTGGTGAACTGCGACTGTGCATCAGTAGAAGAGGGAGTGAATATTGTGGAAAGGATTCCAATCAAGTAAGCTGCTTTGCCCTGGATGGTATCAAGCTTCATGAGAGTTGTTGGAGCTGCAGTCATCTAGCAAGTGGAGAGTATTCCATCACACTCCTGACCAGTGCCTTGTAGATGGTGGACAAGCTTTGGGATTTCTAGTCCCTGACCTGCTCTGGTAGCCACAGTATTTGCAAGGCTACTCCAGTTCAGTTTCTGGTCAATGGTAACTCCCAGGATGTTGATAGTGGGGATTCAGCAATGCCAATGCCATTGAATGTCAAGGGGCAACGGAGATTCTCCCTTGTTGGAGTTGGTCATTGCCTGGCACTTGTGTGGCACGAATGTTACTTGACACTTGTCAGCCACATTTGAGCATGGACTACTTCAGTGTCAGAGGAGCCGCGAATGGTACTGAGTATTGTATTATCAGCCGTGAACATCCCCAGTTCTGACCTTATGATGGAGGTAAAGTTCAGACTCAACTATTCTAATGATATCTTGGCTGGCCTCTCACCTTCAACCAGTAAACTTGAGCTCATTCCAAACTTCTGCTGCCTGTGGCTTAACTTGCATAAAGACCTGGTCATCCATCACGCCCTGTGCTACAATGGCTTCTGCTCTGGCAATGCCTCAATCTTAAAACTCTCATACTTGTTTTCAAATCCCCCCCTGGCATTAACCCTCCCTGCCTCTGTAATCCCCTCTAGCTCCACAGCTCTCGGGATAACTGTGTTTCACCATTGTTGGCCGTGCCTTCAGCTGTCTGGGCCCTAAGCTCTGGAATTCTCTCCTTAAACCTCTCCACCTCTCTGTCAAACTATCTTCCTTTGAGATTGACTTTCTGCACCAAACTTTTGGACCCCTGAGCTAATATTGCCTTAAGTGGCTCAGTGTCAAATTTTGCCTGATAACACTCCTGTGAAGCAACTTGGGACATCTTACCATGTTAAAGGCGCTATGTAGATGCAAATTGTTCTTCTGGAAGGTGATTGGGCTGACCCACCAGGTACATCCTTCCCAAAGCTCTGAGGAGCAAAGGAGAAAAGACAAATATTTACTCGCCTTAGCAGGTTTGCGGCATCGCTAGGAGATGGATGCCAATTGAGGGGTCTGTGTCACCTGTAGGAGGGAAAAAAAAAACCCTGTCACCTGAGCCTGGCTTCTCCCAGACTAATTCCATCTGAAACACCGGGAATAAATTTGTCAAAGGGTGATTAAATACAAAACAGGCAATGACTTCAGGGAGCAGAAAATCAGGTGCTAATCGATTCACTGTTGCTCATACTTCACCAGTTGGGTTCGCACCCCACTGTTTCCTGTGTAGTGGTAAATTTGAAACACAACATGATTTGCCTGGCTGCATTTCAGCATGGAAAAGATTCATTACTTCATTAAAACATAGAAGGATATAGCAGAGAAGGAAGCCATGTGGCCCATTGTGCTTGTGTCTGGCTCATTCAAAGACTGACCCAATCAGTCCAACTCCCTCCCCCTCTTTCCCCATAACTTTGCAATTTTTGGTTGGGGGGGGGGGGTTGAGTTCCCACGATTCTTTTGCCAATTATCTTAAATCTGCGTCCACTGCTTACTAACCCATCTGTCACTGAAGAGTTTCTCTGTAGCAAAACCCTTCATGCCTTTGAAAAAACCTCTACAAATTTCTCCTTGGCCTTCTCTGCCTCATTGAGAACAAATCCAGCTTCTCCAGTCAGTCCACGTAACAGAAGTCCTTCATTCCTGGGATCATTCTAATAAACCCTCTTTGCAACTTTTCCAAGGCCTTGACGGCTGTCTAGAAGTATGATTGATGCCCAGCATTGGCCACAGTATTTTAGCACAGAGCCAAACAGTGATTTTCCTCTTGTTCCAAACACCATTTCTTCCAGATGTGGCTACAGGAGGAGAGGCAAGTGGACAACAGGTACAAGAAGGTGCTGGAAACGGGAACATAAAGCAAAAGAAAGGTAACGCAAGAATGGATTTGCATCTATCTGCCACCTGAACTGTATCCTCAGGATAATTGCTAGCCATTTTTGTAATATTGTTTCATGGGACACTGGGCCAGCATTTATTGTCCATCCCTAGTTGGCCTTGGAAGGCAATTGAGAGTCAACCACATTGCTGTGGCTCTGGAGTCACATGTAGGCCAGACCAGGTAAGGACAGCGGATTTCCTTCCCTAAAGATCATTAGTGAACCAGATGGGTTTTTCCGACAATCGACAATGGTTTCATGGTCATCAGTAGATTCTTAATTCCAGATTTTTTTTATTGAATTCAAATTCCACCATCTGCCGTGGCGGGATTCAAACCCAGAACATTAGTTGAGTTTCTGGATTAATAGTTTAGTGATAATACCACTGGGCCATCGCCTCCCTTGAGGCGATAAATTATTGCCAATTTATTCCTAATTTCCCTTGAGAAGGTGGTGGTGAGCTGCCTCCTTGAACCGTTGCGGTCCATACGATATAGGTACATCCACAGATGAAGGGAATTCCCGGATTTTGGGGGGATGGTGGTGAAGTGATGGAAATTGGGTGGACGGATGTTGGAGGTTGGGGATGGGCAAGGTGGTGGGAGGCACGAGTTGGTGGGGGAGAATTCATTGCAGAGTTCAGCTCACAAGTATAGTTCATCCATGATAGATTTCCCATTGGAGAGAATTATCCCAGCTAAATAAGGAATTGTATCACTGCCCTGCCTCCGATTGTCATCTGTTATTGAAATGATACTGCAGCTGATCTGAAAAAACAAATGATTGAGCCAGGAGAGAAATATAGAAGTTGCCCATCATAAGAAAGCATTTCTGCAGTTGGAGTATCTGGCTGGTTTGTGGGTAATGCAGGGAATCTGTTTTATTCTGGTGAATGTTAACTGTTGTCCCAGTCATTAGGTAACAGAATGAGATTAGTTCTTCGGCCTGTAAACAAATAGGTTCAGCATTCAGTGCTCTCTTTTTAAGTAATCAATCATATCTCAACACAGATGAGAAGACTGGTTCCCAGGATTACAAATACCACCTGAGGTTATGGGCGCGTGAGAAGGAAAACCCAAAGGAGAACATCAAAGAGTTAACCAAAATGAACCAGGTACAAGGTCCAAAGGGCAAAGGCATGAGTTGTGTTTATATAGCATCCCAAATTGATTATTGATACAGCCAGTTAAATCATTTTGAAGTTCTGTCATTATGAAGCCAAATTTTACCGAAAAAGATCCCACAAATAAGAACAACTTAAAGGGGGCATTTCTGGATCTGGTTCTTGGGAATGAGGTGACCCAGGTGGATCAAGTGTCAGTCGGTGAAAATTTAAGGGATAGGGATCATTAGATGTAGGTTGTCTATGGAAAAGGGCAAGGATCAATCCAGAGTAAGAATAATTCACTGGGGAGGGAACCAATTTCACTGGGTAAGAAAGGATCTGATCCAGATAAATTGGAATCAAAGATTAGAAGGGAAAGCTGTAACTGAACAGTGGGCTGCCTTTAAAGAAGAGAAATTGAATTACAGTCAAGTTATATTCCTACAAAGGGGAAAGGTTGGGCAAACATATTCAGATCTCATTTAATGGCGACAGAGATTAAGATGAAGAAGCAGAAGTATGTTTGTGACAGATATCAGGGTGAATAATACCAGGCTGAATGTAGAAGGTTCAGATGGGAATTGCAAAAGCAAATAAGGGAAGCAAAGAGAGAGCATGAGAAGAGACTGGCAGCTAAAATAAAAGGCAATCCAAAACTCTTCTATCGGCATATAAATAGTGACATGGTGGTGAAGGAGGAGTGAGGCAAATCAGGAATCAAAAAGAGGATTTCCAGACAGAGGCTGAGGGCATGGTTAAATTAGTAGTTTGCATCTGTCTTTACCAAGGAAGAATGTGTTGCCCAGGTCATGGTGACGGAGGAGGTAGTTCAGAGACCGCAGTGGGGGCGGGAGGGTTTAAAATTGATAAGGAGGAAGTATTGGATGGACCAGCTGCACTTAAAAGTTGATGAGTCACCAGGACCAGCTGAGGTGCACCCTCTGATACTGAAGGAAGTTGTAGAGACTTGGGTCATAACTTTCTGATCTTCCTTAGACTCAGGGGTTGTGCCAGAGGGCTGAAGAATTGCAAATGTTATACTCTTGTTCAAAGAAGGGTATAAAATAAGCGCAGAAACTGCAGACCAGACAGTTCAACCTCGGTGGCAAGGCCCCCATGGGGAAATGTTTAGCAACGATAATTTGGGACACAATTAGTGGTCACTTGGACAAATGTGAGTTAATGAAAGAAAATCAGCACGGATTTAAGGACAAATGGTGTTTATCTCACTTGCTTGAGTTTTTTTTAAATGAGGACAACTCTTTTGATGTGATATTCACCGTGCCACACAACAGATTTGTGATGAAAGTTAGAACTTGTGGAATAAAAGGGACAGCAGCAAGATGGATATGAAATTGGAAACAGGGAGTGGTGAACAGTTGTTCTTTGAACTGGAGGAGGGTTTGTAATGGAGTTTCCCAGGGGTCGGTGCCAGGACCCTTGCTCTTCCTGCAATGACCCAAACCTTGGTGTACAGGACATCAAGTCAAGATGTGCAGATGATACAAAACTTAGGAGCATTATGAACCACGAGGGCAGTGTAGAACCTTCAGCGTGAAACACGCAGACAAGTTGGGGGTGAAATTCAATGTGGAGCAGTGTGAAGTGATTTGTTTTGGTAGGAAGAACACTGAAGTAATGTAAAATAAAGGGTATAATTCTAAAGAGCATGCAAGAGCAGAGGGGCCTGGGTGCATAAATCATTGATGGTGGCAGGACAGGTTGAGGTGTCCTGGACAGTCCTCGGCTTTATCAACTTGGGCATAGGGCACAAGAACAAGGAAGTGATGTTAAACCTGTATAAGTCACTGGTTCTGCCTCAACTGGAGTATTTATTGCATCCAGTTATGAGCACCACACTTCAGGACAGATGTGAAGCCCTCAGCGAGGATACAGAAAAGTAGGTTACAGAAAGTTATGTAGAAAGATTGGAGAAGTTGGGACTGTTTTCTTTTCAGAAGAGGAGGTTGAGAGGAGATTTGATCGACGTATTCAAGATCGTGAGGGGCCTGGACAGAGTAGATGAGGAGAAACTGTTCCCGTTGCTGAAAGGAGAACTAGAAGGTACAGGCTTAAAGGAATTGCTAAAAGAAGCAATAGTGATATGAGGAAAAATATTTTTACACAGTGAGTGTTAAGGTCTGAAATGTACTGTCTGAGGCAGTTTAAATTGAGGCCCTTTAAAGGGAATTAGATTATTATCTGAAAAGGGAAAGATTTGCTGGGCTATGCAGAAAAGACAGGGGTGTGGTACTAGATAAAGTGTCAGTGGGCCAGCACAGACACAATGGGCCAAGTGGCCTTTCTGAGCTGTAACCATTCTATGATTCTATTCCACTAATACACTGCCTTAAGTATAATGAAATGTCGCCAAGTTGCTTCACAGGTGTGTGATCCAACACAACTTGGCACCCCGCCACCTGAGCTATTGTTTAAAATGCTCACGGGGGGCTAATTACCTTCTGCTGTTCCTAATGTAACAGGTTTTGAGGGGCTGAATGGCCTCCCCCCTATTGTTCTCCTCAGTTTGTGTGTTTTCCTCTTCATTCTGGAGGATTGACAGTGTTTGCTTCTTCCGCCACAGGAACAGTTTATAGAGATGTGTAAAACCCTGTACAACATGTTCAGTGAGGACCCAGACGAGGGGGAGCTCTACCATGCCATAGCAACCGTTGCTACGCTGCTGCTGCAGATTGGAGAAGTCGGCAAACAGTTCTCCAGCCCTGCATCCAGGAGGGCAAATGACATGGGAGATTACAAGGGTTTGGGCCTCCAGAGTAAGGAGGGGGTCCCTGCCATGGATCAGGCAAAGACTGAAACAACTCAGCCCAAACTCAAATCAGATTGTGAAGCGGACGTTTTAAGTGACACTTTGAAGTCTCAAATGGAACGCATGAAACTGGCTGAGTATGTGGTCACAAAACGGGAGGCACCGGCACCACAGTTGTTATCTGATGAGGAGGTGAGGGATGACACTTCAATGTCTTCGTACTCCATGGTGAGTTCCGGCTCCCTCCCATGTGAAGACATCTCCGAGGATACCGTCCTGGTTGGCAGTGAGCAAGCGATGGGAGTTCACGGGCGGCCCAGCACCATTGACACGGATTGGTCCATCTCCTTTGAGCAGATCCTGGCCTCCGTGCTGACTGAGCCAGCCCTGGTCGGATTCTTTGAGAAACGGGTGGTTGTGGGGCCCAAGATAGCAAAGTGCAAGAGTCAAAGGGTGATGGAAAGGCAGGTCAGCTCGTCCAGTGACCAGGAACTATCGCCATCGTCCAGCTGACTCAGAAACACCTCAACCCCCCCTGAGTCCTGACGATGAGGGGAGCTTTGGTGTCGATCACACTGCCCTACCTGGGCCACATTTTTAACCCATGTAACCACCATGTACTAGAAGTTTGTATTTATTCCAGAGAGAGATTTCTGTTCTGTGTCCTTAATTGGTATCTATTGGCCTTTGGGCAAAACCCTGTCTTTTCAATTCAGCGTGTAAGTCCTGCTCAGAGACTCAGCTGCTGATGGTATCTATAAATCGAGCTGAGCTCTGTCTTCAGTGAGGTCCCACTATATTCGCCTACCTTGGAGCAAAAATCCTAAAACACCCCCTTACGTGACAACAGAGAGACAGGCTCTCAGCATTAACCTTTGCATTCTTGTCCTTAAAGACAAATATTGTATCTACAAGCGACAGACCCAGAATGCAGAAAGAAACTTTTATATTTGTTTTATTATTAGTGTGATTATTCTCTCAAGCATGGCCACTCTGCAAATTCCTCAAGATTGCTTGCTGCTAACGGCTTGTGGAGCAGACTTTAGTTGTAAGAGCTATTTGCACCCGTATCTTGTTGCTCTTTTAAAAGTACCGTTTTAAGTCACGCTGACTAAATAAGTTACCCTCCTGTAGTCAGATGTGAAAGGAAGCTGCGCATGTATTTTTATGGTGGGACTGAATTACTCAGGGTCAAGTGCATGGAAGAGAGAGAGGGGTTGACATCATCTGAGCTTCAACACTGAATAAAGCTGTGAAGGAATGACCAGCTCAGTATTTTAGAAATGGGGGGGGGGGGACAGTATTTGAACCCTGACCTTTCAGTATTCGTAGGTTGCGCGTCGAGAATTAATTAAACAAAGTCATGTTCAAGATATCCGAGAGTTTTACATTCAAACATTGTGGATCAGAGAAGATGGAGCTAATATCAAAGCAAAAATCACTGCAAGATGAATATTCACTCATTTTTATCCTTTGGATTTTTACTGTAATTAATTGTGGGTCAGTTAGGGGGGATCTTACAGAAACATATAAAGTTATGATGGGAATAGATTAGATAAAAGCAGGGAGGTTGTTTCCACTGGAAGGTGAAACTAGAACTCAGGGGCATGGCCTCAAAATAAGGGGAAGCAGATTTAGGAATGAGTTGAGGAGGAACTTCTCCACCCAAAGGGTTGTGAATCTGTGGAATTCCCTGCCCAGTGAAGCAGTTGAGGCTACCTCATTGAATGTTTTTAAGGCAAGGATAGATAAATTTTTGAATAGTAAAGGAATTAAGGGTTATGGTGGGCAGGCGGATAAGTGGAGCTGAGTGCACAAAAAGATCAGCCATGATCTTATTGAATGACAGAGCAGGCTCGAGATGGCCTACTCCTGCTAGTTCTTGTATTCTTATTAACCAAAGCTGCAAGGTCACAGGCAAGTAATACTTTTGATCTGATCAACTTTAATTTATTTGGGGCAGTCTGGAATTGTGTTGAAAATCATAAAGGCTGAAATCAGATTCTGGTGGAATAATGAACAGTGATTATTGCAGATTTTTTTTAAAAAAAGACATTTGCTGGGGTCCGATTTATGACACCTTGGTACCTTTGGTCACGACACTTTGGTACCAAGTGGCTTTTCAGTGTCTTTCTGGGTAAGACTAGGCAGGTAGTTTCTGGAGAGCTCTTAACTGGGATGCTGGGGACAGGATATGCGGAGCATGAGTGCCAAGCCTAGCCTGGGGTCACAGGACGCGCACTCGGTTATACATGTGCACAATTTCCTTTAGAAGTAGGGGCCCTGCTTTAATCACCAAGGGTCCAGGCACACTGAAGCAGGTTTTACCCCCGAGCTATGTTTTTAGTTACAGTTTTCTCAATGATCTGTTTTTGCAAACATTGTTACTCGATAGTCTAGAGACATTAACTGTAACCTAAGTATCTGCTCACTAAACGTAATGGGTTTCTACACATAGAATGATGTGGCTCAGAAGGATGACACTGTGCCTGTGCTGGCTCTCTTTTTGAAAGAGTTTATCAACAGCTGGTGATTCATTTTTAATCTGTAAATATATTCACCAATTAATATTGAGGGAGCTAATCTACTTAAAATGACTTTCCTGATCAGCTCTCTGTTCTAAATTTAGGCAGAGACTTAATTAAGATCACTCTTAACGCCATTTCTTCCTTGGCAAGTGCATTTGCTAATGGATAACAAAATGCACAGATTCTGATTCGTGCAACCATCAATCACTGCAATTCCAACACTGTCCGGGCACTCCGATAAAGTAGATATAAAACTGCAAGTCCTCCCTCTTTCTATTTTACTCCCTATGAAAAGACAATTGTAGCAGTATTAAAAAAGATGCTGGAAATGCACAAGTTGTCCTTTTTCGTCTGTGAAGAAGACAAGATGGGTTATGGCTTGGGCTGTAAACTCAGTTCTGTTAAAGTGTGCGTGCTTCCTTTTCAATTTCTATACAAACGCACCAGCTAGGAGTCGGAGTATTTCTGATCTCTCACTTGTGCAGTTTGTGGTAACATTGGGGCTCAATGTATGGGAGGTTTATTTCGGAAGTTGAACCGTCCTTGTCCCCTTCTCTACTGTTCCTGATTGTAGACGTATGTTGGCAGTATTTGTATTGGGCTGGTAGACTCATTCATAACTCGCTGATCATCTGCACCTTCTCCTCTAGGGAATGAGTCCACCGACTCCTGAGCCTCTCGCTAAAAGCATTCAGCAGTAGAGAGAAGCCAGTTGGCTCCTTATTCTCAAATACTTCTTTGCACTTTGATATAAACACTAGCGTTAGGTTAAGGAAAATAAAATTAGCTGTAAAAGTTGAGAATTACCCATCTCTTCCAATTGTACTTTATTATCAATCCCACTGGGAACAATAAAATATTATGCTAGCAAAAGTTTTAAAAGTGGAAAAAAGGTTCTCTGCAACACATTTTGTTCTTTTGATTTTTATAATTTGTGGATTCCAAATACAGATAAAGGCATAATTTTCCCAAGTACTTGAGCCATGTAGTCACTCTGATACTTCATCTCGGTCACAAAATGTTGGAATGGAGAAAAGTTAAAAACACTTTTGTTGTATTATGATGTGAGTTCATAAATTCCCTTCTTTCTGTGAAGCCCTCCTTTTGTTTCTTTGCTGATTTGTATTCCCATTGTTCCGAGAGATTATATGGGGAGAGTTGGCAATGATGTGTAAGAATATCAGGGCTTAAAGCCTTGTTGGCGCATCTCCAAGCTTGATGTCAGGACTAGGAGATCACCTACTCTGCATGGCTGTTTACCTGAGCAAAGTACTGTGGATGCTGGAAATCTGAGATAAGGACAAATATCGCAGCAGCTAAGGCAGCATCTCTGGAGAGAGAAACGGGGTCAAAGTTTCAGGTCGATGTCCTGTTCGTCAGAACACTGATGAAAGTTCCATGACAGGTCATCGACCTGAACGGTTAACTCTTTCTCTCCACAGATGCTGACTGACCTGGCTGCATTTTTCCAGCCTTTTTTTGGATGTATGCGTGGAGGTTTTTAATCATATGATCTCCAATCGTCCAGCCCGTAATCTCCTGCCATCAATTGCTGTCCAAGTTGTCCATCATCGCAACGCCCTGCCTTCCGACATCCAATCAAAGAGTGAACAGACTCTGGTACCTGAGTGGATAATTCCTGATTGTTAATCAAACAGGCCATGTTCTCATTTTAAAAATACCTATTCAACAATATTCTTTAAAGAGAATTGTTTTAAAAACTTCGCTCTTTTGTTTCACAGCCATGATGTGGATTTGCCGGCGTTGGACTAGGGTAGGCTCGGCAAGTAGTCTCACAACACCAGGTTAAAGTACAAAAGGTTTCTTTGGTAGCACAAGCTTTCGGAGCGTTGCCCCTTCATCAGGTGAAGGGGCAACGCTCCGAAAGCTCATGCTACCAAAGAAACCTTTTGGACTTTAACCTGGTGTTGTGAGACTACTTGTTTCACAGTGTTCCAGAAATTATTTTTCAGTGCTTGGTGACTCTAGGCCGATGCTGGAGGACTGGCACCCTGAGTACAGACTTGTGACAACATGAGTTACCTTGTTTTGTGCCATAACCCGAAGGTCAGCACCTCCTAGATGATCACATCAGTGTAAACCTTCATCTGTTTAAAAGAAAAGTTGCAATGCAAGTTCAACCCATCTGTTTTCACTTGAGTTTTTGTTAAATCCTCAGAATTACACTGGGGCCTCGCTCACTCATTTCTGCATCTATTCTCAAAGTTCCCAATCCAGCCTACTTTGTTCAGTTTCCATGGAAACAGTTGAGATAAATAAAAGCGAAATACCATGCATGCTGGAAATCTGAAATGAAAACAGAAAATGCTGAAAACACTCGGTGGAAGTGGCAGCACCTTTGGAGAGGGTTTAACCGTTTCGAGTCCAATAGGACTTCAGAACATTTGGGATAAAATTGCAATGGCAACACCGGATTTTTTTTTTAATGAGAAAAGGCTTTGCTGCGACACCAACTGACCCATCAGAACAACTTTGATTTATTTCTTTGGATGTAAAGCAAAGCAAGATCAATTTTCAGTTGCACAATCTTTCTTATAACAGAGGTTGCATGGTGCTTAGAAGCGAAATTTCACTTTCCAAAGGTGCTCAGAGAACAACCTATTTGCAAATGGAGGTTTATGCAAGAGGTTAACACTCATCCACAATAAAGACTGAGTCCCTGGCAAAATTCTGGAAAGTTCCTAATGTTTTTAATTACCTACTCCTTTAGAATTCTTGGTCTATTCACCGTTATTAAGTGTCCCTTAATTACGATGATTCACTGAGTAGTCTTAATTGCATTCTTGGCTGTCAATTTATTTTGAATGGAAGGCAGATGTAATTGGAGATTTTTGTTATTATTGTACTGGCCTTGGTGTTACTGTATTGGTCTGATTACTGGGCCAAGACTGAATTAAAATCAAAATTTAGCACTTTAATTTAGTGTCTCCCTTTTGTTCATTACTGCCTCTAATATTTACCAAACATTTATGTCTCTGTTCCAAGTGATGGGAAGACATTGAAGAGACAATAAAAGCACTTGCATTTCGACAGTGCCTTTCGTAATTACAGGACACACCAGAATACTTTATGACCAACTAAGTACTTTGGAAGCGTAGTCACTGTTGTAAGTTGAAGCCAATTTGCACTCAGCAGATTTCCACAAACATCACTCCACGGTGGCACAGTGGTTAGCATTGCTGCCTCACAGCGTCAGGGTCCCAGGTTCAATTCCAGCCTCGGGTCACTGTCTGTGTAGAATTTGCACTTTCTCCCCGTGCCTGCGTGGGTTTCTTCCGGGTGCTCTGGTTTCCTCACATAGTAAGAAGTTTAACAACACCAGGTTAAAGTCCAACAGGTTTATTTGGTAGCAAAAGCCACACAAGCTTTCGAAGCCCTAAGCCCCTACTGTGTTTACCCCAGTCCAACGCCGGCATCTCCACTTCCTCACATAGCCCAAAGATATGCGGGTTAGGTTGATTGGCCATGCCAAATTGACCCTTGGTGTCAGGAGGATTAGCAGGGTAAGTGAGTGGGGTTACAGGAATAGGGCCTGGGTGGGATTGTGGTCGGTGCAGACTCAATGGGCTGAATGGCCTTCTGTACTGTAGATTCTATGATCAGTTGTGATGATGACCAGATAATCTGGGAGTTTTTTTTGCTGTTGAATAAGGAATAAATACTGGTCCTGGACACTGGAGAGAGGTTGCCTACTCTTCATCAAAAATCATGCTGTGGGAGCTTTTGATTTGATTTGATTTATAACGGGATACAATGAAAAGTATAGTTTCTTGCGCACTATACAGACAAAGCATACCGTTCATAGAGTACATATGGGAGAAGGGAAGGAGAAGGTGCAGAATGTAATGTTACAGTTACAGACAGGGTGAAGAGAAAGATCAGAGAGATAATAGAACAAGAGTAAAAGATGGAATTAGAGGATATTCTGGGGACTGCTCGCAAGAAGTCACCTACATATCCTACATGAACAAAGATAAAGTTCCCATACTTTGATATAGTTGATCACACCATCCTCCTCCAACACCTTGCCCCTGTGGTTCAGTTGGGTGGACTGATGTCATGTGGCTCCATTCTTGTCCATCTAATTGCAGTTGATAACTTGCAATGGCTTCTCTTCATGCTCTGATGTTTTCCAAGTAGGATTGGAATCCCCTCCAACTGGACTTTTATAAAATATAAATGCCAAAGTTCATGGTCTCACATTTGTTCTTTGTGTATTTGTAATTGTTTTGTATTAACGTATTTGTAATAAACAAAAAGAAACCAAATAAACAGGCCAAACCTCAGCGCAGTAGGCTGTATTATCAGGGGTTAACCTTCAAAGTGTGTCGACATCGAAAACAAACTGATACTATGTAAAGACATCAGGACATTATCATCACAAAGTCACAAAACCGCTATCAGACAACAAAAGCTGGGAGACCATGATAGCAAATGGCCCCAGAAAATAACCATCGTACAAAAAAAATCAACAACAGTTCAGGGGGAATGGACTTTGACACATATAGAATCATAGAATTCCTACAGTGCAGAAGGAGGTCATTTGGCCCATCGAGCCTGCACCGACCACAATCCCACCCAGCCTCTAACCCCGTAACCCCGCACATTTACCCTGCTAGTCCCCCTGACACAAAGTGGCAATTTAGCACGGCCAATCAACCTAACCTGCACATCTTTAGGCTGTGGGAGGAAACTGGAGCACTCGGAGGAAACCCACACTGACACGGGGAAAACATGCAAACACCACACAGACAGTAGCTCAAGCCAGGAATCGAACCTGGGTCCCTGGCGCTGTGAAGCAGCAGTGCTAACTACTGTGCCACCGTGTTGCCCATTTATATCAAACTGGAAGCCAGAGTATATCACCTGAATGGAGTCCATTGTTTTGGTCACGGAAACAACATCACGATGAATGGATTTGTCTGGACCAAGGCAGGAATCAGACTAAAGAGATTAGAAAGGTACTAAACACTGACCATCCAACAGATTTCTCCAGGGAATGTGTTTTGATATTTTCAATAAGATTTGTAATAAAAAGGCCAAGGCCTTAGGGTTTGGCTGTGCAGTCAGAAGGAGATCAGGGCTGTTCACCTTGGCTCAGGCCTACGTTTCAACACCAGACAAGACCGGCCCTGGAATCATAAGGTGTTTTCAGCCATATGGTGATGATATTGGCCTGAATGTTTTGGGACCGCAGTCACCAAGAAGAGTCCGGGATGGTTAACCTGATTCGTGGACTTGCAGCTCTCACCAGGAAGGACCAACCATGCGGGAATTCTAAGTATCAGCCAGATCCATGGGATGTTGGGGCTGAGGTTCAAGGGTAATTTAAGGGTAGCGACTAAATCCTGAGGGTAATTGGGTTAAATTGGAGTAAGGCTTTGGGCTGAAACCCTGGGGTTTTGCTTGTGGTTTTTCAGTGGAAGCTTTCATTAATAAGTAATGGTTTATGTGTTTGTGGGAATCGGCAGTAACTCGGGCTAATCAGTCTAATATTGTGCAGCGACATTACACTGGTTTAGAGCTTGTGTATTAGGAAGTTTGTTTTGTAAGTATACAAGTTTGTGGTTGAGGCTAAACCCTGTATTTGTGTAAGTTTGTCCTTTACAAAATCCTAAAGTGAAGGACTAACAGGATGGGTAAACAGGAGCGAATATCCCTTACACACCGCCTCCTATTTCCCATCTACACACTGCCCCTCAACCACATCATCTGAAAACTGAATTTTCATATGTATGCTGACAACTCCCAACTCAACTTCTCCACTGTTGGTGAGATTCTCAGACTCCTTAGCCAACATCCGTAGTGAATGAGCAGACATTTCCTTCAACTAAATATTGGGATGAATGAAGCCATTGTTTTCTCTCCTGCTCCAACTTTGATCCATAACTACTGACTCCATCCTTCGTCCTGGTAACAGTCTTAGACTAAACCAGCCTGTAGGTACCACATTTGACCAAAGAAATGAGCCTCCAAACTCTCATTCACACCATCACCAAGAATCCAATTTCCACCTACTGTGTGACAATTAATCAAATCAAATATTTTTTAGCAAACGCCCCAGTCACTCTGAACCATAGCTAGCACAGTGGTTAGCATTGCTGCCTCACAGTGCCAGGAACCTGGGTTCAATTCCGCCATGACGTGGAGATGCCGGCGTTGGACTGGGGTAAACACAGTAAGAAGTCTCACAACACCAGGTTAAAGTCCAACAGGTTTATTTGTAGCAAACGCCACTAGCTTTCGGAGCTGGCTGTTCCTTCGTCAGGTGGGTGGGAGTTCAATTCCGGCCTCAGGTGACTGTCTGTGTGGAGCTTGCACGTTCTCCCCATGTCTGCGTGGGTTTCTTCCAGGTTCTCCAGTTTCCTCCCACAGTCAAAAGATGTGCGGGTCAGATTGATTGGTATTTACCCTGCTAGTCCCCCTGACACTTAATTTGGCCCCTTAGTGTCAAGGGGATTAGCAGGGTAAATACATGGGGCTACAGGGATAGGGCCTGAGTGGGATTGTTGCCGATGCAGGCTCGATGGGTCGAATGGGTCCCTCCTGCACTGTAGGGATTCTATAATTTGGTTCTGTGATGGGCAGAAACCTAGCTAGAGGGGTGAAGGCTTGTGTGCAATACCTCCCTCCCTCCCACAGATGGCGCTGTGGTGCAGGTTCCGGGCAATGTGTGGAGAAGACCTCCCTCCGCTTGATGGCGCTGCAGGAGGAGGAGCTGTGTGTCTGGCCTCCAGAGGCCGCTGTGAGTGCGGTTGGCGGGAAGCAGCGGCGTCGTTGTGAGACCCAGGCCCCGGAGTTAGAGAAGCCCCAGAGTGAGTGAGGCTCAGGCCCAGGACCCGGAGTTAGAGAAGCCCAGGCAATGGCGCAACAGTTCCAGGCGCTGAGATGCAGCTTCTGTAAAACACACCAAGTCCAGCAGGTAAAGAGGGCGCGGGAGCCTGGAACCTGCAGCATCACAACCCCTCACCCGTAACCTTTCCTCAGCCTAACCCTCTCCCCGCAAACTACAACTCCCTCTCCCCTCACCCCCAGCCCCTCCCCCCTCACCCCCAGCCCCTCCCCCCTCACCCCCAGCCCCTCCCCCCTCACCCCCAGCCCCTCCCCTCACCCCCAGCCCCTCCCCTCACCGCCCAGCCCCTCCCCTCACCGCCCAGCCCCTCCCCTCACCGCCCAGCCCCTCCCCTCACCGCCCAGCCCCTCCCCTCACCCCCAGCCCCTCCCCTCACCCCCCAGCCCCTCCCCTCACCCCCAGCCCCTCCCCTCACCCCCAGCCCCTCACGCCCCTCCCCTCACCCCCCAGCCCCTCCCCTCACCTCACCCCCAGCCCCTCCCCTCACCGCCCAGCCCCTCCCCTCACCGCCCAGCCCCTCCCCTCACCGCCCAGCCCCTCCCCTCACCGCCCAGCCCCTCCCCTCACCGCCCAGCCCCTCCCCTCACCCCCCAGCCCCTCCCCTCACCCCCCAGCCCCTCCCCTCACCCCCCAGCCCCTCCCCTCACCCCCCAGTCCCTCCCCTCACCCCCCAGTCCCTCCCCTCACCCCCCAGTCCCTCCCCTCACCCCCCAGTCCCTCCCCTCACCCCCCAGTCCCTCCCCTCACCCCCCAGTCCCTCCCCTCACCAGGCTCTCCATCCTGTCACCTCGTCATCAAAGCCCATCTCTGCATCAAACTTTCCTAGCTGCACATCCAATGTAGTCACAGTTAACTATGAAACACTGGCTCTATTAATGATGTAAATGATAACAGAACCTGTTTGACTCCTATCCCATGCAAAACTCATACAAAGTTCAGATTCCAGTCCTTAGGGACTTGAGGTACTTGGTACTATGAATGCAGGATGATATTGGCTGATTAGGAAATTTCACAGTAACTTCATTGCAGTGTTAATGTAAGCCTTACTCGTGACTAATAAATAAACTTGTAACCAAAATAGAAAATGCTGGAAAATCTCAGTAGGTCTGGCAGCATCTGTAAGGAGAGAAAAAAGCTGACGTTTCGAGTCCAGACGACCCTTTGTCAAAACTAAAAGGCATAGGAAGGACTTTCTATGCTGAGATTTTCCAGCATTTTCTCTTTGGGTTTCAGATTCCAGCATCCACAGTAATTTGCTTTAATCCGAAATAAACTTGTAACTTTTGACATGTTTTATGTTGCTTTGTAGAAGGGGAAAATCTGACCGCATGGAGGGGAGACCATTCGGCCCAATGTGCCTGCTTACTCTTGCTGCAGAGCCCTGCAATATTTTCCACTTCAAGTGATAATGTTTTACGAACATAAATAGAAACAGGAGTAGGCCACATATTTCCCCTTGAGGCTGCTCCGCCCTTCATTAAGGCAACTACACTTCCCCATATCACTTCATTCCCTTTGTGTTGAAAATACTCGTCAACTGAACACCCTCAGCCCTCTGGGGAGAGATTCCAAAGATGCACAACCTCATTGAAATGTCTCCGTATCTTAAGTCCTAAGTGGTTAGCCCCAGAACCTGAGACTGAGTATAGTACTGCAGTTACTATTTAACCTGTTTCAAGCAATCTATATGGGGAAGATCATGATGTAGTGGTAAATGTCACTGGACACCATCCAGAGTCCTGGGCTAATGCTCTGAGAACGTGGGTTCAAATTCCATCACTGCAGCTGGTAAAATTTAGAGTCTTAGAATCCTTACAGAAGAGGCCATTCAGCCCGTCAAGTGTGCACTGACTCTAACAGAATATCTTACCCAGGTCATCTCCCCGCCCTATCTCTGTGAACCCCATAACCTACCATGGCTAATCCATCTAATCTACATATCTTGGGACACTGAGGAAGAATTTAGCATTGCCATTCCACCTAACCTGCACATCTTTGGACTGTTGGAGGAAACTGGAGGAAACCCATGCAGAAACGGGGAGAACGTACAAACTCCACTCAAACAGTCACCCAAGGCCCGAATTGAACCTGGGTCCTGGAAGCAGTGCTAACCACTGTCCGTTATTAAAGCTGATTTCAGTATTGGTGACTGTATTGATTGTTGTAAAATCTGACTCACTGGTATCCTTTAGGGAAGGACTCTGCCATCCTTACTTGCTCTGACCTCCCTGTGACTTCAGATCCAAAGCAATGTGGTTGACTCTTAACTGTCCTCTGCAGTGGCCTACTAACAAACTGCTTAGTTCGAGGGCAATTAGGACTGGCCTTACCAGTGATGCCATGAATGAAAAATGAAAAAAAAAATCAGATCACAACTCATTGTGTAAGAAAATAAAATCTCAATTTTTGTCATTACCTTCAATTCAGAATAGCTTTTAAAAATTAATTCTCAGAATGTGGACACTGCTCACAAGGCTGGTATTTCAAGTTGCCCTTTAAGGGGATGGTGGTGAGCTGTCTTAAATGTCTGCAGTCCATCTGATGTGGGGCACATAATGCTGTTAGGGAGGGAGTTCGAGGATTGTGATATGGTCAAAGGACAAATAAAAGTGTTCCTTAATATATTGTATCAGTTTGGTAGAAATTCATTGTAGTGTAATCAGTTCTAGTCTTGTATATCACCTTTCCTCCCTCTGTGTTGTCTTGCATAGCATGGGCACAGAACTAACTCCTCATCCGTTCTCGATCTGCCTTCCCTGGGTGCACATCATTGTCAGTCTGTGCCTGGGGGAATAATCACAGCTTTCTTTGGCAGAAATAAGCTGTAAAAATTGATCATCACTTGCAGGGCTTAAATAATACGCACTAAGACCTTTGGAACAACATGATCATATCTTAAATATTTCAAAACTGTGTCACAGTCCTCCAATTACTAAGTGGTTGTCAGCTTGGAGACAGAGTAAGGATGAAGGTGCAGTACGTTGCAGAGCAAGGAGTCACAATGGAATATGAAATAAAAACAGAAGATGCTCTAAATACTTAGCAGGTTAAGCAGCCTCTGTAGCAAGAACAATAGAATTAACATGTTATGTCTCTGACCTTTCATCAGAACTCCAAATAGAAGGGTTCTCATAGAAATCATAGAAACCCTACAGTGCAGAAAGAGGTCATTCGGCCTCGAGTCTGCACCGACAACAATCCTACCCAGACCCTATCCCTGTAACCCCTCGTATTTACCCCACTAATGCCTCTAACCTAAGCATCCCGGGACTCGAAGGGGCAATTTAGCATGGCCAATCAACCTAACCCGCACGTCTTTGGACTGTGGGAGAAACCAGAGCACCCGGAGGAAACCCACGCAGACACGGGGAGAATGTGCAAACTCCACACAGATAGTGACCCAAGTCGGGAATCGAACTCGGGTCCTGATGCTGTGAGGCAGCAGTGCTAACCACTGTGCCACCATGCCGCCCCGTTCTGTTAGAAGGTGTCTGCGATGAAACATTAACTCTTATTTTTCTCTCCACAGATGCTGCCTGACCTGCTGAGTATTTCCAGCATTTTTTGTTTTCGATGTACACATCTAATGGACAGATATTAAAGATTAATTTTTTAAAACAACTAGTGGAATGTTGATCTTTATTTTGAGAGGCTGGAATGTTGTTGAAGGCAGTGATGTTTTGGTTGTATAGTGCTCTGGTGAAACTTCATCTAGAATATGTCAGATGAAGCTCAGGATGGATATATTGAGGAGACGGGGCAGTGCAGATTCTCTAGAATGTTACCAGGACTTGGATGGTTAAATTCCGGAGACTGGTTCCTCCATATTAGAGTTTTTTGATGGTTGAAAAATGACCTAACTGAGGGGTGTTTAATGTGTGGAAAGATTTGGTAGTGTAGAGAAAGTGAAACTTTTTTTTCCAATGATATATTTTATTCATAAAATAGCTGAAAGAAACATAAAACATTTTAAATTGTAACAAAGTGCAATGATATTCACATTCTCTACAGAGATCAAAATGCACTTTTGAGATGCTTCAACACAGCAATGAGAACGTTACAAACATTCCAATATATTTGTTACAGAGAGTACAATGATGCTCAGATTGTATACATCGGACATGTTGATCTCTCCGTTGCATACGTTCAGCGAGGATTAAGCTTATAGTCCAAGGCTTCTACACTGTTTTCAGCCCCTCAGTTTACATTGGCTGAAAGGCTTTATGTACTGGCTGTTCCCCGTTGCGCCTTGCCGGTGGCTGCCCCGAACATGAGTGCATCCCTCGGCACGTAGTCCTGGAATGTGCCAGTCTGCAACACTCAGTCGAGGACAATTCTTTGTGCTGGGAGATAAGTTTCGGGCAGACCAAAGAGCGTCTTCACCAAGTTGATGATCCTCAGAGAGCAGTTGGTGTTTGTCTCTGCGCGTTCCTGGGAACAACTCTTAGAGCACAAGAATCCTGAGTCACAGAGTTGCTCGGGATGAAGCTCAACTAAAACCACCTCACCTCTCTTCAGATCTTCTTTGCAAAGGCACATTCCTCAAAGAGCTGTGAGACCATCTCTACCCCCCCGCATCTGATTCAAGGGCAGTGTGCAGTGGCGCTGAGATTTCAGGCTGGCATGAAGGATCTGACGGGGCTTGTCCCTCTCACCATTAGTCAAGCTAGGTGTTGGGGCTTGTTTGAAAGCTCTGGTGATAGGCATTCTGCTCAAGGAGCCATTCCAGCATGATCCAACATCTCCTTTTCCCTCAGGGCCTCGAGGACATTACGTGCAGACCACTGCTTGATGGACTTGTGGCCAAAGGTGTTTTTCTGAAGAAATCTTTCCACGAGGGACAGGTGATAAGGCAATGGTCCAACTACTTGGAGCGTCCCGCGGCAAGGTAGCCCGATCCATCCTTCACAACACCGGGGATAGGTGGATCCTCAGTACTTAGTGACACTTTGTGTTTGCACACCGAGGACCTACACACAGCGTGATGCAGCTGCACACACAGGTGGCCATCTGGATGAGGGGAGTGTTGGGTACGTTTCTCGCTCCTTTATCCAGAGATTTGTACATGGTGTCCCTGCAGACAGGATCCATCTTTGAAATCGAAGATGGCACTGGTGACCACCGCTGCGTAGGATCAGGATATTAGCCACACCTGAACCATGTGCAGTAACACCAAGAGCACCTCATACCTGAGGACCAGGTTCTTGCGCATACTTGAGAGGGAATGTCATTCCTCCATGCCCAGTTTCTGCCTCACCTTGGCAATGCGCTCCTCCCAGCTTTTGGCGCACGTCCCGGCATTTCCAAATCATATCCGCAGCACTTTCAGGTAATCTGATCTGACAGTGAAGGCCCCAAAGGATCGATCAGCCCAGTTCTCAAAGAACATGGTCCCGTTCTTGCCACGGTTTACCTTGGCTCCTGTGGCCAGTTCGAACTGGTCACAGACGTGAGGCCTGTACACTGACAGCAGATAAAGCAGAAGACAGCAACGTCATCCATGTGCAGGGCGGCTTTGACCTGAGCGCCTCTGAAACTTGAGGTTGTCATTCTTATGCCCGAATCCTTCCTCAGCAACAGGTACTGTGCAACACAAACAGGCACCCATTGATTGAAACTGCACTACTGATGTTTGTGTAGAGTAGTTGGATCGAGTTGCAGATACAAAAGGTTTAAAGTTTTTTTAAGTTTATTTATTAGTGTCACAAGTGAGCTTGCATTAACACTGCAATGAAGTTACTGTGAAAATTCCCTAGTCACCACACTCCGGCGCCAGTTCGAGTACACCAAGGGAGAATTTAGCACAGCCAATGCACCTAACCAGCACGTCTTTCGGACTGTGGGAAGAAACCAGAGCACCTGGAGGAAACCCACGCAGACACGGGGTGAACATGCAGAGTCCGCACAGACAGTGACCCAAGCTGGCAATCGAACCCAAGTCCCTGGTGCTGTGAAGCAGCAGTGTTAAACCACTATGTCGCTCGTCAAAGTTTGCACCGAACCAGTCAGGAGTCGAACCTGGAACCTTCCGATCCGTAGTCAGACACGTTATCCTTTGCGCCACTGGCCCACATAAGTGATACCAAAGGCGGCACGGTAGCACAGTGGTCAGCACTGCTGCTTCAGTCCCTGGGTTCGATTCCCTGCTCGGGTCACTGTCTGTGTGGAGTTTGCACATTCTCCTCGTGTCTGCGTGGGTTTCCTCCGGTTTCCTCCCACAGTCCAAAGATGTACGGGTTAGGTTGATTGGCCATGCTAAAATTGCCCCTTAGTGTCCTGAGATGCGTAGGTTAGAGGGATTAGTGGGTAAAATATGTAGGGATATGGGGGTAGTGCCTGGGTGGGATTGTGGTCGGTGCAGACTCGATGGGCCGAATAGCCTCTTTCTGTACTGTAGGGTTTCTATGATTTCTATGATATTTCCTCTGCAAGAGGGTGTCCGGAACAAAGACACCTTAACATTCGATTGAGCTGGGCTGTTCTGGAGTAAATTCAGGAAGCACTTCATACAAAGGAAAGCGGAAATCTGGAATTCTTAGTCAAAAATATTGGTACTTTTTTTGATTAAATTAAGAGATGGGTGAAAAATATAACTTTCTGATCAACCATGGGCTAATCGAATGGTCTGGAGGGAAATATCTCTGAGTGACAGGAGTGAGTATCAGGAAACTACTGATATTGATCTCAAAATATCTCAGCAATAGGAGGCTATTCAGCCAATTGTGCCTGTGCTGGGATTCAATTAGCCCCACTCCCCCTGTTCTTTACCCTGTGGCCTTGCAAAGTTTCTGTTTCATGTATTTACCCAGTTCCATTGAATCTGCTTCCATCGTTCTGAATTGTTCTTGTTTAATGCACCATTTGCTGAAATCTTTTCATTGGTATTTTCTGCTTTAGGTTAAGAAGAGCAAGAAGTGGAACTGCAAATTGTGTGGAGAGAAACAGTCAGTGCTGAAGGTGAGGATGCTGGTGTTGTAACACCGAGTCACAGAGAGCAGGACGAACCTTCATTGAATCAGAGAGGTTGTGCAAGCCACTGTTAGTGAATAGCCTGGGGGAAGGAGAGAGCTCCACTAACAAAGTGGCAGGTGAGACTTTTGGGATGACTGTTAGAATCTCCTTGCATTGGGGAAGGCCATTCGACCTATCATGTCTGTGCTGGCTCTTTGAAAGGTCTATCCATTTAGTCCCAATGCCCTGCTCTTTCTCCATAGCCCTGCACATTTTAACTTTCAATATTTATCTAAGTCCCTTTTATATATCATCACGGACTGTTTCTTCCACCCTTTCAGGGAGTGTCATGGGATGGGCAATAAATGCTGGCCAACCAGTGAAGCCCGTGTCCCACATTGAATAAATAAAACTCGCTGCATGAATAAGTCTCCCTCACCCCTCTGGTTCTTTTGCCAATTATATTAAATCTGTCTCCCGTGGTTACCCACCCTCTTGCTGCTTTTCTCACTTTATCAAGCCCATGTGACTTTGAACACTCCTCTTAAATTTCCCCTTAACCTTGTCCGCTCTAAGCAGAACCATCTAAACTTCTCCAGCCTCTACATAACTGAAGTCCCTCAACATGTCATTTTATTGAATGTGATATCACTAATAGGTGTGAAAGGGAAAGACAGATGTACACAGCACACCAGGTTAATGGTCCTTCAGCACTTCTCCAACAGCTTAGGAACCCGGCAACGAATGCAAATGGTGAAAAACAAGCCCATCTTCCAAATGGGGAGCGCACTAATTTGTGTATCTGAGATGTATCTTAAACTTTTTCCCCTTATTCCAAATGTCCTCATCGCAAATGTAATTATATAGTTAATGGAATGATATGATAAAGTGCTAACATCTCTGTCAGCTGTGGCTCAGCGGATGACACTCTCTCACTGCGGCACGGTGGCACAGTGATTAGCACTGCTGCCTCACAGCACCAGGGACCCGGGTTCGATTCCCGGCTTGGGTCATTGTGTGGAGTTTGCACATTCTCCCTGTATCTGTGTGGGTTTCCTCCGGGTGCTCCGTTTTTTTCCCCACAATCCAAAGATGTGCGGGCTAGGTGGATTGCCCATGCTAAATTGCCCCTTAGTGTCAGGGGGACTAGCTAGGGTAAACGCATGGGGTTATGGGGATGGGGCCTGGGTGGGATTGTGGTCGGTGCAGACTTGATGGGCCGAATGGCCTCCTTCTGCACTGTAGGGTTCTACGATTCTTGCTCTGACTCAAAATGACTAGTTTCAAGTCCAACTCCAAAGATCCCACATAAAATCCAGGCTGATACGGTATGAGGGAAGTGCCTTCTTTCAGATAAGACATTATATCAAGGCCCTGTCTCCTGGATGTAAAACATTTCATGATACTGTTCCAAGAAGAGCAGGGGAGTTCTTCCTGGTGTCCTGGACAATATCCATGATTCAGTCAACATCACTAAAAGCAGATTATCTGCTGGCTTATCTCATTGCTGTTTGTGGGAGCTTGTGTGCAAATTGGCTGCTGTGTTTTCTACATTACAACAATGACTACACTTCATTTGTTGTGATGTTTTGGGATGCCTGCGATCATGAAAGGTGCTGTATAAATGAAGTTTGTCTCCCCATCTTTTATTTTTCCTCATGATTAATGATTTGATGTGACAATTTCCCCAGATATATGGCCAGGGCTCGGGAGCAGACTGTCGAAGACATGTACAGAAGCTGAACATGCTGCAGGGGGAGAGGATGCAGGCAATGGAAGCTGCTGCTCGGTAACCTCTCATTCTTTTCCATCTGTCTTCTGGGTTAATTAAATAATCCATAGATAATACAATGGTGGCATTCAAACCACCGCACTGCGGAGGCACTTCAGAAGCTATCTAATTACTTTCATTCTTCTCTGTCCCCTTTCAAATATTTATTTCTCAAGTATATATAATTCAGCTACCCTTTGAAAGTTGCTACTAAATCTGCTTCAGGCAGTGCATTCCAGATCATAACAACCTGTGTAAGAACAGTTCTCTTCTGCCTTCTTGTAATTAACAGGAGCCAAGTGGGAAGATTGGCAATCTTAACAATTCCCGGGTTTTTAAAAATTCATTCATGGAACACGGGCATCGCTGGTTGGCCAGCATTTATTGCCCATCCCTAGTTGTCCTTGGAGGGCAGTTGAGAGTCAACCACATTGCTGTGGTTCTGGAGTCACATGTAGGCCAGACCAGGTAAGGACGGCAGATTTCGTTCCCAAAAGGACGTTTCTGAACCAGATAGTTTTTTTCGACAATGGTCATCAGTAGATTCTTAATTCCAGCTATTTTTTATTGAATTCGAATTCCACCATTTGCCGTGGCGGGATTCGAACCCGGGTCCTCAGAACATTAGCTGAGTTTCTGGATTAATAGTCTAGCGATAATACTGCTAGGCCATCACCTCCCTTGTTTTAGTTAAAATTGGTGCAAACCAGAATAGAATTATAGAGTACAGAAGGAGGCCATTCAGCCCGTCGTGCTCCTCCAGCTCTTTAAAGGAGCTACGCAGTTAGTTCCACACGTCGGCCTTTTCCCCTTAACCCAGCAAAGCAACCATCTTTTTTATTAACTATTTCATGGGATGTGGGTGTTGCTGGCAAGCCTGGAGCTTGTTGCCCAACCTAATTGTCCTTGAACCGAGTGGATTGCTGGGACATTTCGGAGGGTGGTTAAGAGCCAACCACATTGCTGTAGATCTGGAGCCCCAGGTGGGGTAAGGACGTCAGATTTCCTTCCCTAAAGGACATTAGAGAACCAAATGAATTTTTACGACAATCGACAATGGTTTCACGGTCACCATTACTGAAACTCGCTTTCAATTCTAGATTTTATTATTTAAATTCCACCAGCTGCCACGGTGGGATTTTAACTCATGTCCCCAGATCATTAGCCTGGGCCTCTGGATTACTAGTCCAGTGACATTACCGCTACACCATTGTCTTCAAGAACACATCCAATTGCCTTCTGAAATTTCCGGTGGAATCAGATTCCACCAGCCTCTCAGGTAACACATTACAGATCTTAACAGCTGTCTGTGTGAAGAAATTTCTTCTCATTTCCACTCATAATTCTTTCGGCAATTATTTTAAATCTGTGACCCCTGGCTACTGATCCATTTGCCAGAGGAAACAGCTTCTCCCTACTTACTCTATGAAAAACCTTTAGAATTTTGAACACCTCTATTGGCTCTCCCCTCAGCCTTCTCTGCTTTAGAGAGAACAAACCCAATCTCTCCACAAACTCGGCTCCCTCAGCCAGCGAAGCCCACGTTCCTTAAATGAATAAAAATAGTTAAAGACCAGTGGAGTTTTTAAAGTAATTTGGCAGCTTTTGTTTTATCTGGTACAATCCAACAAATCGCCAGATTTCTCTGACTCTCTGAAGAAGTCACACAGACTCAAAACGCTAACTCCGCTTCTCTGCTGCCAGACCTGCTGAGTTGATCCAGCATTTTCTGTTTTAAGTCGCCAAATAATTTAATTTATTATTGTCACAGGTATTAACATACAGTGGAAAGTATTGTTTCTTGCGCACGATACAGACAGAGCATACCGTTCATAGAGAAGGAAATGAGAGAATGTAGTGTTACAGTCAGATTTACTGAATTCAATTTCACAACCCCAGGCTGGGTTTGTACTTCTGGGTTGCCAGCCCTTAGTAACCTTTGCTTCTGCCTCATCTGTTTTATTGTATTGTGGAGATTCTCTTTTCTGTTCTACGGCAGATCCATCGAGGAGCCAATGGTTTGGAGCACTGGCTGCGATTCCGGACGGTTTTGTACAATGAGTGACCAGGTGAGAGAGATCGCAACCGAGGGGAGGCTAAACTAATTAAATCTCCACCTTAATTGATTAAAGGCGATAATGGTGCTTTGCCAAACCCGTTCCCAAGTCATGCTGGGTGTCTAACACTTGAACATCAGTTAGAGACGTTTTTTGACTGGCACTCAATATTTCAGCTGGTAAAACTACAATACTTAGCTATACTGCGTTCAATTAGGAAGAGTTGTTTTTCATAGGGTGTGGTGTCAGTGGAAAGGCAAGCATTTGTGGCTTATCCCTCATTGCTCTTGAACTGAGTGGCTTCCTGGGTCATTTCAGAAGGCAGTTAAGAGTCTGGAGTCACATGTAGGCCGGACCAAGGAAGATAAGGACGGCAGATTTCCTTCCGTAAGGGACATTAGAGAACCAGATGGATTTTTATGGCAACCCTTGGTCATGGTGATCATTATTGCTTTACGTTCCATATTAATTAATTCAAATTCCAACAGCTGCTGCTACCCATGACCATAGAACATTAGCCTGGGCTTCTGGATTACTCCCGGCAAGCAGGTTGGGCCTATACACATTGGAATTTAGAGGAATTCCAGAGGAGAGGTGACATTACTGAAAGTCAAGAGGGGTTTCGACAGGGTAGATGCTGAGAAGATGTTTCTGTTCATGGGGAAGTCTAGAACTCGGACACAATAAGGATCTCCCATTTAAGATAGAGTGAGGAGAAATTTTTTCCCTCATAGGTTCATTAATCTTTGAAATTCTTTTTCCCAGAGAGCGGTGGTGGCTGGGTTACAGATTTTTGATCTACGAGGGAGAGAGGGGTGGCAAGAAAGTGGAATTAAGGTCACAATCAGATCAGCCAGGATCTAGAAGGAAAAGGGCAGCAAATAGTTGAGAACACCACCACCTGCAAGTTTTCCTCCAAGCCACTCATCATCCTGACTTGGAAATATATCACTGTTCCTTTGCAGTCACTGGGTCAAAATCCTGAAATTCCCTCCTTGACGGCATTGTGGGTCAACCCACAGCACATGGACTGCAGCGATTCAAGAAGGCAGCTCACCACCACCTTCTCAAGGGCAACTAGGGATGGGCAATAAATGCTGGCCATCCAGCACCGCCCATGTCCCATAAATACACAAAACCTTACTGAATGGTGGAGCAGGCGCATTGGACCTACTGTTGTCCCTATTTCTAATAATCTTTATAAAGTGACAACATCTTCATTTTGGAAATGGATCAATTATTTAATGTTACTCTTCTAACTTTGCTGCTTATTGATTCAGGTTGAGGGGCCAGCCAGCAGCCGCTGGAGTGTTTATCTGGACCAGAAGCCTGTTGAAGAAGTTTCAGAGGATGAGGGAGAAGGTGGAGAGATTGTGTACATGGACCGCCAACATTTCCAGGCAGGCGTGAGGAATGCCAGCAGGGATCGAAGGTCAGATTTTGCGAGGTGGAATACTGTAACAGTTCTGTTAGGCCACACGCTGCACCTTTCAGTCATGCTGGTTGGGCCAACCCCTGGTTTGACCTTGGAGGAGGAGGTGGGGAAACTGCTCTCTCGATTAGGAGGTGGCTCGAGGAGTTAAGGTTCCTGTTCCCGGGAGCTATGCAGCAAGCTGACAGGGTGGGAGCTAACCTGGTTGCAATGCCTTCACTGCTGAGGACTCACAGTTGTGTAAGAGGAAACTGAATGCAGTGGGGGACTGGACTGGTCAGAAGATTGTTGGGAGTGGGGGCTTTGAAGTTACTGAGGATGAAGAGTCAATTCAAACATTGTTGAGGAAAATGTGTTGGAATTATTTTCTCTTTTCAGTCTTAGGAAACGTAAAAGAGGATTACACAGTGATTCCGAGCACCTACATACATATGGAAACTGTACTGATAGTGATGCAAAGGAGTCTTCCCAACAGAAAATGAAAAGTTACCTGGTGAGAGTTTAACTGATTTTTAAAAAGTTATTTCCAATCAAAGTCCCTACCAGAGAGACATGACAGATCCAGGCTGACAAGACAGGCTCCCCATTTCGTGTGCTTGGCTCGATCTACGTGATCCAAGCTGATAGGAGCAGGCATTGCACCCCCTCCAGTGCTGGATCTCATTTGCATCTGAGCCAAAAGGCCGAGAGGGTGTTTTAAAAAATAGCTTCAAATGAAGCCTGGGTGTAACCTCATTGAGTTCTATCAAGTGTAGGATCAAAGATTACACTTGATCTTAGCCAAACTGACGCGAACAAGTCGAAGCCTGGTGATTGTTACTGGAAACTCCCTGATGTATACATTTGTTGAAAGCAGTTGGGCCCCTCTCCTGTTTCAGTTGCTCCAGGTGTCAGTCAAACCAGGAACAAGACCTTGGGGGGGGGGGGGGATTCTCCCAGGCCACTGTGCTGCTGTAGGAGCGCAACAGGCTGGGAGACATCAGCGGGAGGCTGTTCCACAGGCTTCCCGCTGGGCTCCATGGAGCTGATTTCAATATTTAAATTCCCATTAGCATAGCATTAGTGCGCCCGGAACTGAAGTCTCCGGGCCTGCTAACATCTCCTTCCCCACCTCCCTGCCAGGAGTGGTTCACTCCAGCGGGGTTTACAACTGCTCCCCACTAACTGGGAACAGGCAGCTTACCCCACCGGGGGAAACAGGCCGCCCCTCAACAGATGCAATGATCTCTGCCTCGAACACTCCTTGTAACACAGTATTCCATACTTCTGTGTAAAGAAATTCCTCCTTTCTTCTCCCCTGACTGATGATTTTAAATATATAACTATTGTCCCTGATGCTCCAATCAGAGAGCCTCATTAATGATCAAATTATCAAAACCAAAGTGTTCTGTATAAGCTGAGGGTGGAACAAGTCAACTTTGATTTAAATTCACGAAAAGGTTTATTGGAAACCAGTGGTTGGATTCTGTGTTTTACTCAAAAACTGATATTTGAAATCTGCTCCCCAGTATCAGCACGGCTGGGTAGCACTCTATCATACTCCACAACCTAGGCTGACTCCTCATGGAGCACTGAGGGAGTGCTGTACCATCAGAGAGCCGTCTTTCACATGGAGCCTTAACCCAAGGGCCTGTCCGCTGTCTCTCGAGTGGCCGTAGAAGATGACATGCCACCATTTTGAGGATAAACCTGGGAATTATCCCCAGTGCCTTGGCTAATATTTATCTCTCAGTCAACTTAGCAAAAAAACAGAATATCTGGTTATGGTGACTTTGCTGTTTATGGAAGCTTGCTGTCAGTGAGTAGGCTGCTGAGTTTCCTTCATTACTTCAAGAATGACTGCACTGCAAGCATACTTCCTGGTGCTTGGTAACAGAACATAGTAAAGTGTTTTGGGACATGCTGAAATCTTAGAAATCTTAGAATCTTAGAAACCCTACAGCACAGAAAGAGGCCATTCAGCCCATCGAGTCTGCACCGACCACACAATCCCACCCAGGCCCTACCCCCATATCCCTACATATTTACCCACTAATCCCTCTAACCGATGCAACCCAGGACACTAAGGGCAATTTTTAGTATGGCCAATCAACTTAACCCGCACATTTTTGGACTGTGGGAGGAAACCCACGCAGACACGAGGAGAATGTGCAAACTCCACACAGACAGTGACCCAAGCCGGGAATTGAACCCAGGTCCCTGGAGCTGTGAAGCAGCAGTGCTAACCACTGTGCTACCGTGCCGCCCTGTCATGAAAGATGCTATCGAAATGTATAATATGTAAGCTTGTTTGTCTGCCCGTGACTTGATAATCAATCATGTGTTCATAGCTGGGTGCTATGGTGATCGAGTTAGGGTACCAACAAGATGGGCTTTGATGGACAGTGTGGGTGTAAAAGGGGATAGTCTCGATGGGACAGCTAGAGCACCTGAATCACCCAAACTGTTCTCAACTTCTCGCACTTTTACACTGGTATTTTTCTGTGTTCCAGAAGTGTATGAATTCCACACCAAGTGAGAGCAGAAACAGGAATGCAGAGACTGCAGATGCAGAAAGGAGCAATATTTTAAACTGGTCACAGTTAGAACCTAAGCCAGCAGCCGGGCTGAGAGATGAGAGGCAGCCTGCCACAGCCACTTTCTCAGCCAGGAGTCAGGGCTCTCGGTGGGATCGATTCCTACCCCACAATGCAGAAAACAATGAACTCTTCAATCCAGACTCCAGTGGTGCTGAGAGGCATCCAGCTTGGAAGAGGGATTCTCCTTGCACCGACCAGCCCTCAGCACGTTTTGTATTCAAAGATCAAGGCGAATATATCGATGGTTCTTCTCTTTCTGCAGGTTTGGCATTTGCTAGTAATGGCTGTCCAGGTTCACCACTTATCACCGGAAGTGTGAGTGTTACAGAGGGAATCGTGACTCAAACACACACTTCTCTGGAACTTGTTGAGGGAACCAAGACGATGCCAGGCTTGCCTGAGCTTCACGAAGCCAGCAGTGGTGTATGCGTGGCTGAAGGTATCCCGCCACACGACCCCATATCCACATCCACACGTGGTGCACCTGGAGTTTTGCACAGCCTAAAGTCAGGGTCCTCCTTGACCTCACTCTCTCTAACAGCCCATCAATCCTCAGCTTACGGGATGCCCAGTACAGCCTCCAGGTTACACGCCAAACCCAGCTCCTTTCTGTCACTCTTTCAGACGGACGAAGATTTTGACGATTTGTGTGACAAGTAAAATGGAGGCACCCAATGATGCATCATCAAACCAGCACCAGCGTGTGATGTCCCTGTGTGACACTTTCACAGACTCCCTCTAAATCCACCAGCGCACTTTTATTGCGGCTTTAATCTCGGAGGACTTCTTCAAATTAAAGGTGGATGGAAGGATTATTTCAGGCAGTACTTGTGTAAAACAGCAGCAGTTGAAAATTTGAGGAGTATTCAGTCCTTCCCACCTCTCCCAGCTACTAGAATGCTCGCTTCTATAGAGTTACTGGGATGTGCTCAAACTGTAACCAGAGACAAAAGATTCATGTTGGTTCTGGTTATAGTCTGTTGGTTGCAACTCTGAAAGAACTAGCTAAGGACAGGGATCAGCCATACCACTTTGCTGGTTTGTACGACACTGGTGGTTTAAGTATCAACAATCATAGGCATTGCCGTTACTTCGGGTGGCGAGACAGGCATTCTGTTACAACTTTTGGTTGCAGGAAAAAAAAGTCACTTCTGTTGCCCCCAGCCTAGAAATTAGATCAAATTCATTTCCAATTCATCATTTTGTCCAGCGATGAGGGCAGAAGAGTTTTAACAAATCAGGGAGCAAATCTGGGGGCATGTACTTGGTAAAATGGGAGATTGATTCAAAAGTGCAGCTTGTTGCTGGGAATAGATTGTGGGTATGTTGACCATGTCTCAGTGTGTACCACCCACACCTTCGAGTCAGAGCATTGTAGGTTCAGGTCCCACTCTGGAGACATGAGTGCATAATCCAGCTGACACTCCCAAAAGGTCCTCAGTACTGCACTTGGAGGTACATGGTGGCACAGTGGTTAGCATTGCTGCCTCTCAGTGCCAAGGACCTGCGTTCAGTTCCTGGCTTGGGTCACTGTCTGTGCGGAGTCTATATGTTCTCCCCGTGTCTGCATGGGTTTCCTCCCACAATCCAAAAGACGTGCTGATTAGATGCATTGACCATGCTAAATTCTCCCTCCGTGTACCCGAACAGGCGTCAGAGTGTAGCGACTAGGGGATTTTCACAGTAACTTCATTACAGTGTTAATGTCAGCCTACTTGTGGCTAATAAACAAACTTTAACTTTACCATCTTTAAACAGAGGTCCCATCTGTCCTCTCAGTGGAACGTAAAAGATTGCATGACACTGTTTCAGAGTGTTCAAGTTCTCCCTGGTGTCCTGGGCTGATATTTATCTGTCAACATGACCCTGTTACTGTGTGTGGAAGTTTACTGCGTGCAAATTGACTACTGCATTTTCTACAAATGTCATGATGGGCAGTGCTGGGTGCACAGGCTGGCACTGCCAAGGTGCCTATGCCCAGGGGGCACTACCACCCGATCCCCCCAGGGGGGGCCCTGTTTGCAGGGTCAGGCTGGGGGCACTACCACCCGATCCCCCCAGGGGGGCCCTGTTTGCAGGGTCAGGCTGCTAGTTCTCCAGAAGAGGTGAGCTACTTTAAACCCCGCTGGCGTGAAATACTCTGGTGGGCCTGGAGAGGCTAGCGGGCCTGGAGAATTCAGTCTCGGACCAGCTAATTACATTAAAATTAGATGTAAATAAAGATTATAAATGACTTACCTGTCTTCCTGCTGGTTTCCAGCACGGATCTGATGGCGCTGAAAATCCGGTGCTGCACGCGCGGCAGGAATGCATGCACGAATCCCATGCATGTCCGGCTGCAAGACACTCCCATCCCACTGTGCTGGAAAATTAGTGCGGCGGGGTGGGAGAATCCCCCCCCCCCCCCCCCCCCCCACAATATGTGCACTTTGTTGGTAGAAATTGCTCCCATTTACCCTCTGGTTCTTTTGCCTATTTTAGAACAATGACCTCTTGTTATTGACCCATTTCTGTACTCACCCTACCCAACTCCCTTATGATCTTCAATACCTCAGGTCCCTCATCCATTTTGTGATCTTGATAAAAATCGTACTCCTCTCTCGGGCATTGATGCCCTTCTGCAAGTGTGGTGTTCAGACTTGTAATAATCAGTGATTTGTAAAGATTTAGTGTGACGTTCCTTGCTTTTGTGTTGTGTCCCTATTTGATTTTGCCCAGCTCTGTCATATGCTCTAAGTTAGTGGCTGGCATTCTGTTAAAGCCTCTATTATGAAACATAAGCTCCAGGATGTGCCATTTCATGGGTTTTTAAAAATGTTGACACTGAACTGAGAGTTGGCGCAGGATTCTCAAACTGGAACTGACTTGTGAGCAGCTGCAAAGATGGTAGAATAGTACGACACAGATGGCCCACCGTCTTTGCCAGATCAATCCAGTTACATATAAATTATGAGCCATTTATCTCCGAACCTGCTCCATCATCATGGCTGATCTGATTGTGACCTCTACGTTCCTGTCTACTCCCATACCGACAGTGGAGAGGTGATATTGTCACTGGATTAGTAATCCAGGGATCTAGCGTAATGTTCTGGTTCGAATAGGTTCGAATCTCACTATAGTAGATGGTGAAATTTTATTTCAATAAAAATCTGGAATTAAAAGTCTAATATTGAAACCATTGTTGTAAAAACACATCTGGTTCACAAATGTCCTTTAGGGAAGGAAATCTGCCATCCTTACTTGGTCTGACCTACACGTGACTCCAGAACCACAGCAATGTGGTTGACTCTTAAATGTCCTTGGGAATGGGCAATAAATGTTGGCCCAGCCAGTGACATCCACATCCCATGAATGAATTTTATTCATTCAGAAAAAGGCCCTTTGGCCTATCGTCTGTACCGGTCAAAGACAAACCACCCAACTACTCTAATTATATCCCTCAAGGCAACCAAAACTGTACCCCAGGGATGTTGGGCCCACTCCCATGTTCTTTTTCCCATACATACTAAAGTATGAGAAGGCTGAAAACACACGATTGGTTTTCTGGCTCAAACATCGAATGTTTAATATAGTAGCCACTTCGCAGTCTTAAATGTCTGAACTCCTTCAAACACTGGTGCAGTCGATCCCAGTGACCTTTCTCAGTAATTACAATGCACTGCCACATTTTTTTTGTAATGCATATTTTATTTCACGGATTAACATAGAAAGTACAGACTAAAATTCTAATGCTAAATTATAACATTTTAAAGTGTTTTCTACTACGAGGGCAGCAAAGTTCTGAAGCTTACATAATAGTGGGGAACTCGCATGGGGGCAAGTGATGGTTGGGGGGGTGGGGGAGAAAAGAGAGAGACTAAAAAGTTCAAATTCAAGTCATTACATTGTTACCCAAGAGAGAGTGGGCTTGAGGACGGAAACTCATCTCATTTGGTGCTAATTCTTTTTCTCCTTCCCTCAACTTGTAGTTGGCCTGGTGGTAGTTCCTCGTTGGGGGGGGGGGGGGGGGGGGGTCACACAGAAGAAACAATTTGAGCTTGTCCCTAGTGTTATCACTACCAAAATGGCAATCGGTGGCAGGCTTACTTGCATAGGTGGTTCAAAGGCTGCCATTTACAGTGGGGCCAAGTAAGGTGATTGGACCCTTTAGCATCCAGTATGCAGTCAGAGGACCCCATTGTAATTTGAGTGGAGCTAATTAGATATCGTTAATCTAGACCACATCTGTCTGTCCCGCAATCCCTAGCCTCATTTAAGTCCTTTGGTCCTGTGCATGCAGCAACTGAGTTTTTATTCCCCCCTCCCCTACAAAATTACCAAAATAGCTCTTGGTCCCAATTACTCTATAATCCTCCTACAAATGGAATTAGTTTTAAAAATGGTGCTCTATTCAGGCCTGGCCTCCCATCCTGTGTTTACTGGAAGGTGGGAGCAGCAGGTTAATGGCGAATAAAAGACCACGGGCATGATCTCACCGGCTGTTCACATGCTGCTGCAACAAGGACAGAGAATTTGGCACCCAGCCAAATCTCCATTTGCTGCAGCAGAACCAGAAAATCCTGCCCGTGAACGGTTAAGATTCCAGCACCACCACCATCCCAATATCCCATGTCACTGAACACTGTAAATAAGCCAATGTCTTCCATTAATTATCAAACCACAAAATGTTTTCCTTCTATTGCATACTTCACCTAGTTCACACAGTGAAATGTGGGCAGATTATCCAATCAAACAATACAGTATTTAAAAGAGTGCAGTGATGTAATTAAGTAACCATGACCCAGTCTGAGTTGAGGCAATAAACAGAAGTTCAGTTCTTTGTGGGGGTGGGGTGTAGTGAACTGTAATTTAGTAAGTAATGTTTACAATAAGTTGCGAAACCAAACTTGTGGACCTTCTTCCCCAACACGGATCACCTGGGAAAATATAGGTGCTAAGTGAAATAGGCATCACCATAAACTTGCTCAGCCCTGTTGGAACATTTTAAAAGTACAACCGTACAGTTTCAAAAGTGCAGTTACAAGAGAAGCTTATAGTTCATTAACAAAATAGCAATCCGATAATATTGCAAAAAGAAATTAGGATAATTAAATGATATTGCTGATGGATCTTTTCTTCACCAAAGTGGTTTATTGGCGAACTGGCCCTTTGGCAGGCTGCATGGCATCCAGTGCTGAGCCAATGTCGCACTGCTTGGTCTGCAAGAGCCGAGTCAACCAACCCCCTTCATCGTGGAATCCCATGGAGAGCATCTGGGACAGGGCTTCTATCAGTTGTGGCTCTGCATCTGGAAGAGAAAAGATGTTACCTCAGAATCCTCTAACTACCTTGTGGTAGTGGGTTTTAAAGGTAATATAAGAAGCATTCATGCAGTAATTATATACATACAAGGAAGAAAGAGTTGGAGTGGTATGGATTACGAATGCCAGTGTAAGTTAGTTGGGCCAAATGGCCTGTTTCTGTGCTGTACATTACATTTAGTTTTACTGTTGTAAAACCGAGCAATGGGCCAAATGTTACTGGTGCAAATCTACACTGAGGCAATTAAAGATGGGCAATAAATGCTGGGCTTGGAAGGGACTACATAATAATCTGCAAGTGGCAACAGAGTACAAACTGGCCTTTGTTTCCTTTACACAGGCCAACAATGTGGTCCTTAATAAAACCTGCAATTTCCCCACAATAGCTATTTTGTGACTGGTTTTTATAACTAGTTAAAAGGGGATCAAATGAATATGAAGCCAAGGAAGGTGGATGGAGTCAAGTTACACATCAACCATGATTGACTGGTGTAAGGGATGGATGATGGAATACAAAATGGTGGAACAGGATTGAGGGACTGAATGGATTAGTCATTCCTAGTGTGTGCCAGGCGAGAGAGGGAGCCACAGGTGGACAATCAAATTAAATCTTGGCACCATGTTTCAACTACAGGAGCCTACAATTTAACAAGGACAAGCTCTCTCTCGTCGGCTGACTGCACGGAAAGTCAGGTTCCCAGAAATCGAAGTCCGAAGTTGTATCACAACTCAAGTGAGACTAACTAATTCCCCATAGAGTAAGGTTGAAACCTTCCAGGTCTACATAGACAACCATAATTTGCATTTATATAGAGTGCCTTTACCACAGGACAATGTCCCCTCGGCACTTCACAGGAGTGCAAATTGGTCACAAATTCGACACCAAGTCAATGGTTAAAAATCCAACCAATCTGATTGCATGAACAAATGCAAAAGTGTTACTACAGACAGAAGATCATCAACCTGAAACATGAACTGCTTCCCTCTCCACAGGTGCTGCCAGACCTGTCAACTACTTCCAGCATTTTCTGTTTGACTTCAAGAGTTGCCCAAGTTATTAAAAATCCTTTGCTTACCCTGTGGAAGATGAGGGTACAAAGCTGCTTCTCTCAGTCCAGTGGGTCCCACTTCATAGGAGTCGGGGTCTTGTCGCTGGTTTAAAGATTCCTCATATTCCTGCAAACAAAGTTGCCGCATTGACTGCAGTTCACCAGTTGATGGGTCAACCCCTTTGTCAGACAGATGAGTCCATTCCTCGTCTATATTGTCAGCACTCGGTGTCTGTCAGGAAAGGGACGCAGCTCATTTTAAAAGAGGGTAACATTGTACAATTAAACCTGGAATGTTAAATTAATACTTTTCACTCATATTTTGAAAGTTGATTTCTGAACTCGAGCATTTGTTATTAAAAAAATCATTAATTAGAGAATGATGCTTCTATAATGGGCCAACATACTGGCTGGTATGGTGCCAATCAGTCCAGGTAGGAGCCAGATCCAGATGTACTCTGAATTGTGTAGATTTAGTTGACTTCAACCATGGCAGCATTTCGGGTGGCTACATCAGATATCAGTGTTCTTCAATGGGGGGGGGGGGGGGGGGGGATAGAACTTTTAACCTTGATCGTTAGTGACACTCAATTGAATGAAAGACAACTTGTGTTTATATTGTTTCATTCATGATCTTGGTGCTAAAACCGTTCACACTTCAAAGTACTGTAAACCTCTTTTGTCATGCAGTAAACATGGCAGCTAATTTATGCACAGAAAGATCTCACAAACAGCACGGAGATGCGAGTTATTTTGAAATTGATGGGGTTCATCGAGTGCTAAATATTGACCGACACTTCATTTTTCTGGCTGGGCAAGTTTTACCCTTTAGAAAGTCCTTGATTAAAAAGACTAATTCATGTGGTACTTTTCACAACCTTGAGAGCTCTCTGGAGCCAATTAAGTGCTTATGAAGTGCAGCCACTGTTGGAATGTATAAATTTAGGGCTGTTTCGCATTGCAATTACAGGACTGGAACTGCAAGGCTACAGCAAAGAGCTTTGTGGGGATCAGGAGTGATCCCATTAGGATTACTGCATATCTAAACCAACACTGGACAAATTTCACTTGCAGAAACTGGGAGAAAAATCAAGGGACACACCCAAAGCAGGGATGGGGAGAGGGTGATAAATACACAAGGTTTTAGGTTGGGGGGGGCGCAATGAGAATCCATTATGTCATTATAAATGCAAGCATGTAAAACAGCCTGCCACAGCTCAATGGCCTCCCCCTCCAAACTCTGCTAGATAAATATTTATCACATATGGACCTTTATTTTGGGATTAGTTCTTTCTGCACCATTGTAAGTAAACTTCAAAATAAACTCAACTGCTGCCATTTGAACTCGGCATTATTTGGGCAGTGGTGGCCATGTTTCTCTTCGCTTCCCACCCTCAACTTTGGTGCTCTCAGCTCTCGTGACATGCACACGGGTAGTGGTTAGAAATATTGGAATTAGGAAGCGAAACTAGGCAATTCAGCCCCTCGAGCTCATTCCGCAGTTATATTACTCTATCTAGTAACCCAGAGGGCAGGAACAAAATCCCAGGAACAAAAGTTCCAATCCCCCATCACGAAAAGTCAAGTTTAATAATATGGCAATTAAAAAAAAAAGATTTCATGAAAAAAGTGACCATGAAACAGTTGTCCCTTCATGGAAGGAAACTTGCTGTCCTTACCTGGTCTGGGCTTATATATAATGATGTTCATATGAAAACTGTTGACTCATAATTTCCCCTAAAGTGGTCTAGCCGCTACCAATGACTGCCCACTGCCACACCTTCCTCAGTGCAATTCAGGATGGCCGATAGCTGCTGGCCTTGCCAGCGACACCGAATTCCAAGAATGAATATTAAAATACTCTTGGTGTACAGGTTTGGATTAAATGTTTATCAATGCTCTTTAGCGGAGCGAAGTCATTTCCTTTACCTTGGAACCCCCATTGTTTGGGGTGAATGCTTCAAAGGAGCTCTGGTTTGTGGCTGACTGATCCATGTCCATCAGCAAAGGCTCACTCTGTTCCTGGCTGGAGTCGGTGGTTGCTTTTTCCTTGTTCTGGTCAGCAGATGATGGATGGGGTTGTGTGTCAACCCCTGCAGAACCAGGCTGACTCTCCACAGAGCACTCAGTAGCTTTAAAACGCTGGCCCCGGTGCTCCACATCAATGTCCACATCAATACCTGCAACACAATGGAGAACAACTTTGATTCCCATGTTAAAAAGGACATAAAAGCACTACAAAAAATATTTACTGAAATTATACCAGAACTGAGATGTTGTATCCATCAGGAAAGGCCAGAGAAGGCAGAGGGGTGATGTGATAGAGGTATTTGAGATCACAAGTATTTTGCTAGGGTAGGCGTAGACAAGGGGGAATTTTCCAGCCATCATGCCAGCGGGATTCTCTGGTCCCGCTGCAGTGAACAGAGATTTGGCCGAGAGCCAAATTCTCCGTCCTTGCTTGCAGTGGCAGCAGGGTGTGAATGGCTGGAAAATTCCAGCCAAGATGTTCCATTTTATGGAGAAAGCTACAAATAGGGGCCGTGAATAAAAGACGATATGGTACATGTACTCTGCCCAAAGGCAAATCCTCCACTCAGGTGTTTGCTGATGCCTCATCCTGGGCTGTGTTCTTGCCAGTTTCTTGTCTGTAATGGTTTGCCATTGCCCTCCACTCTCATGGGGCAGCGTGAAGTGGCAGGTTCCAAGTCTACCTCAGCTAGAATGCTAATTGAACCCATGCTGTTGGTGTTATTTAGTCAACTGAGCCAAACAGCATCCCCCAAATAATCCAGGATGTATGAATTTAATGGGATGCAAGTTAAAAACATGAGGATGAAAGGAATAAAATACCATCAATAAATGAAGGATAGGACACAGCTTGTTTTGAGCATGAGCCAGTTAGACCGAATGGACTGTTTTTGTGCTAAAAATACTTTGCACCAAAATGCCTGAGCAGAGTATCTGTAGATAAATCCCTGGAGTGTCATCAAGAGGGCTGGTGCAACTCTCATGGGCATTTTCCTGCTCTTCCACCAGTGTTTTTTTTCCAGGGGAGGAAGAGGTTGTGGCAGACAAGGTCAAAGCAATGACAGGACTCATCTTCAGGAGTTACCTCTTGAACAAAGAACAATGCAGCACAGGAACAGGCCCTCCAAGCCCGCGCCGCTCCCCGGTCCAGGATTGAATCCTGAATCCAGGATCCCCGCCCAATTTTCCAGCCTATCTACATCCTAATATCCTATCTACTGAGCTGTCCCTCACAGCTACGATGCTTTGTTCACCACAACCTATTAACTCACCCCCACCCCCCCATTCCAGACCATGTGATCTCCAGGGAGAGGCGAAAACCCAGAGTGAAAACCCCAGGGCCAATATGGGGGAAAAAATATCTGGGAAATTCTTGGTCTTGTTGTCAGGGATCAATCTTCAGTCTGACACTTACAAATCCTATAGATTCCCGACAGTGCAGAAGGAGGCCATTCAGCCCATTGAATCTGCACCAACTCTCTGAAAGAGCATCTTAACCAGGCCCTCTCCTCCACCCTATTCCTGTAATCCCACTCATTTACCATGGCTAATCCATCTAACTGATACAATTTTGGACACCAAGACGCAATTTAGCATGGTCAATCATCTAACCTGAACATTTTTGGACTGTGGAAGGAAACTGGAGCACCTGGAGGAAACCCAAGCAGACACAAGGGGAACGTGTAAACTCCACGCAGACAGTGATCCAGGGTCAGAATGAAGGCAAATAAATAGTCAGTGATGGGGCACAGGACTCCCCAAACTGCGAATTTTTGTTCCTCAGAAACAGTAGGGTAACTGGTGTTGCAGTGATGCCTGACACAATGGAAACACACCTTACAGAGAAATATATGTGCACCCCTTCCCCCTCATCGGGGAGGTGATGGAGTAAAAGCAGGGTGATGGTTTGAGGATGCAACCACCACATAATCTGTCAGGGTCGCAAACCAAGAGACTGGAGATGGAATGACTAATGACTTCAATCAGGCCATTGAGGTTGGCCTATTGGAGTATGAACTCCCCGATTAAGGATCCAATTGATGGGCCAATCAGGGAATCTTTGTCTTGTACTTAACCAGGGGTGTCATTTCCTCCTGACACCCCCCGGAGGTAGACTGCTAACACTATTTACAACTCTAACAGCAGTACACAAAGGGAATTTGGCAAAGGGAATTCTGCCTCCAGACTTATTATAATGATGAATCTCCAAACTTACCCAGTGGACTAAGCATTGCAGCCACATTTCTTCCCACATTCTTCAGATAGTTCACATTGACATTTTGGTCCTGTTTCTGGCTTCCAGAAGGTGAGGCTGCAAAAAAATAAAAATGTTGGAATTCAGGAGCAATTCATCACTCTGCACTTCAACTAATAGTTTATCCTCCATTTCTATTCATGCACCTTTACTCCATATTTATTTTCTCCCCCTCGTCTACCCTCTTTAAAAAAAAAATGACATGACAAATCTTTCCAAATGATTCAGTACTCTATTCAAGGAAAGAATCTCATGAGGACGGACAAGGTGAATTAAAAGGAGCATTGCCAGTTAATAAGTGTTTCGTCCTCTCCCCTTTGGTCCTTTTGCCAATTATCTTAAAGTTTATTTATTAGTCACATGTAGGCTTGCATTAACACTGCAATGAAGTTACTGTGAAAATCCCCTAGTCGCCTGACACTGGCGCCTGTTCGGGTACACCGAGGGAGAATTTAGCATGGCCAATGCACCTAACCGGCACGTCTTTGGAGTGTGGGAGAAAACCAAAGCATCCAGAGGAAACCCACGCAGACATGGGGAGAATGTGCAGACTCTGCATAAGGAGTCACCCAAGCCGGAAATCAAACCCAGGTCCCTGGCACTGAGAGACAGCAATGCTAACCACTGTGCCACCCTATCTTAAATTGGTGTCCTCTGACCTTCTTGCCATTTGAAGCAGTTTCTCCTTGTTCACTATCAATTCTGATCATCATATGGAATATGTGGGGGTAGGGCCTGGGTGGGATTGTGGTCGGTGCAGACTCGATGGGCCGAATGGCCTCCTTCTGCACTGTAGGGATTCTATTCTATGATTCTATGATCACCTCAACCTTCTCCGGTCTAAGAAGAACAATCCCAGCTTCTGTAGACCCACCATATAACTGACACCCCTCATCCCTGGTAAATCTAGCTGCAGTACTTTCTAGTTTAAAACAAGTTTTCTGAATCATTGAATCCCTACAGTGCAGAAGGAGGGCATTCGGCCCACTGAGTCTGCACCAACAACAATCTTACCCAGGCCCTATCCCTGTAACCCCATGTATTTACCCTGCTAATCCCCCTGACACTTAGGTGCAATTTCGTATGGCCAATCCACCTAACCTGTATGTCTTTGGAATATCTGCACCTAACCCCGCTGCAGCTGGAAAGTGCCCGAAGAGGTTAAATTACACCGCGTTAAAGTTCTGCATCTTGGCAATAGCTGGTGCAGAAGCACATTAACCAACTTACCTTGCTCAGCTGGGGTCAGCTTTGCGGCTGGTGATTGCTGTCTACTGGAGCAAGCTGCTGCCTGAGCAAAGGATTCTTGCTGTGCCATAGCCCATTGACACAGCCCTCCGTTTCTCTTCTTGTGGTGCCATATCCCTCGGGGAAACCGCTGCTGAGAATGAGAGAAAAGTTAAACTGAGCACGTTATTTTGTAAATAAAGAAAATAAGTATGTATAACTCACGCCTTACCCAATGGGAGACGGCTAGTATAAAACCAGCCTTTAGGCTAATTGCAATGCGACTCAGTTTCAATACTTATAATTGACTGGGAACTGTAGCACATAAATCACCACAAATTCTGAAAGACTGCAAGATGGTTCAGTAATAACTTTCAAAAAGGAAACTGATAAATACTTGCAGGGGGAAATGACTACGGGGCTATGGGACAAATGATAGTTCTTTCAAAAGCTGGAACCGGTGTTGTACTGCAAGATTGCAGGAGTGCCCTTTCCCCAGGATATACTACTTAGCTGGGAAGGTGAAACTAGGTTTCAAGATGATCCAAACTATTATTATTCATCCCTGCAATTTGCCAATTAGAAATATACTTCCAGGTACATTTTTAGTAGAAACTCCTACTGGTTTCACAGGTAGACCGTGTCCTCAAAGTGGTCACTTCTGTGGATATTTAGTCAGTCAGTAGCACTGTAAACCTAGCGGGTCAACAATGTCACCCCAACCAAACATTCTTACAGGATCCATGCTGACAATCTCATCAGGGCTTTATAAAGGAGTCCATTTACCCCTTTGTTAGCCCAGAGACAGCTCTGTTTTCTCCCTCCATCATAAATGTTAAAGCAAAGGAGACCACTCGGCCCCTCATACCTGTGCCGGCACTTTGAAAGATTCATTCAAATTAGTCCCAATTCCTTGGTCTTTCCCCCATCACCCTGCAAATTCCACCCTCCCCATTCAAGTGTTTATCCAATTCCTTTTAACAATACCATATCTGCTTCCACTACGTTTTCACATTGTGCAACAGTTCAGAACAACCAGCTGCATTAAAATATTTCTCCATGTTGCCAATCACCTCAAAATGTGTTTCTTCTGGTTACCGACCACTGGAAGTTTGTCCTTATTTACTCTCATCAAAATCCCCTCATGAACACTTCCATTAAATCTCGCCTTAACCCTCACTGCTCCAAGGAGAACAATCCCAATTTTTTTCTGGTTTCTCCCCATAATTAAAGTTTCTCATCCCTGGCACAGTCGAGTAAATCTTTCCTGAACCCTGAAACATTAATCCTAAAGTTCAATGTCTAGAATTGGCCACAATACTCCAGCGATTTACAATACAATACAACCAGTGATTTAAAGGTTTAGCACTACTGAGCAAGTTTAAGCTAGGATCAGACCTTGTGACTTTCTTGTCAGCATGACTCAGTACCTCGATTCACCAGCTAAAGGAAATAGGGGGTGCAAGCAGCTATAGATTGTGCTGTGAAGAATTGAAAAGTAACCAGACTCATGGATCTCAACCAAATCATTCTCAAAATCTCCCACCATCTATAAAAAATAGTCCAGCACAGAGTGTGGTAGTTACTATTTTTGGAAAGAGCCAGATTTGTTAACTGAATGGGCAGTCTCACCTCGAATGGATGGAAGAATTGAGGGGTCTGGAACAGCAGCATCTCATGTTCCTTGTGGAATCCTTTCCCCTTGCAGGCACCACACAGATCATAGTCAGGACACACAGAGCACTTGTAGCGAGTACCAATCACAGGGCCGTTGCAGGCATCACAGATAATGTTTGGGTGAATTGGCCCAGCTCCTTTGTCCTGTCCATGTTTGCACTCTTTCTTTTCTAGGATTGCAAAAATTAAGGGAGGAGGAGAGGGCATTAGTCAGTGAGTGGCAGGCCTGGTAAATATTTATTTTGGGAACAGACTGGAATAACATTACATTCTGCACCCTCTCCTTTCCTTCTCTCATGTACTCTATGTACGATATGCTTTGTCTGTATAGCATGCAAGAAACAATACTTTTCACTGTATCCCAATGGACGTGACAATAATAAATCAAATAAAACACAAGCAACAACTTAACGCTTAAAGATCAACTCGAATCAAGAATGAATTAGTGACAGCCAGACTGGACCTTTGAATACTAACTTCTGTTAGTAGCCCCAATTATTGGAGGAATTAATCTCTTATCCTTCACAAAACCTAAAATCACTCAGTACAGATTGTGTAATTATCTTGCTGGGCTGGTCCGAATTAATAATCCATCAGTTTGAGGATCGGAATTCAGTTTTAGAACACCTGAAGGTGCAACACTGGTCTCAGTAAACACAAAACCATTAATTTTGTCCTAAAAGCCCAACATGTCCTTTAGGGAAGGAAACCTACCCTTCAAATCTGGTTTCAGCTTGAACAGCAGTGAAACCGGAACAGGGAGCAGTGCTGAACATTCCAACAACAAAAGTACATGTCTCCAGGAAGAGTGGGAAAAGATGCACTTGTGATTGGAGGAGCACTGAGCATGGGAACGATAAGACCTGTGACTAGAGATCATTTGGATTGGCAAGCTCCCCCCTTCAACCTCAGAAGCCACTTTTAGCATTGACCGTCAAACGGACCCAAGATTTTGTGGCAGGTAGGGGCAGGAAAAGTGTAACTCAGTCTCTGGCTGAGTACAGAAAAGAAAACCGGGGAGGTGAATGGCAGCTCACGAGCCACAGCAGTTGAAACACTGAATGGGAGAGGCAGCTGCTTGCCGTGCAGGTCAGCAGTCTGCTGGAAGACACGCTGGAGGAAAACACCCTGTTGGAGCTGCCCCACCAACACAAGAGGTTCTTGGCTCAGCTGCTGCTACACAAGAGTAATGACCTGGAAGAGAGAACAAGAGCATCTGAATAGCTGGAAGCTGCTGTTCTTCTAATGGGACTACTGGTCTACCAGGTGCCAAGTAACCCACATTTATTTATGTCTCTGCTCCCATCTACCTGTTGTATAGGTTCCTTACCTCAGACTAGCAACTCTGCTTTATAAGTACAAGCCCCCCAAAAAATAGGGGCTGCTGAGTACTTGAAAATTGGATTATAGCCAACACATTGCTACAAAAATAGAAGAAAAGAATAGGGAAGGAAAACAAATCAACACACTTCAATTCTGTGCGATATTCCAGTGATGCCTATGTTTGAACAGTTTACAATAATAGTTTATTTTGTGCTATAGATTCCTGCTCTATATTTATACATAATGGGAATGAGGCAAGTAGCTAATGGGCTGATTCGAGCAGCAGGAAGTCTTACCTCTGATGTAGACACGGAAAGTTCCCTCCTTAAGAAAGGACAAAGCCATCATCAGCTCATCATCACTGGAGAATGCAATCATATCCCCTTCTTCATCTGAAAAAATATATATAATGAGTAATCAACTAGGACTTCAAAATTAATGTGCAAGTACGGCAAATATAACGCGTTATTAGGAATGTAAATGCTACGTTAGCCTTTGTAGCAAAGCCAGGGGTGGGGGTTTTGAAGCAAAGAAAACTTGCTGCAATTATATGGGGCTCCAGTGAGGGCATAGGGTGCGCAGTTTTGTCCTCCACACCCACACTGCCTTAAAAGAGGTACAATTAAATTCATTAAATTGGTTCCTGGAATGAGAGGATTGTCCCACAAGGACAGATTAAGAGCAGGGTGGGTCTCTACTTTCTGGAGTTAAGAAGAACTCATCGAAATACAAGATTCTGAGGGGGCTAAACAAGGTAGATGCAGCAAGGCGGTTTCTAGCTGACTGGGGAACCAAGGGTTATCGTCTCAGGAAAAGGGGTCTGTCATTTACAACTGAGCCGAGGAGAACTTCCTTCACTCAGAGGGTCGGGGTATCTTTGGAATTTATGTTTAAAGGTCAATTGCAGGAGTCAGAGGCCAGAATTTAACTCACCATTCACCCATAATCCCTTTGATCTCACCGTGCCAGAGACCCAGGTTCAATTCCAGCCTTGGGCCACTATCTGTGTGGAGTTTGCACATTCTCCCCGGTGTCTGCGTGGGTTTCCTCCGGGTACTCTGGTATCCTCCCACAGTCCAAAGATGTGTGGGTTAGGTTGATTGGTCATGCTGAGTTGACCCTAGTGTCAGGGGGATTAGCAGGGTAAATGTGTGGGGAATAGGGCCTGGGTGGGATTGTGGTCGGTACAGGCTCGATGGGCCAAATGGCCTCCTTCTGGACTGTACGGATTCTATGATTTGCTGGTCTTGGCAATGGTTTTCAAATCTTTCCACAGCCTCTCCCCTCCCTATTCCTAACCTCCTCCAGCTCCACAACCCTCTTTGGGATATTTGCACTCCTAATTTTGGTCTCTTGAGCATCCCGATTTTAATCACTCCACCACTGGCAGCTATATCTTCAGCTGAAATCCCCTCCCTAACAGCTCTAGTTTCTTCCCTCAAGGTAAAAGCCAACTCCTCAGGAGGGTACAAGTAGTTGTTTATTTTGCATATTTAAAAATGTGATATCTACTGGCTTGCAGCCCAGACTGACTGTTGGAAGTTTATATCTGTATCTGGTAAGCCATACTTTGTGAATTGGAGAAAAACTACAAGCTGGAGGCAAACTAACTTCATCTAGTAACAATTGCATTCCAATTTTCAAACATAAAGTTTTGCCTGCATCATACATCGCACTAAATATTCCCAGTCTAGATCAGTTATTGCCATCCACTCACCTCGTTCAGAACACAAGAAATACGAACAGAAGTAGGCCATTTGGCCCCTTGAGCCTGTTCCATCATTCAGTAAGGTCATAGTTGATCTTCTACCCCAACTTACGAATTTTGGTATCAAAACAATTTTAACGCCACACCTAAACCGGGAAAACCTTGGTTTAACATTGCCACCAAAGGGCAGCCTCATCACCACTGTAGCACTCCCACAGTGCTGTCAATGCAGCTCAGAGTAGTGTTAGTGATTCTAGTGGGTCACTGATTAGAACGGTGTGGCCAAAGTCCACACACTGGATGGGCAGCATTATTTTAAAAGATTCTGTTTTTAAAAAAATGAAACTTTCTTTTCTCATAATAGTAAATCAACGAGGGGAATGAATAGCTTTGTGAGAAACTTTAGGATGTATGTTAAGGCCTTGGAGAAGGTCTGTCAGAATGAGACCAGAGATAAGGGCCTTCAATTGTGTGGAGAGATTGTTCTTAGAAAAGTTCTAAAGTTTATTTATTAGTCACAAGTAGGCTTACATTCATACCGCAATGAAATTACTGTGAAAATTCCCTAAGTCGCCACACTCTGGCACCTGTTCGGTACACCGAGGGAGAATTTAGCATGGACAATTCACCTAACCTGCACATATTATGACTGTGGGAGGAAACCGGAGCACCTGGAGGAAACCCACGCAGACACAGGGAGAACGTGCAAACTCCACGCAGACAGTGACCCAAGCCGGGAATCAAACCCAGGTCCCTGGCGCTGTGAGGCAGCAGTGCTAAGCACTGTGCTGTGCCAAGGGGAGAAGGTCAAAGAGGAAATTTATTGAATGTATTCAAAATTATGAAAAAGGTTGAGATAATTGTTCACTGCTTGTTCTATTTCCTGTGGCAAATGGATCAATAACCAGAAGTCAAATATATAAAATAACTGGCAGAGGGGAAAAGAGGAGAAATCATTTCAAATAAACAGCTGTTATGGACCGTCTGAAAGGGTGGGGGAAAATCAGAGTCCATGTGAACTTTCAAAAAGGCAATTGAACATATATTTGAAGAGAACTGAGTGCCCGAATATGGGAGGACAGCAGCAAAATGGGACTAAAGTGGTCAGCTTTTCAAAGAGCCAGGACAGACACAGGCCATAATAGCAGCTTCTGTGTTGTATGATTATCTGATTGTGTAAACAGTAAATAAAGCAGAGCCACATTGAACCACTTGTGTTACAAACTATTTCTTCCGGTGGAGGGAACTTAGAACAAGGCACAGTGGTTAGCAGCGCCAGGGAACCGGGTTCGATTCCTGGCTTGGGTCACTGTCTGTGTGGAGTCTGCGTGGGTTTCCTCCCACAGTCTGAAAGATGTGCAAGTTAAGTGCATTGGCCATGCTAAATTCTCCCTCAGTGCACCCAAACAGGCACCGGAGTGTGGCGGCTAGGGGATTTTTTACAGTAAGCCTGATTGTGACACTAATCTTTAAAAACTTTAATAACTTTTTTTTACTCCATCCTTAAAGTTTCAAAGCCAGTGTTCAGAATGGACTGGGCAAACCCAAATCCATTCCTGGCTTGCTCCAAAACCAAATTCAAAATCCAATTCAGGTCCCCACAAGAGAGACAAACAAGGTCCAAGCTGACAAGATAAGGCACTGCATCCTATCTTTGGCTTGATCTCAGCCAAAAGGCTGAGAAGCAAATAACTTTTAAAATTGGAAATAGTTGCTTGGTAGTTCAGAACAAAGGATGCCAAGTTTCATGGGAAACAATCATTTTGACTGCATGATGTGGTGCAGAGTGGTTGGCAAGTCAGTTCTGTTTGGGTGGGATGTTGCCATGGTAAATACAGCAGGGAGCCATTGTCCCCCATGCTTTTAATCAAGGTGCAATTTTTGGCCATATTCCTTTTGCAGTGGTTAGGTCCCTCCATATGAATATATGCGGCTTCCAGCAAGCGTTAAGTGACCCACATTGCGAGCCTGACTAATAATCTTAAATTGGTTGTAGTGTAATTCAATACCAGACAGGATTGTTCACCAAGTGCTGCCCAATTGCAGGATCATGTTAAACATTATATTTGGGAGGTTTTTGCAAGCAAAATACAGACTGAGCACAACCAACCTGTTAACGTTTCAGGTCTGTGACCCATAACTAAGAAACCGGATATTTTCTTGTCTGAATTTCAAATTTCCAATATCTACACTGTTTTGTTTTTGAACCAGTGGAAATGTAGTCCAAATTGCTCTGAAACAAATCAAGTGCACAAGACTCTCTCTCCTCCAGAATGGGAAAAATTAAGAAAACAGCAGCAACTATTGAGATTGGTTATCTGCAGATAATTGGAGCAGGGGTGGACAGAGAGCGATTGTTTGTGCGTTGGCGAAATCTGTTCACGGGATTTCCGCATTCTGTCGAGTCTGGCCGACAGGGGCGCTCAGAAAGCCGGGGGGGGGGGGGGGGGAGGGAGGGGAGGCTTGTTTTGTTTTAAATCCTCCCCTCCCAACAGCGACAGATTGGGAGAAAGAAAACCGGTTGTAGGAGCCATCCCAATCCACCCAACAATCTCACAGCACAAACCTGCTCCAGTTGGGGGTGAAACACTGGCTTGACTGTGGATCAGGGAAAGGCTTTGAGGGGAGGAGGGGAGGGGAGGGGAGGAGGGGAGGGGAAGGGAGGGGAGGGGAAGGGAGGGGGTGGCAGTGCCAGCCATATTTTGGCAACAACCATTCGCCACAGAAATGTGCCAGTTTCTTTTCTAACGTTTACAAGATTTAGGCAAATAAATAGAGTTTGGAGGCGAAAAATCAAACGTCAACAAGAACAAAAACACACACACACGATCCCGGGAAATGGAGGTTGGCCACAGACATTTGCTACACATCCCGGAGCGGGAGGGAGTCACAAACACCTTACCTTTGTAATACATCTGGAAGTTCTCGGATCGCAGCGACTGGAAGACACTGGCCACCTTCTTGTAGAGATACTCGAAGCTGGTGGAGACGCCGTGGTCGACGGTGAAGCGGCGGATCTCCCGGTTCGTCTCCTCTTTGCCCAGCAAGTAAACCTTCACGTTGAAAGCCATGGCTCGGACTGGGGTGGGTCGGATTTGCCTCCCGCTCGATACTTTTGTAGCAGGAAATGAATTGGCTACTTTGTGGCGGAAAGTTCCGACGGCGTCAGTGGCGCAGCAAGAAATTGACCCTCAAGCTGTCGGCAGTTTCCTCTTCGCTATTCAAGGCGGAGTGCGGTCAGAGTGAGCCGGGGTGCCGGCTTTATATACACACCCTCTCCCCGCCCACCCCGTGCCCTGGACCCGGCTGTTACTCAGCACAAAGATGATCTTTCTCTTCCGTACATGTTCTCCTGGCTCTGTGCGCCGAGGTTCCGTCTCTCTGGACCCGCACTGAGAGGGGGGACTCCGAGCACCGACGGGGAATTGGCGCAGCGCCGCCTTCACAACAAGACTTCGCCTTTCCTCCAGGCGATTCCGTCACCAAGGTGATGTGCCCGGGCGCAATAACATTTATCTCCAAACCATGTTTCCGAGTGGTTACATTTAGCGTACTTTCCAGAATGTAATTCTGTAAAAAAGAATCAGAGGGGAATTGATAGAGCGAACAGGATGAAATTGTTTCCCGTGGCGGAGAATTCTAGAAGCAGGGGACATAGATTAACCATAAGTGGCAGTGGGTGTAGAGGCGACATGAGGAATAATTTTTTTTTACCGAGGGTGGTGGGTGTCTGGAATTCGCTGCCCGAGTTGGTGGTGGGGGCAGAGACCCTAAACTCTTTTACAAAGTACCTGGACCTGCACTGTCAGTGCTGTAAGAAGTCTCTCAACACCAGGTTAAAGTCCAACAGGTTTATTTGGTAGCAAAAGCCACTAGCTTTCGGAGCGCTGCTCCTTCGTCAGGTAAGTGGGAGTTTTGTTCACAAACAGGGCATATAAAGACACAAACTCAATTAACAAAATAATGGTTGGAATGTGAGTCTTTACAGGTAATCAAGTCTTAAAGGTACAAACAATGTGAGTGGAGAGAGGGTTAAGCACAGGTTAAAGAGATGTGTATTGTCTCCAGACAGGACAGTTAGTGAGATTTTGCAAGCCCAGGCAAGTCATGGGGGTTACAGATAGCGTGACATGAACCCAAGATCCCGGTTGAGGCCATCCTCATGTGTGCGGAACTTGGCTATCAGTCTCTGCTCAGCAACTCTGCGCTGTCGTGTGTCGTGAAGGCCGCCTTGGAGAACGCTTACCCGAAGATCAGAGGCCGAATGCCCGTGACCACTGAAGTGTTCCCCAACAGGAAGAGAACACTCTTGCCTGGTGATTGTCGAGCGGTGTTCATTCATCCGTTGTCGTAGCGTCTGCATGGTCTCCCCAATGTACCATGCCTCGGGACATCCTTTCCTACAGCGTATCAGGTAGACAATGTTGGCCAAGTTGCAAGAGTATGTACCGTGTACATGGTGGATGGTATTCTCACGTGAGATGATGGCATCCATGTCGATGATCTGGCACATCTTGCAGAGGTTGCTGTGGCAGGGTTGTGTGGTGTCGTGGTCACTGTTCTCCTGAAGGCTGGGTAGTTTGCTGCAGACAATGGTCTGTTTGAGGTTGTGCAGTTGTTTGAAGGCAAGAAGTGGGGGTGTGGGGATGGCCTTGGCGAGATATTCGTCTTCATCAATGACATGTTGAAGGCTCCGGAGAAGATGTCGTAGCTTCTCCGCTCCGGGGAAGTACTGGACGACGAAGGGTACTCTGCCCGCCACGTTCCGCACACGAGGACAGCCTCAACCGGGATCTTGGGTTCATATCACACTATCTGTAACCCCCACGACTTACCTGGGCTTGCAAAATCTCACTAACTGTCCTGTCTGGAGACAATACACATCTCTTTAACCTGTGCTTAACGCTCTCTCCACTCACATTGTCTGTGCCTTTAAGACTTGATTACCTGTAAAGACTCGCATACCAACCATTATTTTGTAAATTGAGTTTGTGTCTTTATATGCCCTGTTTGTGAACAGAACTCCCACTTACCTGACGAACAAAGAACAGTACAGCACAGGAAACAGGCCCTTCGGCCCTCCAAGCCTGTGCCGCTCCTTGGTCCAACTAGACCAATCGTTTGTATCCCTCCATTCCCAGGCTGCTCATGTGACTATCCAGGTAAGTCTTAAACGATGTCAGCGTGTCTGCCTCCACCACCCTACTTGGCAGCGCATTCCAGGCCCCCACTACCCTCTGTGTAAAAAACATCCCTCTAATATCTGAGTTATACTTTGCCCCTTGAGCCCGTGACCCCTCGTGATCGTCACTTCTGATCTGGGAAAAAGCTTCCCACCGTTCACCCTATCTATCCCCTTCATAATCTTGTACACCTCTATTAGATCTCCCCTCATTCTCCATCTTTCCAGGGAGAACAACCCCAGTTTACCCAATCTCTCCTCATAGCTAAGACCCTCCATACCAGGCAACATCCTGGTAAACCTCTGCACTCTCTCTAATGCCTCCACGTCCTTCTGGTAGTGCGGCGACCAGAACTGGACGCAGTACTCCAAATGTGGCCTAACCAGCGTTCTATACAGCTGCATCATCAGACTCCAACTTTTATACTCTATACCCCGTCCTATAAAGGCAAGCATACCATGTGCCTTCTTCACCACCTTCTCCACCTGTGTTGCCACCTTCAAGGATTTGTGGACTTGCACACCTAGGTCCCTCTGTGTTTCTATACTCTTGATGACTCTGCCATTTATTGTATAACTCCTCCCTACCTTATTTCTTCCAAAATGCATCACCGCATTTATCCGGATTAAATTCCATCTGCCACCTCTCCGCCCAATTTTCCAGCCTATCTATATCCTGCTGTATTGCCCGACAATGCTCATCGCTATCTGCAAGTCCAGCCTTAACGAAGGGGTAACGCTCTGAAAGCTAGTGGCTATTGCTACCAAATAAACCTGTTGGACTTTAACCTGGTGTTGTGAGACTTCTTACTGGGTTTACCCCAGTCCAACACCGGCATCTCCACATCAGTGCTGTAAGATACAGGGCTCTGGGCCGGGTGCAGGAAGGTGGGATTAGAAAGGGCATCTGGGTGTCCTCGGGCTGACATGGACAAGATGGGCCAAATGGCCTCCCTCTGTGATGTAACTTTTCTATGGGAAACATTGTTATGAAGGTGCTTGGATAGGGCAGATGTAGAGAAAATGTCAGGGGGTGGGGGTGGGGGTGGGGGTGGGGGTGGGAGCATGACTATAAAATGGATACTAATAAATCCAATTGGGAATTCAGGAGAAACACCGTTACTCAGAGTGGTGAGAATGTGAAAGTTACTACCACAGAAAGTAGTGGAAGGAGAACAAAAATCTGTTGATGAGATGAGAAGAGGCTCTTGTAGTGAATAAACAGTAATCTGGACCAATTGGGCTGAATGGCCTACTTCCATACGAACATATGGATTAGGGGCAGGAGTAGGCCACTCGGCTCCTCAAGCCTGTGCTGAAATGAAAACAGAAAAATGCTGGAAGTAGAATTAACTATTTATCATTTGTGGAGAGAAACAGGGTTAAGGTAATATAATATCATCACTAAGTGGCAATGATCTTTCATCAGACCTATCCCCGGCTGGTTCTTCAAAGGAAGTATTTAATTAGTAAATGAACTAATAATTATAATTAGTTCTGCCCTTTCCCCTAGCTAAGGAAGTGCACACTGAGAGACAGAAATTATCCTTATGCAGTCACCAATAGCAGTCACTTTTTGGTCAAATTCCTCCCACTGTTAGCCCCAGAGAATGTTTTTTTTTTCTCACTTCCAATCTGGATAAATATCAACCTCCTCCAGCTCAATATTGGGAAATCATGAAACTATCAGTCCCCGCCACAAATTCCATTCTCTTGCTATTTTCCTCCTCGACTAAGCCAACTTGCTCACAATCTCTGTCCTTTTTAACCCTGGGTTCAGCCTCAGATCCCACATCCTATCCATCAAAAAAATAAACATTCTTCACCTCAACAACATTCTCACCATAGTCCCTATGACTGAAACTTTTAAAAGTATACTTGTCGCATTCAGACTTGAATACTTTCAACACACTAAAGACCAAGATGGCACCGGAGTGAGGCGACTTCTTGCAAGCTGTGCCGACATACCTTCAAATTCTATCTTTTACTCTTGTTCTATGCTTCTCAAACTTCATTCTAACTCTTTTAAACTCTCTAACAATGCTTTACTGTCAGACTTTTGAATGGACCTACCTTGCATTAAGTTGATCTTTCTCTACACTCTAGCTGTGACTGTAACACTACATTCTGCACTCTCTCATTTCCTTCTCTATGAACAGTGTGCTTTGTATAGCGCGCAAGGAACAATACTTTTCACTGTATACTAATACATGTGACAATAATAAATCAAATCAAATCTCTTTGCTGACCTCCAATTCCAATTGGCTCCAAACTCTGTTGCAGCGATCTTGTTCGGTCATCAACGCTTATTTATCAACATTAGTTTGATGGGCTGCACGGTAGCACAGTGGTTAGCACTGCTGCTTCACAACTCCCACTCACCTGATGAAGGAGCAGCGCTCCGAAAGCTTGTGACTTGTGCCACCAAATAAACCTGTTGGACTTTAATCTGGTGTTGTCAGACTTCTTACTGTGCTTCACAGCGCCAAGGACCCGGGTTTGACTCCTGGCTTGGGTCACTGTCTGTGTGGAGTTTGCACGTTCCCCCCACCGTGTCTGTGTGGGTTTCCTCCGGGTGCTCCGGTTTCCTCCCACATTCTGAAAGATGTGCTGGTTAGGTGTATTGGCCCGAACAGGCGCTGGACTGTGGCGACTAGGGGAATTTCACAGTAATTTCATTTCAGTGTTAATGTAAGTTTTACTTGCGACTAATAAATACATTTTTTAACTTTAGTTTACTGCTAATTCCATGGGTGGGATTTAAGGTTGATGATAGGAGTCTCGCCCACCAGCTGGAGAACGAGTGGAAGTTCCCCACTGTTGGGTAGGGACCACCCACAACTGGTCAATGTTGAGTCTTCCCAGGGATTTAGGATCCAGGGCAAGAGGCCAGCATTTCTCCATTGCCCATCAGCACCACTGGGAGCAGCAGCTGCTGCAGGTAACACACCTGGGATCGACAAGGGACCTAGGCCACAGGTGAAAGAGAGTGTGATGGGGGGTCACAGGGAGAGCAAAGCACATTAGGCAAGGGAGAGGGTTGGAAAATCGGGTGGCTCTTACAAGCCTTCCTGATGCCAGGTCCCTTGATCAGACACCCTGATTAGGAACTCTCCCTGGAGGCCCATGTTTGGTTTGTTATTCAGGTTCCATATTTGCTGACTTCCCTCACTCACTGCTGATTGAATGTGAATATTTTGAGTGTGTGTTCAGCGTTTTACTCAAAGATGGTACTTACTTTAGAGAGTAATGCAATAGAAGTTCAGTAGATTGGTTCCAGAGATAAGAGGACTATGAGGAATGATTGAGTATATTGAACCTATATTCTCAAGTTTAGAAGAATTTAAGATGCTCATTGAAATATATTAGGTATTTACAAGATTTGACAGAGTATATGCTGAGGGGCTGTTTTCCCTGGCTGCAGAGTCTAGAATAAAGTCTCAGGATAAAGGATTGTCCACATATGACAAGAAATCAGGAGAAATTTCTTCACTTAGAGGAATTCTCAACCACAGGGAGCTGTGGATGCTCAGACGTTGAGTTTATTCAAGGTGTAGATTGATAGATATTTTTTGACACTAAAGGGACTTAAGGAAAGGGGAGAATGATAATAGCATTATAATAATAGGCAGAAAAGTTGATGTAGAAATTCAGCCATGATCATAACAAATGGCAGAGTCGACTCGATGATGGACTTTTGGAGCTACTCCTGCTTCTATTTTTCATGTTCACCATTCTGCAACTCACCATCATGCCTGCAGCTGTGCATTTCTATTGCTCTGATGGAGTGGAATGGTGGCACAGTGGTTAGCACTGCTCCCTCACAGCTCCAGGGACCCGGGTTCAATTCCAGCCTCAGGTGACTGCCGGTGTGGAGTCTGCATGTTCTCCCTGTGTCTGCGTGGGTTTCTCCGGGTGCTCTGATTTCCTCCCACAATCCAAAGATGTGCAGATGAGGTTAACTGCTATGCACAATTAGTGTCAGGGGGATTAGCAAGTTAAATGTGTGAGGTTACGGGGATAGGTCCTGTGTGGGATTGTTGCCTGTACAGGCTTGATGGGCCAAATGGCCTCCTCCTGCACTGTAGGAATTCTATGATTCTAACCTCAAAAGTCACAGACGGATCTCCTGCACCTACACTCACATCATCACTAACAAACCACAGGAGATTCATCTGCTGACATGTACTACATAGAGAATTCTGGCAGCAATTATTACCCCATCCCAGGTGGAAATTTAAGAGATAAGCAGAAGGTGTAATGGAATCATGTGCAGGCCAGGCTGGTTGCGTAGGTTTCCTTCTGTAAATCAGTTGAGCAGCTTTTCAGGACATTTGTTTTTCTGCTGCCAAACCAAAAATAACCACATTCAATGTATTAAAGTTCCCAAATAATGATTTCAATTCAGGGGTTGCTAGTTCATGGTTATACCGATTACACCACTGAACCCATTTTATGATGAGTCTGGCTGGCTGAATAATTATCTGAAGTATTGCACATTTGGTTAACCCAAGTTTCAGATCAGTAACTCTACCACAGAGGCTTAATGGTGCATCTTGTATCTCAGTGGATAGCATTCCTGCAGATGAGTCAGAAAGTGATGGGTTCAATTTCCAGCCCACAGTCTTCAGCACTAATATCTGACTCTGCAATTGTAACAGGGTGATTCACTGTTGGAGGATCGCCTTTCAGATGAGATGTTTAAAACCAAGGTTCCATCTGCCTCAATTTCAAAGAAGGACGGGAGTTCTCCTTGGTGTTCTGCCAATATTTATCCCTCAACCAACATCATTAGAAGAGTGACAACACTTCACACATATCACTGACCGCAAAAGTTCTTTGGAACTTTGGGGTCACGAAAGGCACTGTGGAAGTGAAGGAGTTATAGCATTCTGATGACTGGGCGACCTCATGAATTCATATTTCAATAAGAGTCAGAACCTTCTTGAGAGAAGGGGCAAAAATAATAAAAAGTGACATTGAAAAAAATACATTGTGTCAAAGCTTTTCATCTTGCAGTCATCAGGATAATTACAGGAATACCAATGTCAGGGGATACAACAACTCTATGCGGTAGGATAATGAGTGCTGATTAGTTGGCAGGTGGAGTCTGATTGGTAGAGGCATTGCAATGGAGAATGCACTAGATAATGGGTAACTGACAGTTAACTGCCAAGCATTGTTTGAACATTTAAAACCTGGCAGCTTGACTCACCCAATTAAAAATGGAGTTAGGTACATATTAATAATTGTCTAACTGAATGGTGGAGAGAAGAGGAAGAAAACAGCAACAACTGGCATTTATATATACGTATCTTTAATAAAATGTAGAAGCATTATAAACAAACTATGATACGAAGCCATAAGGGGATATTAGGGCGGATGACTAAAATCTTGGTCTGAAGTGGGTTTCAAGAAAAAAAAAGGAGGAAGAGAAATAAGGAGAGAAACAAAAAAGAAAGAACAGCAACAGCACCAAAAACCCATTTTTAAATTGTGCCATTAATACAGTAAAATGTTCCAAGACACTTTAAAGGTGTATTGTCAGATACAAATCAACGCTGAATCAAACAAGAAAACATTAGCACAGCTGACCAAAAGTTTTAAGAAGCATCTTAAAGGAAGACGAAATGGAGAGGCAGAGAGGTTAAGAGAATGGAATTTTAGAGCTTACGGCCTAGGCAGCTGAAGACGAGGTTGCCAATGGTGGGATGAATGAAACTGGATACACAAGAGGCCAGAATTGGAAGAATGAAGATCTGACAGGCATTGTAGGGCTGGAGGAGGTTATGCAGAGATAGAGAGGGGCGTGGCCATGGGTGACTTAAACACAAGGAGGAGAATTTTAGAACTACAATGTTGCTGACAGGGAGTCAATATAGGTGAGTGAGTGTTGGGGTGATGGGTGAACAGGACTCGTGTAAGTTAGGACATGTGCAGAGTTTTGGGAGGAGTTAAAATTTACAGTGAAATGTGGGCCAGGAGTGTGTTAGAATAGTCATGTCTAGAGTTAACAGAGGCATTAAGGAGGGTTTCAGATAAGTTGAGTTTGGGGGGTGGGGCGGGGAGATGGGCGATATTACAGAAGTGGAAGTAGGTGCTCTTGATGATGGAGAAGATAAAGGGTCAGGAGCTCAGGTCACGGTCAAATAGAATGTCAAGGCTGCAAACGGTCTCGTTCAGCATCAGCCAAGTAGCCTGGGAGAGTCAACGACAAAGGAACAGAGTTAGGGACAGGCTCAGTAACAAAATGGTCTGATCTTGATGCTTTGTTCTGAGCTTAAGTCAGTGCCTTCTAGTTGGAGGCTGTGCAGTTGTGAGGTAATTAGCTTTTACATATATCTCAACAGATAGATCAATTTATAATTACTTGCCAGATGTCAGTAACTTTTAAACTTAGATGTGTGAAAGGTTAGGTTAGGTTGACTGGCTATGCTAAATTGACCCTAGTGTCGGGGGGGAGGGGGAGGTTAGCAGGGTAAATGTGTGGGGCTACGGGAATAGGGCCTGGGTGGGATTGTGGTCGGTGCAGACTCAATGGGCTGAATGGCCTCCTTCTGCACTATAGGGATTCTATGAAAGATCAACTGCAATATTTACACACTGCAGAACTCCCTGATCAAACCTTCTGAAATACAATCAGATTCCCAGAGGGAGATCATGCTTCCAGTGCAGCCACTGAAATAACATGTTTGCAAGTTAACAGACAAAAAAAAAGTCAGAAATCTAGTGACAGTCAGCTGACCCCCCCCCCCCCAGAGACCAAAGACCCGAGTTTGGTAAACTAGTCCTTTATCCATGCAGCATATGAACATTTAAGACACAAGAGGGTTTCAAAAGCTCCTGTCTCTTAACAGAGTATCGATCCCTTCCAGTTCTGGCCTAATAAGAATCATCTGAGTGCAGTCACATGAAGCAGCTGCCAATTACTGTATTACACTCAGTTTCATCATTGTTGCACTGTACAAAATAAATCACACAGGACAAGCTTACACATATGTTGGTGCTAGCAATGGTTTAGGAAACTGCCTCAGAGTGGAGTTTACTGCAGAATTCTTAAAAATCTATTTTGTTAATTCTTCTGTGACAATTCTCATTCCTGTTTGCAAAAATAACTGTGTAGTTCCGGAAATTCTTAGAAGCCACACTGGTACAGCCGAGGCACAAGTCACAGGCCAGTGAGTTAACGTAGCAGCCTTTCAATCTTCCTCAGAAAAAACTTGTGCCTTTCACCCCCTCAGCCTATCCCAAAACACTTCACAGCCAATGAAAGTGTAGTCACTTTTATAGGAAACATGGCAGACAATCTCCAGACATCAAGGTCTCACAAACAGCAGTGAAGAGTCTTCCAGCATGGAAACATGGGGTGGGGGGCGATTCTCCTAAAAGTGCTGAATTGGTGGGAAAACTGTTCTAAATCCCGACTGTTCTGTCAGTTCAGCGTCTCACCTGAATCTCCGCACTCTGTGCATTGAAGAGGTCCCAGTCGGGAATCTCATTAAAAACCCAGGGGGCGTGGCCTATTCACGCCGGAGTTTGACAGTTCTGGAGCTCTGCACATGCACAATGGCCCCATTTGCTGGCCAGCCCGGGACCCCCGCAGTGCTACCCCTCCAGCCGCCCCCCACCACGGCCTGATTGCGGCCCCCACAACAATTCCCGGGCCAGCCCTGACCCCCCCGGAGCACCCCGATGTCCAGGCCCCACCCCCCAGCAGTGGCGATTTCTCCCACCGGATCCCCTCCACCCGGGGTCAGAACCCCCGAAGGCAGGCCCCCCCCCCAGCCCGCCCCAATCGCTGCCCTCCCTCCATCCCAGATCGATCCCAGTGCAGAGTGGCAGCGGAAGCCCCCAACCAGTCGCACCTACGCCCTGCCCACAATAGGCCCCACCCTCTTGGCACTGTCCGATGCCCGGTGGGTGGTGCCAAGGTGCCCCAAGCATGGGCACTTTGCCCCTTGGGCAGTGCCGGGGGCATAGGCTGGCACTGCTAGGGTGCCCATGCCCAGGGGGCACCACCCCTCCACCTCCTGACTCCCTGGGGGCCACAATTGCCCCCTCTTCATTCCAGCGGGGTCTCCTGCTAGCTCCCTGTGGGGAGCTAGTCTGAACCACGCTGGAATGAAGTACTCCTGGCGGGGTGGAAGATTCGATCAGGACCTGAAAGGTCCTGATAATTAACAAATATACATATTTATAATAGATTAAAAACAGATTTAAATTACTTACCTGCCTTCCCGCCGGTTTCCAGCGTGGTCTGACCGGCGACTGTTTGCTGGCTCTGGGAGATGCGCAAGCGTTCCCCAATGAAACCAAGCATGCCGAATGCCTTCTTCACCACCCTGTCCACCTGTGACTCCACTTTCAAGGAGCTATGAACATGTACCCCTAGATCTCTTTGTTCTATAACTCTCCCCAACGCCTTACCATTAACTGACTAAGTCCTGCCCTGGTTCAATCTACCAAAATGCATCACTTTGCATTTATCTAAATTAAAGTCCATCTGCCATTCGTCAGCCCACTGGCCCAATTGATCAAGATCCTGTTGCAATCTGAGATAACGTTCTTCACTGTCCACTATGCCACCAATCTTGGTGTCATCTGCAAACTTACTAACCATGCCTCCTATATTCTCATCCAAATCATTAATATAAATGACAAATAACAGTGGACCCAGCACCGATCCCTGAGGCACACCGCTGGTCACAGGCCTCCAGTTTGAAAAACAATGCTCTACAACCACCCTCTGTCTTTTGTCGACAAGAAAATGTTGTATTCAATTGGCTACCTCACCCTGGATCCTGTGAGATTTAACCTTATGCAATAACCTACTATGTGGTACCTTGTCAAAGGCCTTGCTAAAGTCCATGTAGACAATGTCGACTGCACTGCCCTCATCTACCTTCTTGGTTACCCCTTCAAAAAACTCAATCAAATTTGTGAGACCTGATTTTCCACTCACAAACCATGCTGACTGTCCCTAATCAGTCCTTGCCTCTCCAAATACCTGTAGATCCTGTCTCTCAGAATACCTTCTAACAGCTTACCCACTATAATTGTTAGGCTCACTGACCTGTCATTCCTATGTTTTCTCCTGCAGCCCTTCTTAAACAGATGTACAACATTTGCCATCCTCCAATCTACAGGCACCTCACCTGTGGCTGTCGATGATTCAAATATCTCTGCTAGGAGTCCCGCAATTTCCTCCCTAACCTCCCAGTGTCCTGGGATACACTTCATCAGGTCCTGGGGATTTATCTACTTTGATGCACTTTAAGACTTCCAGCACTTCATTCTCTGTAATATGTACACTCCTCAAGAAATCACTATTTATTTCCCCAAGTTCCCTAACATCCATGCCTTTCTCAACAGTAAATACTGATGAGAAATATTCATTTAGGATCTCATCCATCTCTTGTGGATCTGCACATAGATGACCTTGTTGATCCTTAAGAGGGCCAATTCTCTCCCTAGTTACTCTTTTGCCCTTTATGTATTTGTAGAAGCTCTTTGGATTCTCTTTTGCTTTATCTGCCAAAGGAATCTCGCGTCCCCTTTTTGCCCTCTTGATTTCTCTCTTAACTCTATTCCGACACCCTCTATATATCTTCAAGAGATCCATTTAATTCCAGCCACCTATGCATGTCATATGCCTCCTTCTTTTTCTTGACCAAGGCCCCAATATTCCGAGTCATCCAGGGTTCCCTACTTCTACCTTCCCTTCACTCTAAGAGCAATGTGCTTACCCTGAACCCTGGTTACCACACTTTTGAAAGCCACCCATTTACCAGATGTCCCTCTGCCTGCCAACAGACTCCTCTGATCAACTTTTGAAAGTTCCTGTCTAATACCATCAAAATTGGCCTTGCCCCAATTTAGAATTTTAACTTTTGGGCCAGACCTATCATTCTCCATAGTTATCTTAAAACCAATAGAATTATGGTCACTGGTGCTAAAGTGATCCCTCACTAACACTTCTGACACCTGCCCTTCCATATTTCCCAAGAGGAGGTCAAGTTTTGCCCCCTCTCTAGTCACGCTATCCACATACTGAATGAGAAATTCCTCAGTAATCTTTTGTTCGTGATGTTCGTCAAGGGATAATTTATTCTCAGGACAGTGTTTTTAAAGTTAATTTATTACTGTAGGGTTACATTAACACCGCAATGAAGTTACTGTGAAAATCACCTAGTCGCCACATTCCGGTGCCTGTTTGGGTACTCTGAAGGAGAATTTAGCACAGCCAATGTACCTAACCTGCACATCTTTGGACTGTGGGAGGAAACTGGAGCACCTGGAGGAAACCCACGCAGACTCAGGGAGAATATGCAAACTCCACATAGACAGTGACCCGAGCCGGGAATTGAACCCGGATCCCTGGTGCTGTGAGGCAGCAGTGCTAACCACTGTGCCACTGTGCCGTGGGAGAACATTTTATATCTACCCGAGGGCTGAGAAGGTCCCAGTTTTAACCTGTCTTCCAAAATACAGGACCTCCAATGATGCAGCACATCCTCAGTAATGCACCAGGAAGGGCCAGCCTGGATTACATGCTCAGAACTCTGTGGGACTTGAGTCTGGCAGCCATTATGGACATTTTGCCATGAAGGTTGGTATGTCCAAACACCAACGTCAAGGCATCGTAGTTTTTGGCGTGCGTGAGTTTATGTTCCTAGAATACAATCCAACCAGAGATGATAATGGTGGCTCACAAGTAGTGAATACCCTTGGTCAAGATTCTGACAAACTGTTACGATCAGGGAAATGTAACTCAGCAAGAGTCAGGAGCACGAGGAGACAGAAAATGTTCAAATATGCTCAAAATAAACTCTGCTGTCAACTATTAAGGCTGAAATATATTGAAAAAGTATGTTGCATAATGCTGAATTGTCCTGTTCTTTATGACTTCATTTTCCAGAACTTTCCTGACTTTTCTGAAGCATTTCCTTTACAGAATACACCCTCAGTGAGATTTCAGGAGTGATGTAGTGAACCTAATTAACACGTATGGACTTTAGTCACATGTTTTGTGTGACTTATTGTCAGGTGATACAGTGGTTGTCTGGGAATGGATGATGTGATGGGGCTCCACCAGGGGGGAACTCAAGGCCGTTGTATTTACTGATACACTGAGGCACTAAATTGCTGAATCACTCACTACAGGCCCAATTTTTGTTTATATTTACCTGCTACTTTATTTCCCTGATTTCTTTAAACAAAACACATTCTTCCAACTTTCTCCCTCCTCTGCTGAAGTACATAATCTTTTGCTGGAATTTATTTCTAAATGGGCAGCAGCCTATTACAATGACAGGAATCAGAGGCGTTATTATGAGGGTAGACATAAAAGGTAATTATGTTCTTTCATTGTGACAGAGACAGTCAAGAGAAGATGAGATAAAGATGTTCAAAGCTAAACATTCTGGGTAGGGTGAATACAGGCAGCTGCATCGGTAGCTAGATGATATAAATTCAAGATCACTGTCACCTTAGGTCTTTGAAGGTAGCAAGACAGTTAATAAAGTATACAGTATCCTGGGCTTTATCAATAGGGGCATAGACTATAAGAGCGAGGTTATGCTGAACTTATACAAGACACTAGTTAGACCTCAGCTGGAGAATGGTGTACAGTCCTGGCGCCACACTATAGGAAGAATGTGAACACATTGGGGAGAGTGCAGAAGAAGTTTACAAGAATGGTTCCAGGAATGAGAAACTTCAATTATGAGGATAGATTGGAGAGGTTGAGATTATTCTCCCTGGAGAGAAGAAGACTGAGAAGATTTGAAAGAGATGTTCAAAATCATGAGGGGCCTGGACAGAGTAGACAGGGAAAAACTGTTCCTGCTCGTAAAAGGATCAAGAACGAGAGGGCACAGATTTAAAGTGATTTGCAAAAGAGACTAATGTGGTGTGAGAAAAAACCTTTTCACACAGCGAGTGGTTTGGGTCTGACTGTCTGAAAGTCTGGTGGAGACAGGTTCAATCGAGGCATTCAAGAGGGCATTGGTTTATTTTATTCGTTCATGGGATGTGGGGGTTGATGGCTCGGCCAGTATTTATTGCCCACCCCTGAGGCATTCAAGAGTCGACCACATTACTGTGGCTCTGGCGGCACATGTAGGCCAGACCAGGTAAGGATGGCAGATTTCCTTCCTGAAAGTGAACCAGATGGGCTTTTCCGCCAATTGACAATGGTTTCATGGTCATCATTAGGCTTTAAATTCCAAATTTTTATTAAATTCATATTTCACCACCTGCCATGGTGGGATTCGAACCCGGGTCCCCAGAGCATTACGCTGGGTCTCTGGTCTACCAGTCCAGCGACAATACCACTATGCCACCACCTCCCCAATAATTAGATGATTGTTTGAATGGAAACAATGTACAGCTATACGGGGGAAAAGGCTGATGAATGGCACTAAATAAAAAGCAACAGTTTAGATATGATGCATTAACTAATTAGAGGCAGAAATAATACACGAGCTGCGACAGTTGAGAATGGTTTACCGATCCCAGGGGATGAATGGATACTATACACAGTGTGTTGATCTCAGTAGCTTGTGAAAGCAACATTCTGCTCAATAGTCGAAGTTTCAGGGAACTCTTCCCTTCGTCCTCCTCCTCCTCCTCCTCCACTTCTGGTCCATCCTCGACCTGAAGGTGGTGGCTGCCTGATGAGAACTGCCACCTTCACAGCACCTGTCCCTCAGCATTAGTTACTGTACCTTCTTTACAGGGGCTGGTAGCTTACCCAATCTAAATCATTTATTCAAACCCTTCTGACCAACGGATACAGGATAAGTAGCCAAGATGCCAGGGTGGTTACCTCCTCCTCTGTTCGTCACCCTGCTCGAGGTCAGCCTTTTAATTTACATCACGCTGAGGGCCATTTCCTGGCCCGTTCTAAACACTTGCATAGATAAGCGCAAACACGAGGCGCCATCCCACCAACTTACGAATGTCAACATGGCAGCCTGAACAAAGTGACCTTGCTGATTCCAGAGACTTTTGGAAAGCTTTTTAGTTAAGTTTGTGTGTTCCATACAATGCAGAAATTACCAGTTTATTGAATAAATTACCAGTTTATTTAGACCATAAGACATAGCAGCAGAATTAGGCCACTCGGCCCATCGAGTCTGCTTCACCATTCAAACATGGCTGATATTTTTCTCATTCCCATTCTCCTGCCTTTTCCCCATAACCCCTGATCCCCTTATTAAACAAGAACCTATCTATCTCTGTCTTAAAGACACTCAATGACCTGGCCTCCACAGCCTTCTGCGACAAAGAGTTCCACAGATTCACCACTCTCTGGCTGAAGAAATTCCTCCTCATCTCTGTTTTAAAGGATCGTCCCTTTAGCCTGAGGTTGTGCCCTCTGGTTCTAGTTTTTCCTACTTGTGGAAACATCCTCTCCACGTCTACTCTATCCAGGCCTCGCAGTATCCTGTAAGTTTCAATAAGATCCCCACTCATCCTTCTGAGTACAGACCTAGTGTCCTCAACCGTTCCTCATACGACAAGCTCTTCATTCCAGGGATCATTCTTGTGAACCTCCTCTGGACCCTTTCCAAGGCCAACACATCCTTCCTAGATATGGGGCCCAAAATTGCCCCAGAGTCTGACCAGAGCCTTATACAATCTCAGAAGTACATCCCTGGTCTTGTACTCTAGCCCTCTCGACATGAATGCTAACATTGCATCTGCCTTCCTAACTGCCAACTGAACCTCACATTAACCTTAAGAGAATCTTGAACAATGACTCCCAAGTCCCTTTGTGTTTCTGATTTCCTAAGCATTTTCCCATTTAGAAAATAGTCTATGCCTCCATTCCTCCTTCCAAAGTGCATAACCTCACACTTTTCCACATTGTATTCCATCTGCCACTTCTTTGCCCACTCTCCTAACCTGTCCAAGTCCTTCTGCAGCCCCCCGCTTCCTCAATACTACCTGCCCCTCTACATATCTTTGTATCATCTGCAAACTTAGCAACAGTGCCTTCAGTTCCTTCCTCCAAATCGTTAAGGTATATTGTGAAAAGTTGTGGTCCCAGCACCGACCCCTGAGGCACACCACTAGTCACCAGCTGCCATTCTGAAAAAGACCCCTTTATCCCCACTCTCTGCCTTCTGCCAGTCAGCCAATCCTCTATCCATGTTAGGATCTTACCCTTAACACCATGGGCACTTAACTTATTTAACAATTTCCTATGCGGCACCTTGTCAAAGGCCTTCTGGAAATCTAAATAAATCACGTCCATTGGTTCTCCTTTATCTAACTTCCTTGTTACCTCCTCAAAGAACTCTAACAGATTTGTCAGACTTGACCTCCCCTTGCCAAAGCCGTGCTGACTCAGTCCTACTTTATCATGCACTTCCAAGTACTCTGCAATCTCATCTTTAATAATGGACTCTAAAACTTTGCCAATGACTGAAGTCAGGCTAACCGGCCTATAATTTCCCATCTGCTGCCTCCCTCCCTTCTTAAACAGCGGTGTTACATTAGCTTACAAATTATTTAAAGTTTTAGTTATTGACTCTTAACTAGATGCGGATTGTAATATCCGAATGCTTAATTTTAAACTGCAAGCAGGAATTCAGGCATTTCTGGGTCAGTTTTACCCTTACTGACTTTTAGAGAAATTAATTTGCTTCCCCTTGGTTACACAAGGCTCCCACCGATTCTGGTTTAACTATTAAAAATATTCTGGACTGTGTATGTAAGGCAGTTCAGAGGTGAACTACAGGATCTCTCCATAGACTGTTTGTTAGATAGTTAAACTTGTTGCTGATGTGGAGTATACTTTTCTATTGTATTAAAACTGGCTATCTGTCTTCTGTGAAAGTAGATATAGGCTATTCTGAATCTAGACAGTGTTAATGAAATGTATTTTTGTTTGGCAAATGCCCATTATAATTTGTCTGCTTTGTAAATTATTGACCTGCTTAGGAGGTTAGTTAGGGACAGAAGATAGAACATAGAACATTACAGCGCAGTACAGGCCCTTCGGCCCTCGATGTTGCGCCGACCAGTTAAACCAATCTAAAGCCTCTCTAATCTACACTATTCCAATATCATCCATATGTTTATCCAATAACCATTTGAATGCTCTTAATGTTGATGAGTCCACTACTGCTGCAGGCAGGGCATTCCACGCCCTTACTACTCTCTGAGTAAAGAACCTACTTCTAACATCTGTCCTATATCTCTCACCCCTCAATTTAAAGCTATGTCCCCTCGTGCTAGCCAACACCATCCGAGGAAAAAGGCTCTCACTATCCACCCTATCTAATCCTCTGATCATCTTGTATGCCCCTATTAAGTCACCTCTTAACCTTCTTCTCTCTAACGAAAACAACCTCAAGCCCCTCAGCCTTTCCTCATACGATTTTCCCACCATACCAGGCAACATTCTGGTAAATCTCCTCTGCACCCTTTCCAACACTTCCACATCTTTCCTATAATACGGCGACCAGAACTGTACGCAATACTCCAAATGCGGCCGCACCAGAGTTTTGTACAGTTGCAGCATGACCTCCTGGCTCCGAAACTCAATCCCTCTACCAATAAAAGCTAACACACCGTACGTCTTCTTAACAACCCTATCAATCTGGGTGCCAACTTTCAGGGATCTATGCACATGGACACCCAGATCCCTCTGTTCATCCACACTACCAAGTATCTTACCATTAGCCCAGTACTCTGTATTCCTGTTACTCCTTCCAAAGTGAATCACCTCACACTTTTCCGCATTAAACTCCATTTGCCACCTCTCAGCCCAGCTCTGCAGCTTATCTATGTCCCTCTGTAACCTGCCACTTCCCTCCGCACTGTCTACAACTCCACCGACTTTAGTGTCATCCGCAAATTTACTAATCCATCCTTCCACGCCCTCATCCAGGTCATTAATAAAAATGACAAACAGCAGTGGCCCCAAAACAGATCCTTGCGGTACACCACTAGTAACTGAACTCCAGGATGAATATTTCCCATCAACCACCACCCTTTGTTTTCTTACAGCTAGCCAATTCCTGATTCAAACCACTAAATCACCCTCAATCCCATGTGTCTGTATTTTCTGCAAAAGCTTACCATGGGGAACCTTATTAAACGCTTTGCTGAAATCCATATACACCACATCAACCGCTTTACGCTCATCCACCTCTTTGGTCACCTTCTCAAAGAACTCAATAAGGTTTGTGAGGTACGACCTACCCTTCACAAAACCGTGCTATCCCTAATCAAATTATTCCTTTCGAGGTGATTATAAATCCTATCTCTTATAATCCTTTCCAATACTTTGTCCACAACAGAAGTAAGGCTCACCGGTCTATAATTACCAGGGTTGTCCCTACTCCCCTTCTTGAACAAGGGACAACGTTTGCTATCCTCCAGTCTTCTGGTACTGTTCCTGTAGACAATGATGACACAAAGATCAAAGCCAAAGGCTCTGCAATCTCCTCTCTAGCCTCCCAGAGAATCCTAGGATAAATCCCATCCGGCCCAGGGGACTTATCTATTTTTACCCTTTCCAGAATTGCTAACACCTCCTCATGAACATCAATCCCATCCAGTCCAACAGCCTGCATCTCAGTACTCCCCTCAACAACACTGTCCCTCTCCAGTGTGAATACCGATGAAAAATATTCATTTAGTGCCTCTCCTATCTCTTCAGACTCCACGCACAACTTCCCACTCCTGTCCTTGACTGACCCTAATCTTACCCTAGTCATTCTTTTACTCCTGACATATCTATAGAAAGCTTTAGGATTTTCCTTGATCCTACCTGCCAAAGACTTCTCATGTCCCCTCCTGGCTCTTCTTAACTCTTTCTTTAGGTCCTTCCTGGCTAACTTGTAACTCTCAAGCGCCCTAACTGAGGGCAAGGATAATCATTTGAACTGGAAGGATCTGTGCGTCAACTGTTTACTGTATTTCTTATTCACTTAAACAACAATAGAAAGCCATATATCCAAGTTTGCTGATGACAAACAGAGTGGTTGTACAGTAGGTAATGTAGACGTGAGTATAAAATTACGGAGAGATATTTGACAGAGAGCAAAATTGTGCCCAATGACTTTCAACACAGCCAAATGTGAAGTAATCCATTTCGCACAAAAGAAGGATAGATCAGAGTATTATTTTCATGGTCAAAAGTTAGAAACAGTACAACCCAAAGAGATGGAGGATACATGTACACAGATCACTAAGATTAAGCAGTCAAGTACAAAAAAAATTAAAGGACTAATGGTTTTACAACTAGGAGGGTAGCATAGACTACATCTGGTGTACTGTAATGGTCACTACACCTTGGAAAGGATGTATTGGCCTTGGAAGGAATACAGATCCACCAGAATGTTTCCAGATACAGACGAGCTATGATCTTAGAATAGTGGAAAAGAAATGAGGGACTGAACATCCTACTCCTATGGGCTAAATTATATGAGGTGCCAGATTTCCCTCTCACCAGCTCCCCGCCTCCCCCCCCACCTCCACACCCCCCCCAACTAGGAAAAGTCCGGGGGCACCCCACCAAAGGTAACATCAGCTGTCCTGCAGCCATTTATTGGTCAATTGGCCTTAATTGATTTTCACCCTTCTGGATCAGGAAGCCATGCCTCAGAGAGCTGTTGACCAGAGGACAATTAAGGGCCTCAAAAAGATTAAAGGGCGGATGGGACATCCAATAAGACACATTAGGGGTAGGAAGACCAAATCACTGGATATTGTGTGTGCCTCCAATTTCAAACACACCAGCTGAGGAGCATAAAATCCAGCCCAAAGGCATGTGGTGTTGGATCAGTAGTGTGCCAAGCTGGCAAGCCTCTCAAGGGAACCAAAGAGCTGGAGTCTGATGGGCCATGGGATGGGGGAGTGGGCAATCTTGGGAAGGGCATCACTTTTGTCAGTCCTCCAATGGATCTAGGTTCCATGAGGGAGGAATACTGTCTGCCCTCCATTAGGCCACGCAGGTAAACCTGCTGACCATGTGCTGGGAGTGGGCCCCTCGTACCAGAGTTTAAATGCCAAGATGATGTATATTGCATCGCCTTCTTATGGGTCACTGTTACATCCAGACTATCAATCCCTGTAGTGAGCATGTAGGTCTTGAACCTGACAATCTATTGATTCCCATGCATGTGTGGATCTCCCAGTAAAGGGAAAGAACAAAGAAAATTACATCACAGAAATAGGCCCTTTGGCCCTCCGAGCCTGCACTGACCATGCTGCCCGACTGAATTAAAACCCCCTACCCTTCCGGGGACCATATCCCTCCATTCCCATCCTATTCATGTATTTGTCCAGACGCCCCTTAAAAGTCACTACTGTATCTGCTTCCACTACCTCCCCCGGCAATGAGTTCCAGGCACCACCACGCTCTGTGTAAAAAAACTTGCCTCGTACATCGCCTTTAACCCTTCCCCTCACACCTTAAACCTATGCCTCCTTGTAATTGACTTTTCCATCCTGGGAAAAAGCTTCTGCCTATCCACTCTGTCCATGCCCCTCATAATCTTGTAGACTTCTATCAGGTTGCCCCTCAACCTCCGTCATTCCAGTGAGAACAAACCAAGTTTCTCCAATCTCTCCTCATAGCTAATGCCCTCCATACCAGGCAATATCCTGGTAAATCTTTTCTGTACCCTCTCCAAAGCCTCCACATCTTTCTGGTAGTGTGGTGACCAGAATTGAACACTATATTCCAAGTTCGGCCTAACTAAGGTTCTATAAAGCTGCAACATGACTTGCCAATTTTAAAACTCAATGCCCCGGCCGATGAAGGCAAGCATGCTGTATGCCTTCTTGACAACTTCTTCAGCTGCATTGCCACTTTCAACAACCTGTGTACCAGTGCACCCAGATCCCTCTGCCTATCAATACTCTTAAGGGATCTGCCAAAGATACAGCTGTCAGTAAATGTAAACTTTTCTCAATCATCCTTTTTGTTACTTGATTGCGCATTTTATATCTCAGATCCATGCAGAGGTGAAACTACTATGTGTGCTTCACCGTGCTTTAAAATGTCTACTCCATGCTTCTGGCACTGGCTTCCAGCCCTTTCTAGGGGATTTTCACAGTGACTTCATTGCAGTGTTAATGTAAGTCCACTTGCGACACCAATAAATAAACTTTAAACTTGCTACAGTTTGTTTTCTTTGGTAAAAGAACCAGAGGGGAGATAAGGGAAAAAAAGTTTTGATGCAGTGAGTGATAATGATCTCGAATGTCTGGGAGGACGGCGAAAGCAATTTCAATAGCAGTTCTCAAAAAGGAGACCCGGGTAAAACCTTGGAAGTGGAAAAATGCGCAGGGCTAGAGGGAAAGACAGGTGAGTGGGATTAATTGGATAGTTCTTTCAAAGGGCTGGCCCAGGCACAGTGGGCTGAATGGTCTCATTCTGTGTGACAGAATGTTATGATTCTATTTTTCATTTTCCTATCCCAACATCGCTGCTGGCTGTCCCAAATAAACAATTAACAGGATAAAAGTTTATGCTGCTGCATAGCGACACACATAGGCCATAGCCTGTAACTGCAGCATTTATTCTCAATGTACTCTTGTTATTGTCCTCTGCTATTGTCCCATTGCATGGCAGCTGACATTTAAAAACCTTCACTCCTCATTTATATGTTTTAGTGGCTATAAATTATAAACTTTTTCTCCATAGATGGAGTTTCACAATAGTTCATAGATTATAGTCGCTTGGTAGTACAGATCTTGAGATTGCTGGAAAGAATACATGTTGTTGAAGCTTTTTGTCTAGTACTCACCAGGATAGAGGCAAGAATGCCAAATTTCAAAGGATACAGCAATTTATACTGCATAAGAGAAGGGCTGTCGATTGGTTGGCACGTCAGCTCTGATTGTTTGAGGCATCACCATGGTGAACGTATCAGGAAGCTATTGATCCCCCCCGCTTTTGTTTATTCAAAAAAGGTGCAATGTCTCGAACGAAAACAGAAAATGCTGGAGAAACGCAACAGGTCTGACAGCTTCTGTGGAGTGAGAATAGAGCCAACACTTCATCAGGGTTCTGATGAAGGGTCATCCAGACGCAAAACGTTGGCTGTATTCTCTCTCCACAGATGCTGTCAGACCTGCTGAGTTTCTCCAGCATTTTGTTTCAGATTCCAGCATCTGTAGTATTTTGCCTTTATCTGCAATGTCTGGACATAGCTTTGACAGCATGTCTCTTTTTCCAGTAATACTCAAGTTTGTAGATTCATAGATTAGTTGCAGGAGGCCATTTGGTCCATTTGAGTCAGTGCCAGCTCGCTGCAACCGCAATTTAGTTAGTCCCATTCACACTCCCTTTCCCATAGCCCAGCACTTTTTTTCTCTAAAGATGCTTATCCAATTCCCTTTTGAAAGCCATGATTGAATCTGCCTCCACCACCCATTCCAAATCCTAACCAGTCACTGAGGAAAATGTTTTTCCTCATGTTGCCTTTGGTTCTTTTGTCAAAACACTTCAAACTTCATGTCTTGTCCTTCTGCACCCTTCTGTCAATGGGAACAATTTCTCTCTACCAACTCATAATTTTTGAACACCTGTCAACTTTCTCTTTTCTAAAAAGAATAGCTCCAGTGTATCCAATCTATCCACGTAACTGAAGTCCCTCATCTCTGGAACCATTCTCTAAAAATCTTTCCTGTCCCTTCTGTAAAGCCTTGAAGTTTATTTATTAATCACAAGTATCTTACACTGCAATGAAGTTACTTTGAAAATCTCCTAGTTGCCACACTCCAGCGCCTGTTTGGGTACACTGATGGAGAATTTAACATGGCCAATTCACCTCACCAGCACGTCTTTCAGACTGTGGGAGGAAACCGGAGCACCCGGAGGAAACCCACGCAGACACAGGGAGAATGTGCAAACTCCACACGGACAGTGGCCCAAGCTGGGAATCGAACCAGAGTCCCTGGCGCTGTTGAAGCAGCAGTGCTAACCACTGTGCCACCTTGTTGCTTCCTTCCTAAAGTGCAGTACCTGAAATTGGACACAATATTCATTCTCAAGCCAAATCAGTGCTTTATAAAGGTTCAGTGTAACTTCCTTGCTTTTGCACTCAATGTAACTATTTATAAATAGGACCCCGTTTGCCTTTTTAAACCACTTTCCTAAATGTCACTGTTACCATCAACAGATATCTTCAGATCCCTGTTCCGACCCCACTTCAGCATTTTCAATGATTTTCAAGTTTTTATTGCATTTTGAAATTGAATACTACGATCCAGATTATAACAATATATTTTAGACAGGATTTACACCATTAAAGCAGACCGTTCAACACAGGTCAATCTATCAGCATATATTCCTAACCTTTTCCCTCATCCATCTTTTCCTTCAATACATCAAGGCTATTTGCTTCAACCATATATGTGGTAATGGGTTCCACATTCTCACGACTCTCAGGGGTAAAGATTAATTTCCTACTGGATTTATTAATGACCATCTAGCTTTGGAATAGTTTGATTTTGAATTGAATAAAGGGAGGGTTGATACACTTAAAACAGCTCCAAATCCTTGTGCAATTTGCCTCCCTCATTTTGTCTTGTGCCTGACAGAGCATTTACCCTCACAGGATGTTTGTAAGATGGGGAGGCAGAGAGCATATCACTGAAGGATAAACCTAAAAGGATCCTAAAACTTAACTTCAAATTCCTTTGCATCAATGTTATTCATTGTCGTACAAATAAATGAACAATTACGGCCAAGTAAAGTCCCTCTGGTCAATCCAGCTGGTCTGAAATAATTGTAATAACATGTATATCATTGTATGTATACTCCCCAATCAAGCCAAAACGATGAGATCTCTTGGGAGAGTGAAAAACTAGGTAAAAGATCCAGGGCAATTTTGGAGGTGGGGTTTCTCTCCAACCCATCTAGATGATTGAAACTCGTCCAGGAGGCGGCACGGTAGCACAGTGGTTAGCACTGCTGCTTCACAGCTCCAGGGTCCTGGGTTCGATTCCCGGCTCGGGTCACTGTCTGTGTGGAGTTTGCACATTCTCCTCGTGTCTGCGTGGGTTTCCTCCGGGTGCTCCGGTTTCCTCCCACAGTCCAAAGATGTGCGGGTTAGGTTGATTGGCCAGGTTAAAAAATTGCCCCTTAGAGTCCTGGGATGTGTAGGTTAGAGGGATTAGCAGGTAAAATATGTGGGGATAGCGCCTGGGTGGGATAGTGGTCGGTGCAGACTCGATGGGCCGAATGGCCTCCTTCTGCACTGTAGGGTTTCTATGATTTCTATGATCACTCTGGCCCCGAATTCTTTGCAGTACCTACCCTTTGTCAGAGATTATGCCCACCCCAAACAGGAACAGGTCCAATTCTCGCTTGACAAAATTAAATAAGTTGACACCCACCGTACGTGATGACACCCTGTTCCAGATGTTCCACAATTCTCTGGGACTTTGACACCCAACCTAGACATGGTTTGACGCAACTGAAAAATTGTGATTTTTGTTCACCCTTACATAATTAAATGGATCAAACTGCCATCATCTTAAAAAGTTCAATCAAATCACCACAAATTTGCATTTCTTTACAGTGCGAGTCCCAACATTTTTAACCTGTCTGGATAATTAATATATGTTTGAAACAAGGAATTAGACAAATGGCCCTTTTCAATACCCTTTCTGAAGTTTCTATCAAGGGAAAGAAAATTCCCAGCGTTGAGCTTCAGAATTATTTCCACACACTGTTATGGCATTGTAGACGCCTAGGCTTGTGCAGGCAATTCTTTACTAGTTGAGGCCCTTATTAAAATCGTTACGCACTCTGGAGTTGTAGGATCAGTCATTTCACTAGCTAAGAAAGGATCATACTTGAAACTCTAACTTAAAGCTGAAACAGTTTGGGGGCTTCAGTCTTTCAGATGAGACATTAAACCGAGACCCCATCTATTCTCTTAGATTAATCTTATTGAATCTTATAGGAATCTTATTGAAACTTACAGGATACTGCGAGGCCTGGATAGAGTGGACGTGAAGAGAACGTTTCCACTAGTAGGAAAAACTAGAACCAAAGGTCGCAACCTCAGGCTAAAGGGACGATCTTTTAAAACAGAGATGAGGAGGAATTTCTTCAGCCAGAGAGTGGTGAATCTGTGGAACTCTTTGCCGCAGAAGGCTGTGGAGGCCAGGTCGTTGAGTGTCTTTAAGACAGCGATAGACAGGTTCTTGATTAATAAGGGGATCAGGGGTTATGGGGAAAAGGCAGGAGAATGGAGGTGAGAAAAATATCAGCCATGATTGAATGGAGGAGCAGACTCGATGGGCCGAGTGGCCTAATTCTGCTCCTTTGTCTTATGATCTTATGGAATGTAAAAGATCCCACAGCACTGCTGAAAGGAGAGCAAAGGAATTCTCCCTGGTGTCCTGGTCAATATTTATCCCTTAATGAACATCACAAAAAAGTTATCTAAATCATTATCACACTGCTGTACATGGGAGCTTATTGTGGATGGATTGTTTGTGACATTTCCTACATTACAATGGTGACAAAACTTTAAAAAGTAATTCATCATTTGTACAGCAGTTTGGGACTTCCTGAGATTGTCAAAGTTTCTGTAGAAATCCAATTTACCTGTTTCAGATGTTGACTAACCTTCTAACTTTTCTGCTTTCATTTCAGATGATTGCTTTTCTTCTTATCTCCGAAAGATCATTGGATTTAGAATCAAAGGAAAAATTGTCATTGCTTCAACTAATGAAGCTTCTGAAATGCATGTTACTGCACTTGATTACTGAGGCTTGATTACAAAAACATCAGCAGCATAAAGATTGAACCTTTAATAGATAAATAACCACTGTACCTTGTAATGGCTTTGGTGAGCTTAGTTCTTGAAATACTGACCCCATATGAAGCTTGAAGACCAAGGTTCAATTCCTGGCCCAGGGTAACTGATTTAAATAGTTGCAGTCTTCAGAATTCTAGAGCAGAGAAGGAATGTTACCTTTCCTGCTTTGTCCCCAGACAGGTCTGCTGGAAATGCCACCATGTAGACACTGGTTGAGGATACAAGCCGGCTTGGCTGCCCACCCCAGTCCTCAATGCTTGCAGTCCAGTAATGATGTGGAGTTGCCGGCGTTGGACTGGGGTGGGACACAGTAAGAAGTCTCACAACACCAGGTTGAAGTCCAACAGGTTTATTTGGAATCACGAGCTTTCGGAGCGCTGCCCCTTCATCAGGTGACTGACTGAAGGTCAGTCACTTGGTGAAGGGGCAGCACTCCGAGAGCTCGTGATTCCAAATAAACCTGTTGGACTTTAACCCGGTGTTGTGAGACTTCTTACTGTGCAGTCCAGTAAGTAAGTAGTCTGTTTCTTCAGGAGGCGGAGAGGTACAAAAACAAAAAAAAGCCTTTTACAAAAGAAAAATAACATGTCATAGGTTTCAGTAATTTTCTTCAGAATGCTTAATTTTGTGTAAAAAGTCTCAGTTTAGGAAAAAGAGGAATTGTATTCCCTGCCCTGCCCTCATGTTTCAGTGTTGCTTCCCTCCCTAATAATAGCAGGTAAATGCTCTATTAGTTGATACTGTTTAAACTGACCACTAGGTGGTGCAAAATAACATTTTATGAGGATGTTATACTAATATTTTTTGGGGGACTGTGTTTAACAGTCCCCCATCAACAGGTTTGAAGGTGACAAGGTTGTTTAAATCGAGCAGGTGATCTGCCCACTGCCCACCCTTGTTCCTATCACAACTATAAGAAGCCCAACAACACCAGGTTAAAGTCCAACAGGTTTATTTGGTAGCAAAAGCCACTAGCTTTCGGAACAGGCTGTTCGTTCGTCAGGTGGATGAGAGAACTCCCACCCACGTGACGAAGGAACAGCCTGTGCCGAGAGCTAGTGGCTTTTGCTACCAAATAAACCTGTTGGACTTTAACCTGGTGTTGTTAGTCTTCTTACTGTGTTTACCCCAGTCCAACGCCGGCATCTCCACATCATGCCTACCACAACCAGTGAGTGGATTAATTGAGGCCGTTGATTGGTCAATTAGTTCCCCGGGGGCTTCATTGCATCACTGCGATTTAACTAGCGATTGGAGAGGCCTATACCAAGTGCCCAGCCTGGCAGGTTTCCTTGTGCAGGCCGATAGCAGGTCCTCCCTTAAAAGGTTTTCTGGACCCATCGGAGAGCACCCTCATTCAAGGAATGTTACCTTTCCTGCTTCGTCCCCAGACAGGTCTGCTGGAAATGCCACCATGTCGACACTGGTTGAGGATACAAGCCGGCTTGGCTGCCCACCAGTACTCAATGCTTGCAGTCCAGTAATGATGTGGAGTTGCCGGCGTTGGACTGGGGTGGGACACAGTAAGAAGTCTCACAACACCAGGTTAAAGTCCAACAGGTTTATTTGGAATCACGAGCTTTCAGAGCGCTGCCCCTTCATCAGGTGACTGACTGAAGGTCAACACCCCCAACCCCCACAACCTCTCCTCTATCTTTCTGCTCTAATATAGACCTAACATGTAAAATCTTACAAACATATGAACTAGGAGCAGGAGTAGGCCTGCTCTACCACTCAATAAGATCTGACTGTAACCTGCCAGCTACCCCTGATAACCCTTCACCCCCTTGTTAATCAAGAATCTATCTACTTCTGCCTTGAAAACGTTCAAAGATTCTGTTTCAATTGCCTTTGAGGACTTGAGATCCAAAGTCTTACCACCCTCAGAGGAAAGAATTCTCATTTCAGTCTTAAACCCTGAGTTTTGGATTCTCCCACAAGAGGAAACATCCTCTCCACATTCACCCTGTTAAGACCCTTTAGGATCTTATACGTTTCAATCAAGTCATCTATCACTCTTCTAAACCCCAGCAGAAAGAAGTATAGCCTGCCCAGTCTTTCTTTCTAAGACCCATTCCTGGTATTAGTTTAGTAAACCTTCTCTGAGTTGCTTCTAATGTATTTGCATCCTTCCTTAAATGAGAGCAATACTATACACAGTACTCTAGCTGTGCTCTCACCAACGTCCGGTATAACTAAAACATAGCCTATTTTTGTAATCAATTCCCCTCACAACGAACAATAACATTCTACTGGCATTCCTAATTAATCTTTTTGTCTCCGCAGATACTGCCAGACTTGTTTAGTATTTCCTACATTTGTTTGCTAACACTCTAGTGAAGTGCCTCAGGTCATTTTACGACATTTAAAGGCGCTATATTAATACCAATTGTTGTTAATACCCTTGTTTAACAGAGAGAACACATTTTAAAGGTTATGTGTCCTTGTTTTGGATTCTCTCACCAGAGGAAATAGTTTCTGGCTGTTTGTTCCATCAAATCGTTCAAACATCTGAACACATCAATTAGATCACCTCTTAATCTTCTATAGTCCAGGGAATAGAAACCTAGCCCATGCAAACTGTCCGCACAAGCCAGTAAAGATTGACAACTGGCCATGCAGGAAGCCATGGGAAAATAGTATATATTTCAAGTTGTAACATGATCTTGTGATGATAAAATATCTCCGTTTGCAAGCCAATCAAACCGGTTCCTACATTTCGCATTTGGCATCACTTAATAAATAAATACCAAGCACTGCATTAATCAAGCTGCCACTGGACTGAGAATTCAAACGGAGGATAATGGAAGACCTTTGACATAAAGAAACCACTAACTGCTTTCACATTCCAATTTGCAGAAAAATATTTTCAACAAATCCAAAGCTTCAGATCAGAAAATGTCAGATGGAAAGCTGCCGTAATTTCTATTTAAATCCGCTAAAAAAGAACTGTTTATTACAGTTCACTTATTCGCACTAGCTATGCATTTTATTTTCCATCCACCATTGTTTGCTGTAAACATCATTTTGGACTTTTTTGTTCCAGAGGTCATTTTTTTTTGTTGCATAGAATTACATTACAGGAACAGACCATTTACCCCAACAGAGCTATGTTGGTGTTCTTTCACATGAGCTTCTGTCAGTGTCCCCCTATCCTATCATTCCTTCCTCCTCGATGTACTTATTCTAGGTTTCCCTAAATGTATCTATTATAGTTCCTCAACCACTCCCTGTGGTAGTGAGTTCCACATTCTAATCACTCTCTGGATAAAGAAGTTTTCCTGAAATTTATATCAGATTTAATAGTGACCATCTCATTTTTATGACCTTAAATTTTGGTCTTCCCAGCAGGTAGAAACATCACCACCTCATCTACCCAATCATTCCGCTTCTTCAAAGGTCCCCCATCAGCTTCAGCTTTCCAGAGAAAAGAGCCCCAAGTTGAGGAATACTCTTTGTTAATCCCCTATTCAATCTTCCTGGTTCCATTCCTATCTATCGTAGACTAGAGAATCACTTGTAATGGCTTCTCTTCCTGCTTCTGCACGGTTACCCCTAGTGATCCACAAGGACCTATCCTTCTCCCCTTCCAGCTTCTTATCTACATGCTGCCCCCAAAAGCACAACATTAATTTTCATACATACTTTAACGACATCCAACTCCACCTCACCACCTCTCTCGACTCTTCCACTGTTGCTATCAGATTTCTTATCCACTACTGGATAAATAGCAATTTCCTCCAACTAAACAATGGAATGACTGAAGTCATTGTCTTTGGTCCCTGCTCAAAGCTCCATTCCTTAGCTACCAACTCCATCCCTTTCCCTGACATATAAGACAAACTTGTTTGCAACCTTGGGTGCCATATTTGACACTTCTGACCTCATGTTTGTGTGTCCTCTATTTTAATTCCTCCACCATTGATGATTGTGCATTCAGCGAGTGGCCTGAACCCAGGAATACCCTTTGTTAAATCACTCCTCTGAAGCCCCTTACATTTCTACAACATATTTAAATGTAGTGTAAGTTTTTAAACATTTTTTAAAAGAAAATTGATTTGTGGGATGTGGGCATCGCTAGCAAGGCCATCATTTGTTGTCCATCCCTAACTGTGGTGGTGAGCTGCCTTCTTGAACCACTGCAGCCCATGTGGTGTACACTGACTGTTAGGGAGAGAGTTCCAGGATTTTGACGCAGTGACGGTGAAGGAATGGCAATATTTCCAATTCAGGATGCCAAATCCCCCAGGATGTTGATAATAGGGGATTTGGCGATGGTAATGCCATTGAATATCAAGGAGTGTTGGTTAGATTCTCTTTTGTTGGAGATGGCCATTACCTGGCACTTGTGTGCTGTGAATGTTACTTGGCATTTGTCAGCCAAAGATTGGACATTACCCATGTCTTGCTGCAATTGGACATGACATGAACTGTTTCAGTATCTGAAGAGTTGCAAATGGCACTGAACATTGTGTAATCAGCAGCGAACATTCCCATTTCTGACCTTATGATGGAAGGAAGGTCATTGATGAAGCAGCTGAAGATAGTTGGGCCTAGGACACTATCCTGAGGAACTACTGCACTTAAATCCTGGAACAGAGATGATTGACGTCCAACAATCACAACCATCTTTCTTTGTGTCAGGTATAGAAACATAAAAACAAGAAGCAGGAGGAGGCCATTCGGCCCTTCGAGCCTGCTCCGCCATTCATTTTGATCATGGCTGATCATCAAATTCAATATCCTGATCCCCCCTTACCCCCATATCCCTTGATCTCTTTAGCCCCAAGGGCTATATCTAATTTCTTCTCGAAATCAGACAGTGTTTTGGCCTCAACCAGTAGAGAGTACCCCCTGATTCCTATTGACTTAGTTTTTCTCAATGTCACACTTGGTCAAACGGTCCCTTGATGTCAAGGGCAGTAACTTTCACCTTACCTTGGGGGTTCAGCTTATTTATTTATTTTTGAACCAAGGCTGTAATGAGGTCAGGAGATGGGTAGTCCTGGCGGAACCCAAACTGAGCATCAATGACCAGGTTACTGCTGAGTAAGTGCCTCTTGATTGTGCTATTGATGATCCCTTCCATCACTTTACTGATGATCAAGAGTAGACTGATGGGGCAGTAATTGGTTGGATTGGATCTGGGTTTTTTTTGGACAGGACATACCTGGGCAATTTTCCACATTGTTGGGTAGATGCCAATGTTGTAGCTGTAATGGAATAGCTTGGTTAGGGGTGCAGCAAGTTCTGGAGCACAAGTCCTCAGTACTATTGCCGGAATATTATCAGAGCCCATTGCTTTTGCAGTATCCAATGCCTTCAGTTGTTTCTTAATATCAGGTAAAGTGAAAGAATTGTCTGAAGACCAACATCTGTGATATTGGGGACCTCAAGTGAGGCCAAAATGGATCGCACACTCAGCATTTCTGGCTGAGATTGTTCCAAATGCTTCAGCATTATCTTTTGCTGGGCTTCCCCCATCATGAGAAATAGGGAGATTTGTGGAGCCTCCTCCTCCAGTGAGTTGTTTAATTGTTCACCACCATTCACAACTTGATGTGGCAGGAGTGCAGAGCTTTGATTTGATCAGTTGGCTGTGGAATCACTATAACTCTGTCCATCACTTGCTTGTCGGGAAGAATTGACTACTATGGGATACAGTTGCACATATGGCAGAGAACTTCACCCACAGCATACATTCAACTGGTTACAACTCTACTGTCACATGGTCTGAGATTGACAACTACAGTATAGGTTAGAATTTAACAATGGACTTTCAGGGTTGGTATGTATTGTTTACAAATACCATTACACTTTGAACCATCAGAACTGGTTGTAACTATACAGATACAGTTGGAACACTCTGCCAAGATTTTTCCAATACTGATGAATGCCCCTTCAAACAGGTTTGTAAATGCAACCCATTGGAGTCCTTTCATATTTGAAAAGAAAATCAGATAACAACTAATTGGCAATAAGGTCGTTTATATTTTTCAACCCACTGTGTAAAATTTACAGCTTGACAAATGGATCATTCGGAAAGATTACAGCAATTAATTTAATTCTCACCAAGAACACTAGCACTCTAAAGGGACGAGGGGCTCTCCAGTTTTAATTGTTGATTTTATCAACTTTATTCATCAGAAAATCCAAATCACATATAGGTATCCAATCCAAGTCTCCCCCCAATTAAGTACAATAGTCCAATTTTCATTTGCCTGCAGTTTACAGCCAGCAGCAACAATTGACAGCAGCTGTGCACTATACTTACCCGCAAACTGTTTGCAGGCTTTTACACTAAAAATTGTGGTTATTAGAAATACATTTTGGCACGGAGATCTATATGAACAGGGCAAGCAACAACCTGTCTCTTTAGCCAATTAAGTTAGATAGTTCTTACTGAGAGACACACAGTCTCAACGAGCAATATTAAATTCAACATCAATTATGGATAGAAAGAAAAATAAAGAGATGAAAGGAAATTGGATTAAGAAAGTTGAAAGAGACAAAGATAAAGTAAAAAGATTATTCAAGTTTAACTGTTTATAATCCTCAACAATAATTAAACTCTGAAGGAATGAGATTGGACACATGTAGGGCGGGATTTTTCGACCACGCTTGCTCCAAAGACTGGAAAATCCTGCCCGAGGTCAACGGACCTTTGCATTGTACCTCCACCTGGTACGATTTCTGTGGCAGGCAGAATGGGAAAATTCCCCTCGTAGAGTTAATTTCCAGTGCCAGGTAGGTTCTTTGTCAGTATTAAGAATCCTTTTGATTTATTATTGTCACATGTATTAGGATACAATGAAAAGTATTGTTTCTTGCGCGCTATACAGACAAAACATACCATTCATAGAGTACATTGGAAAGAAGGAAAGGAGAGGGTGCAGAATGTAGTGTTACAGTCATAGCTAAGGCATAGAGAAAGATCAATTTAATGTAAGGTAGATCCATTCAAAAGTCCGATGGCAGCAGGGAAGAAGCTGTTCTTGAGTTGGTTGGTACGTGAGCTCAGACTTTTGTATCTTTTTTCTAATGGAAGAAGGTGGAAGGGAGAATGACCGGGGTGTGTGGGGTCCTTAATTATGCTGGCTGCTTTGCCAAGGCAGTGGGAAGTGTAGACAGAATCAATGAATGGGAGGCTGGTTTGCATGATGGATTAGGCTACATTCACAACCTTTTATAGTTCCTTGCGGTCTAGGGCAGCCATACCAAGGAGCCATACCAAGCTGTGATACAACCAGAAAGAATGCTTTCTATGGTGCATCTGTAAAAGTTGGTGAGACTCGTAGCTGACATGCCAAATTTCCTTAGTCTTCTGAGAAAGTAGAGGCATTAGTGGGCTTTCTTAACTATAGTGTCGGCATGGGGAGACCAGGACAGGTTGTTGGTGATCTGGACACCTAAAAACCTGAAGCTCTCGACCCTTTCTCCAAATCAGGTAGGGACCTCAGATCGGTGTAAAGAGAGGTTCAAGATGTTTGCAAGTATCCCTGCCAGCAGGTCCATGCGGGATCTGAGTGTTCGGGGATCCAGGCCATTCGCTTTTTATGGGTTAACTTTCAAGAAGGCCAACCTGACATCTGCGATAGTGACCTGGGATACCTATTTGGCAGAAGCCTTCGGGATGGAAGACGTCCTCTTGTTAACCTCTGATTCAAAATGGGCATAAAATGCAATGAGCTCATTGGGGAGGGGTGTATTGTTGCCAGCAATTCTACATATCTTCATCTTGTACCTGTTATGCCATGCCATCATCAGTGGGTGTCCGTGTGGCTAGCCTGGGACTCTAGATCGGTCTGGTACTGTCTCTTGGTATCTTTGATGGTTCTCCGTAGATCGCATCTGGATTCCTTAAAAACCCACTTAGAAGTATAAGGTTTATAGTTTTCTAAAAGGATAAAATATTAATTTCTGCATTATTTCACAGGATGTGGACATCGTTGGCAAAGACAGCATTCATTGCCTTGTGACGGAATAGTTTGCAAGACCGTTTCAAGGGCAGATAAGAGCCAACCTCATTGCTGAGTCTAGTGTAACATAAATACCAGACTGTGCATGGCATCTAGTGGAGAAATACCACAGCTTCATGTGTTCCATGTTATTGAATGCCAAGTCTCTCAGCAAGATACTGGTATAGTGAAACTTCCGTGAGAACAGAGCAACTCAGACAGCAACTTTGTGTTTTCCACCTTTAACGGCACGGTGGCACAGTGGTTAGTGCTGCAGCCTCACAGTGCCAGGGGCCCGGGTTCAAATCCAGCTTCGGTCACTCTCTGTGCGGAGTTTGCACATTCTTCCCATGTCTGCGTGGGTTTCCTCCGGGTGCTCCGGTTTCCTCCCACGTCCAAAGATGTGCGGGTTAGGTTGATTGGCCATACTAAATTTCCCCTTAGTGTCAGGGAGATTAGCAGGGTAAATATGTTGGGTTGCAGGGATGGGACCTGGGTGGGATTGTGTGTAGTCAGTGCAGACTCGATGGGCCAAATGGTCTCCTTCTGCACTGTAGGGATTCTATGATTCTAACTGCCCACATGCAGTCACCAAACATTACTGTTCAGATTACTTTGTCACAACAGCAAATGCTGCTATCCTCAATCCTGACCATTACACAAGACACCATCAAAAGTGTACGAGAGGTGCAAGGGGGATAGAATATAGAAGCAGAGATGTCTTGCTGCATCTGTACAGGGCATTGGTGAGGCCGCAGCTGGAATACTGTGTGCAGTATTGGTCCCCTTATTTGCGGAAGGATATATTGGCCTTGGAGGGAGTGCAGAGAAGGTTCACCAGGTTGATACCAGAGATGAGGGGTGTTGATTATGAGGAGAGACTGAGCAGATTGGGTTTGTATTCGTTGGAATTTAGAAGGCTGAGGGGGGGATCTTATAGAGACCTATAAGATAATGAAGGGGCTGGATAGGGTAGAGGTGGAGAGATTCTTTCCACTTAGAAAGGAAGCTAGAACTAGAGGGCACAGCCTCAAAATAAAGGGGGGTCAGTTTAGGACAGAGTTGAGGAGGAACTTCTTCTCTCAGAGGGTGGTGAATCTCTGGAATTCTCTGCCCACTGAAGTGGTGGAGGCTACCTCGTTGAATATGTTTAAATCACAGATAGATGGATTCCTGATCGGTAAGGGAATTAGGGGTATAGGGATCAGGCGGGTAAGTGGAACTGATCCACTTCAGATCAGCCATGATCTTATTGAATGGCGGGGCAGGCTCAAGGGGCTAAATGGCCTACTCCTGCTCCTATTTCTTATGTTCTTGTGTTCTTCTTATGGTAAAATAGGAAGGGTATTTTTTCCTCATCTTGGAATGTGATTAGATTAGAATAGATTGAGCCAATGGCAAATTTTACTCTGATGCAACATCCTAAAAAATTGTAACCTGCCATTTTTGCTCAAATGAGGGCAAATCTGCTGTGTATTTCAACATTTTATTTCAGATTGTTTGGATCAATTTGTAGCATTCTTGTTTCCAAGTCAGAAGGCAGTAGACTCAAGAACCATTTCACAATTTAAGTAAATAATCTAGTTGACACTTCAGTGAATTATTGAGAGGCAGTTGCAAATTCCAGATGAAATGTTAAACAATGTGCCCAAGTAAGGAATTCTCCCAGTGTCCCAGCCAACAGTCTTCAACAGTAGCAGATTTAAAACAGAGCTGAGGAGAAACTACTTTTCTCAACAGGGTTGTGTATCTGTGGAATTCACCACCCCAGATTACGGTGGATGTTGGGACATTGAGTAAATTTAAGAACGAGATAGAGATTTTTAATGAGCAATGGGTTGAAGGGTTATGTTGAACAGGTAGGAGTTGAGGCCAGGACGAGATCAGCCATGATCATATTGAATGGCGGTGCAGGCTTGATGGGCTGAATTGCCTACTCCCACACCCAAGGGATTTTCACAGTAACTTCATTGCAGTGTTAATGTAAGCCTACTTGTGACACTAATAAATAACCTTTAAAAACTAGTTCTTATGTTCTTCCCTAACAAGACATATTTACTCCTCAATCATCCGAATTCTATTTTATGGGATCTTGCTGTGCACAAATGGGCTGCCCTGTTTCCCTGCAATCATAATACACTTCAATATAAAAAAATACTTCAATGGTTGCAAATCTGTGCTGGGACATCTTATAATCCTGAATGGCATTGCGTACATACATTATTTCCTTTAAGTATGTGCCTCTGCAAGCAAAGTGACTATTACAAATTAAATAAGCACGTTTTAAAGAGAATTTTAAAAGAGTTTTAGCATCAAAATGTGCAGCCCCCCAGTCGCCATCCTTGGTTGCCATGGATACTCCAGAGGTAGTGATCAGTTTACCATCATCCCAGGGACATCTTTATATTTGTAGTAAATTATTTCACTCATCCCTTTCCGACAACCGGTTTCCACTGACTCCCAACACCTTCAACTTACCGGAGAGTATGTTAATCTCAAATCAAACCTCTTTGTTCCATGGCTCTGTACCCTCAATGAGCTGGGCCTCGGACATCAGCAGCGCGCACGCGTCCCTTCACGGCAGCGCCGGCAAGCGCGCGTGCGCCCCGGTTTCAAAACGCCGGCCCGGCGGCAAAGTGCGCGTGCGTCCTTTCATCAAAACAAAATGAATAAAATTATTTGAGCCGACCGCGCGCCCGACGAACCGCAAAACCCAACCCCGGCCGCCGAAAAGAAGTGCCCCGGCACCAGATGTCCGTTCGCAGGGTGAGAGAGACCGACGCATTGCGTCCTCACGCTCACCGCCTCCGCCCAGCGGCCGACGTATGTAAGAGTCCGCCGTGTGTGTGGGGGAAAGTAGTGCACGCGAGGCGGCGCTTGGAAGAAGCTCAGTTTTGGGGGGGGTGGGGGGTTCTCGCTGAGGAGGAGGGGGAAATAGAGAGAGAAGAATGGAAGGCACGTTCTAAGACAATAAAATAATGCCAATAATGTCTGCCCGGTGAGATGAGGCTCCGAAATGGGACTGTTCTGACGGCTGTGGTCTTGTGCGGTGTGGTCTCTGTCTCTTGGTACGCGGCGTTCTCCGCTCAGAAAGGTGAGAGACCCTCTTGAAGATGGGGCGGGGGGGGAGAATTAAACGGTCAACAGGGGCCCGGCCGCTCCGAGCCCCATCACCCACTCAGCATCTCCCCATTCCCCCTCAGCATCCTCTCCACATCACCCTTCCTTCGCACCCCCATCCATCCCCCTTATCATTCCCCCCTTTTTAAAAAAAACCCCACATTATTCACCCTCTGGGGTGATATCCCCACAATTGTTTAGAGTGGGTGTAAATGTTTTATTCCAGACTTCTTTTTATTTTCCTTCTTCCCCCTCCCCTCCCCTTATAAGCTGGATTTGCAAAAAAACATCAGAGAGTCTCACCAGGAGGGCTATCCCACCAAGGAAAAATAACCTAACATGGACTTGCATATGTGTTTCTGTCAGTATTGAACCGTGTTCCTCTGGGAAGAAATAAAAAATATATATATATATCAATTCAATTTCAACGTTAAACTGTGTTTCTTCTTTATTATCTCCTGGTTATCTGTGTTCTCACAATGTGTTCTCCTCTCCCCCCCCCCCCCCCCCCTTTTTATTCTTTACTCCTGCAACAATGAACAGATGGGTTTGTGTGTATGTTTTGTTATTGTGAGCGGGGCCAGGTTGCCATTCTCTGTGTGTGTGTGTGTCTGTGTGCGTGTGTGTGCTGCCTTACAATAATGCTGAGAAAAATTACAATGTGTCCCAACTTCGGTTTCAATGTTAACTTAAACGTGGGCTGTTTCTTCTTTGTTGGAAAGACCTGTTTACAAGACGTGAATAACACTAGCGATGACCATGGTAACTTATGTCATCCAATGTATCCTCCGGGGAACTGCTGTGTCCGAGTAATTTCTCTCTCTCCCTCTCTCTGGTGTGTGTTGTTGTTGGATCCAGCTTTAGTTCCGCGGCCGGATTTGTTCTGTGGTGTGAGTTTTTCGTGCATTGGTCCAACGCCACTGCTGCTGTTGCTGCTTTTTTTTCAAATAAAATTTAAAGAAACAGCTTTATTTTTCCTTTTTTGTTTTGAATTGGACTCTGAGTGAAGTGAGAGGCTTTGCGTTGAACTTGCGAGTTTCATATTGTAGATGGGGCGAGGAAGCTTTTGAGACGTTTATCCCTTTTTTTTGAAGGATTAGTTAGAATTCCTTTGTCTGTAGGATCCCACCGTTTAATCTCTCTCTTTTTAATCTTACCCCCCACTTCTGTAAACGATTTCTGAAATCCTTGCTTTTTGAAAGCTCGCATGGTTTTGACGTTTGGATCGATTTCGGGATGCGCTTCATACAATGAACAACAGCCGGCCAGTTGTAACTGAACTTGTTCTTTTCTTGCGTGGGATGTTATCGTTCATTACTGATTGCCCAGAGAAGGTGATACTGAATCACCTCCTTGAACCGCTGCAATCCATGTGCTGAGTGTCGGCACACCCACAGTGTTGTTGGGAAGGGGCTGGAGATGGCTTTTGTCCTTCAAACGGTAAATCACAACAAAGCTTTGGGAGGTACTATTGAAGAAGCCTTGGCGAGTTGCTGGAAGAGTTTTTATTTTAAGTTGCCCTGCCACTTAGGTGGAACTCGGCAGGTTAGCCAAAGGATCCAAGTTTATAGTGCAAACATTTTTGTAATTGCATTCATCGACTTGGATCATAGAATCCTTACAGTGCAGAAGGAGACTATTCGGGCCATCGAGTCTGTACTGACCACAATCACCCCAGCCCTATCCCCATAACCCCATGCCTTTACCCTAGCTAGTCCCCCTGACACTAAGGGTCAATTTAGCACAGCCAATCCACCTAACCCACACATCTTTGGACTGTGGGAGGAAACTGGAGTACCTGAGAATGTGCAAACTCCACACAGACAGTGACCCAAGCCGGGAATCGAACCCATGTCCCTGGTGCTGTGAAGCACCATTGTGCCACCATGCCACCCGATTTGCAAGCATCTGATTTTTCTTTTGCCGTATACCAACAATGTTTTCGATAATGGTGGCACTCTTGGGTAGTTGAAAGAACATTAGATGGATGTTGTCCTCAGGAGTATGTCAATGTTTGGAGGGTTTTTTTTTTACATACCCAAACCTGTGGACCATCCCTTTAATCTGGCCAAAAAAAAACAGAGCGGTAAAATATATACAATCTGTCAGTATCTGAATGAAATTGGTTGATATTTCAGACTCGTACTTTTTTCAGCAGCTATCTCTTTTGGATGCTGTGTCTTTCTGATACTTTATTTATCTTTCATGGTTGCTTTTTCACTGCATGTAGACTTGGCATGGGAGAGGGATCGTGATGGAGTGAAATTTGACAGGGATGATTCCTGGAGCCTATCGTCAAATTGTGTGTCAGCATTACTTCCATTTAAAATGGAAAGATTAAAGACCAATATTATTTCCCTAGTGTGTTGCTTATGGATTGCAAGACGAAGAGTTTTGTAGGCTATCAGTGTTCTGGTGGGATATAGATTGTATCCTGTGGTTCATTTTTATTGTATCCTTGATGTGTATCATGAAAACTGAAACAGTTCATATTGCTACAAGATCTTTTGCAGCCTAAAATATAAGCAATAATGCTGTATTTAAAACGTAGAAATTAATTCTTCATTTCACACAACCAGCCTGCCATTTTATAACGATTGCTGATGATTGCATCATTCGCAACTCCTCAGATGCTGCGTACGGACATGGAATGCTTCAGTAAGACCAGAACAATATTCAGGCTCAGGCAGGCTAAATAACCATCTCAACAGGAGAGAATCCAACCATTTCCATCAACATTTAATGGCATTACCATTGTTGAACCCCACGATCAACATTCAGGGGGTTACCATTGACCATAAATTGAAATGGACCAGTCATAAATTCTGTGGCCACAGGAGCAGATCAGTGGTTGAGAATTCTGCGCCGAGTAAACTGTGTCCTGACTCCTCAAAACCTGTCCACCGTCTGCAAGGCACCAGTCAGGAGTGTGATGGAATACTTACCACTTGCCTGGATGAATGTAGGTCCAACAACACAAGAAGCTTGGTACCATCCATTACAAAGCAGCCTGTCTGATTGGCGCCCCAATCCACCATCTTCACCATTCACTCTCTCCACCACCCACTGATGCATAGTGACAGCAATACCATCCATTGCAGCAACTCACCAGGGTTCCTTTGACAATACCTTCCAAACCTGTGACCTCTACCACCTAGAAGGGCAAGGGCCGCAGATGCAAGGGAACACCACCACCTGCAAGTTCCCCTTAAGTCATTCACCATCCTAACTTGGAACTATATTGCCAAAAATCTTGGAACTCTGTTCCTAACAGCACTGTAGATGTACTTGCACCATGTGGACTAATAAGAACATAACATAAGAAATAGGAGCAGGAGTAGGCCATCTAGCCCCTCGAGCCTGCCCCGCCATTCAATAAGATCATGGCTGATCTGAAGTGGATCAGTTCCACTTACCCGCCTGATCCCTATAACCCCTAATTCCCTTACCGATCAGGAATCCATCTATCCGTGATTTAAACATATTCAACGAGGTAGCCTCCACCACTTCAGTGGGCAGAGAATTCCAGAGATTCACCACCCTCTGAGAGAAGAAGTTCCTCCTCAACTCTGTCCTAAACTGACCCCCCTTTATTTTGAGGCTGTGCCCTCTAGTTCTAGCTTCCTTTCTAAGTGGAAAGAATCTCTCCACCTCTACCCTATCCAGCCCCTTCATTATCTTATAGGTCTCTATAAGATCCCCCCTCAGCCTTCTAAATTCCAACGTGTACAAACCCAATCTGCTCAGTCTCTCCTCATAATCAACACCCCTCATCTCCTCTGGTATCAACCTGGTGAACCTTCTCTGCACTCCCTCCAAGGCCAATATATCCTTCCGCAAATAAGGGGACCAATACTGCACACAGTGTTCCAGCTGCGGCCTCACCAATGCCCTGTACAGATGCAGCAAGACATCTCTGCTTTTATATCTTATCCCCCCTTGCGATGTAGGCCAACATCCCATTTGCCTTCTTGATCACCTGTTGCAGCTGCAGACTGGGTTTTTGCGTCTCATGCGCAAGGACCCCCAGGTCCCTCTGCACAGCAGCATGTTGTAATTTCTTTCCATTTAGATAATAATCCAATTTGCTATTATTTCTTCCAAAGTGAATAACCTCGCATTTGTCAACGTTATACTCCATCTGCCAGATCCTCGCCCACTCACTCAGCCTGTCCAAATCTCTCTGCAGACCTTCTACGCCCTCCACACGATTCACTTTTCCACTTATCTTTGTGTCGTCTGCAAACTTTGTTACCCTACACTCAGTCCCCTCCTCCAGATCGTCTATATAAATGGTAAATAGTTGAGGCCCCAGTACCAATCCCTGCGGCACGCCACTAGTTACCATCCGCCAACCAGAAAAGCACCCATTTATTCCGGCTCTCTGCTTCCTGTCGGATAGCCAATCCCCAATCCACTCTAACACCCTACCCCCAACTCCGTGTGACCCAATCATCTTCAGCAACCTTTTGTGAGACTGCAACAGTTCAAGAAGGCTGCTCGCCACCACCTTCTTGAGGGTTAGCACAGAAGGGCAATAAATGCTGGCTGAGACAGTGATGCCAACACCCCTGAAAGAATTTAAAGAAAAATGATAGTTGACCCCCATCCTTTCTATTTGTTACGTAAGCCTCGTTTGCATTCCCTTGGGTTTAAGGGGCAATCTCATTGACATGATTTACATGAATAAGGGATTTGATAGAGGTAGATAGAGAAGCTATTTCTTCTACAACCGCCTGTAGTTATACAAGTATGTTCATGGGATTAGATGAAAAGCCTTGTATAGAGCAGAAACTTTATCACAGACCTATCCGGCCAAATGGATTTCTGTGCTGCAAATACCTTGTAGAAAATATATGAAGAGGAAGAATATTATAGGGGTGTGGCACTAACTGGGTAGCCCTTTGAAAGAGCTGGCTCCTTTGGTCTTCTTCTGTGCTGCAACATTTTATTAAAAGCAATCTTCTTGATGTCAGACATTGGTGTTGGACACTGTTTCAGCTATACTTACTAGTTATAGTAAAGGTGTGCTTTGCACAATGCATGCAAAAGTACTTCATGGGTGCATTTATTTAACATTTATCATTCAGTGGTTGAGGAAGGAAAACTCTTGATGATCAAAGACACCTGCAGCTCTTATTTTTGTCTCCCCATGTCTCAAAAATGTACAGAGGTTGATTTTACTGCCTGTGTCCTAACCCCTAATTCCTTTTCCAATGCATCATGCTCACTGACATAAATTTGTTCCTGGATGAACAATGCCTTTATTTGAACTCTTTATTTTCATATCCCTCTACGGCTTCATCCCTTACTCTCTGTAGCCTCCGCAACCCTACAATTAATGTGCGCTCAAGCAGCAATCCAAAAATTCCCATGCAGGCCTTGCACGAGTTGGCCCCTTTTTAAGTTACCGTTCATGTGGGGCCACACTCCAGTTGTTTGAGCGCTTCAAACAAAAATGTGTTTGTCAATACACCGCCCCCCCCCCCCCCCCCCCAAAGATATGTATTCCTCCAATTTTGGCCTCTTGAGCATCCCCAATTTGAATCCATAAAACCTACCAGTTTAACTAAGCTTTGATCATTTGTTTGCTAAATCTTGTGTGACACAGTGTCAAGTTTGAATCATTACATTTCTGTAAAGTGTCTTGGGATGGTTTACTATATTAAAGATGCTACATAAATGCAAGCTGTTGTCATTGTACAAATGTGCACTGAGATCGTACTGCCTCATTGATCAACCAATCAACAGACATGAGTGATGAGTTAATGAATATTTTCATATTTCTCCTTCATACTTGAAGGAGGAATTTAACGTGAATACTGGGCAAACATTCTCTACAAATAGTACATGACATATTTTTCATCCACCTGGGCAAGATGGAATCCTCAGTGTTCTTTTTCATTTCTTGGGAGTGGACGTCACTGGCAAGCCTGGCATTTATTGCCCATGCCCTAATTGCCATTTGAGAAGATGAAGATAGTGGTTGACATGATGAGCAGGCTTTATTGGTTGCTGCAGAGGGCAGTTAAGTATTAATCATATTAATGTGAGACTGGATTCACATGTAGGCTATATCCTACAAGGTTTATATGCTTCCTTCCCTGAAGGATAATAATGGACCACTTGCATTTTTAATGGTAATCTGGTCACTTTTACTGATACCATCTTTAAAGTAAGTATGTAGAATGTCTCTGTGTTGCTCCCAATCCCTTACCTTGGCTGCTATAGCCACTTTGCTGCTGTTTTCTATGTGGAGCTCCAAAGCCCTTTTCAAAATCTGTGCTCCGGTGCATTGTGCAACCAAAATGTCTCACAGTGACCATCTGTTCTCCATCTTTACCAACATCTATACATCAGTTTGAAAAGGTTAATAGAGTTCCTTGTCTTTCCGTGCCATGTGCATTTTTGCATAATTTGGAACATATACCAACCAAAAGAAAACGGCACTGCCAATTTTATTATTGGTTTCTCAAACCATCTTCATTCTTTAGATAACTTCACCCACTGAAACATGTTGTAATACATCCTACCCAGTAATGAATGCTCCCTGTTTAGAGAGAGGCTTCTCAGCATTTTATCAAATCCATTGAAAGGAATGAGACACAGGCATTGTGATCTGTTTATTGTACTGTTAAGTTTCTGCAGTTGTGTGAGATGTATCACATTTCTAGCAGCTTGAAGCTATGATTATATAATAATGACAAAAGTCTTTACTTCACCCACTCCAAGTCTTTGAGGTAGTTGATCTGTGTGTGTGTTACTGAGAAAGCATAGGGTAAGTGTGTGTGTGTGTGTGTGTGTGGAATTGAGAAAGCATAGGGTAAATGTCTTCCTTCTGAGAGACAGCCTAATAGAGTAGATTTTCAATTTGACCCCTTGAATGTAAAAATTACCATTGTGGAATGAGAACTGCCCAATTTCCAATTCTGTAATAATTTTAATGTTGATGAAAATCAGGTGCTTTCTCTATCTAATTGAGCTCCCATATCAGCGTGGCAAATTCAAAATCTACCCCATGGTGTCTTCACTTCTGGAGATAGTGTTTGACGAATTAATATTAATAAACACACTTATTTAAACATAAAATATTTTATTGTTTGAATAAAGGTTTGTAGGACAAGTGGTGTGAGAAACCTCACTGCTAGAAACCCTGTGCATGATTCTTGGATTGGTGCAGCTGCGGCAGCAGCAATGATCTGAGCACAAGAAAGACAGCAAATCCTCCAGTGTCGCTCCAGCCATAATTCTGTGGATGGCTGACAGCCGGACCTCTTTTGATCTTTTCAATGTGTTCTTTCTGGCACGCATATTAGGCAATCTGCCATCAAGCCAAATGATCCCTATGGATTTGAATTGCACCGGGGGCCGGGAGCAAAGAGATCGTATACTCCTTACCCTGCTAAACACAGACGGGATTAGTTTCTGTGGCAGCCTACTGTTGGAAACCAAAATGCACGGTAGCACAGTGGTTAGCACTGCTGCTTCACAGCTCCAGGGTCCCGGGTTCGATTCCCGGCTCGGGTCACTGTCTGTGTGGAGTTTGCACATTCTCCTCGTGTCTGCGTGGGTTTCCTCCGGGTGCTCCGGTTTCCTCCCACAGTCCAAAGATGTGCGGGTTAGGTTGATTGGCCAGGTTAAAAATTGCCCCTTAGAGTCCTGGGATGTGTAGGTTAGAGGGATTAGCGGGTAAATATGTGGGGATAGGGCCTGGGTGGGATTGTGGTCGGTGCAGACTCGATGGGCCGAATGGCCTCCTTCTGCACTGTAGGGTTTCTATTCTATTCTATTCACTAAAACTGCTCTAGTAGATGCTGTTGGCCCAGTCAGTGCTTTTATTCCTCCAGTTTAGTACTGACTTCTAATTTGTCTAACCTATAATTGTTTAATAGTGTCACGACTGCTGATTGATGTCACCACTATGCTGAATTCCAGAGCAGTGCAAATGGTATAAGTCCAGTTGGGTTGCAGTTTAGTAGCTGCCTAGTTAGAATTATATAGAAAATCCTGACATGGAACTGGGTCAGTTTAGCCAAGCAGCACAATTGGTAGTTACCTTTGTCGGATCCATGTAAAGGTTACGTATAGGGCCAGTACCTTTTATTACACAATATGGTGCCAAATACAACATCTGAACCTTGTGTCAAATTTACACAGGAAAGATTGCGTAATGGCATATTTGCATCATAAATATAAAAGGTTGTTTGCCTCTCCTGATCCCATATCTTTTTGTTTCCGCCTTTACTTCAGCCAACCATTGTTAAATTTAGACATGCTGTCTGTTGTATTCACCAATTCATAGAATCCCTACAGTGCAGGAGGAGGCCATTTGGCCCATTGAATCTGTACCAACCATAATCCCACCCAAATTCCCGCAATCCCACGTATTTACCCTGCTAATCCCCCTGACACTAGGGTCAATTTAGCATGGCCAATCAACCTAATCTGCACATTTTAAACTGTGGGAAGAAGCTGGAGCATCAGGAGGAAACCCACGCAGACACGAGGAGAATGTGCAGACTCCACGCAGTGACCCGAGGCCGGAATTGAACTTGGAACCTGTGCCACCATGCCGTCACAAATTCAGTTGTACCTTACAACCCTCTGTGAAAAAAAAATGTTTTCTGTTATTCTCTGTCCTACATCTTATGCATATACTCTTGAATGCATGTCACCTTATTTCAAATCCCTCAATCACGAGAAGTAGCCTGTTTCTATCACCCCTGTGTCCCATCTCCCAAATTTTAAACATCTCCTCCAAGTCATCCTGTAATGCTCTCTGTTCTCATGAAAGCAGCTTTCAGATTGTCCATGCATTTTAAAATTTGCACTTCCCCATTTTAAAAACCTAAAATGGGAGCAGGAATAGGCCATATTGCCCCATTTGTCTGTTCTGCCATTCAATGAGACCGTTCTGGCCTTTTGAGCATCCCCAATTTAATTATTGCACCTTTCTTTGGCTATGCCTTAACCAGCTGATGTCCTAAGCTCTGGAATTCCCTCCCTTAACCTCTCAGCCCCTCTACCTCTTGTCCCCTCCTTTCAGACACTCTTTAAAACCTACTTCTTTGACCAAGCTTTGATATCTCCTTCAATGGCTCCATGTCACATTTTGGTCAATATTGCTTGCTCATTTGAGATTCCTTACAATGTTTTGCTGCCTTAAGGACACAATATAAAGGCAAGTTGTTGTTGATGAATTGGCCACACGGCTTAGTTCAGATCTGGTAATTCAGCAGAGGGCATGGATTGAACCGAGTCACGTTTTTACTCTCTATGGAGCCAAACCACAATGGAAGGTACATCTACCAACTGAGTCAATGGAAAGAGTTTACGTGCCACATCATCTTGGAGGAGAGACAAATGATAGATATTTGTTAGACTCTGGATCTGTGTAACAATTAGAATCCAGATTGATTTTCCTTTTCAATATCTTCAGCTTGAGTTATCAGTTTTCTCTGTACCTTTTGAGTCTGAACTTTATATTCATGACCATGTGCTGCTCTGATGAAAGGATAGACATAGTCTGGGCACTTGTGTCTTTCATTGATTATTTGTGAAAGGGTGAAAAAGGGAAAAGAGGAAAGGGAGGGTAACTGTCTTTGTTGTTTAAAAAAAAAAATGTTGATGAGGTTAGGTGGGAAAGGTTTCTCCGGGGCCCTGTTTATTTTTCCATTTTCTTTAAGCCATCCACCATTACTGGTGTGATGAATTCAAGTCGCAGTCTTTCATTAAAGGCTCTGTCGTATGGACTTGAAATGTTAACTCTTATTTCTCCATAGATGCTGCCAGACCTGCTGAGTTTTTCCAGCATTTATAGGAAATCCTTGGATTTTCCAATAACTTGGAAGAGTGTGCTGGGAAACAAAGGTTGAGAATCCCTGCTTTATCAAACAATGTGCTACACATCGGTCACTCACTGCAGGTAAATTTGGATAGTGAGCAGGAAAATTATCTTCTACACTGTATAGCAGGGTGGAAACCTAGGGGAAAATGAAAGAGGCTAACTGGTGTTGAGGCTGGTAACCCTCCCTCTCTCCTTAGTTTGCAAACCAGGTCCCTTGTCTTTGTGATCTTATTTACACAGCAATGGAACATTTGAGCATGAAAGACATCTGGTTGTGGTCATCCTCAAAAACTGACTGTGTGGCCAAATTCCCCTCCAACGTGATTTTCAAGTTTGCTGATGCACCACCGTAGTGGGTCAGATCTCAAACAATGACGGGATGGAGTACAGAAAAGAGTTAGAGAATCTGGTGAATTGGTGCAACAACAATAATCTCTCCCTAAATGTCAGTAAAACAAAGGAGATGGTCATCGACTTGAGGAAGCATAGTGGAGGACATGCCCCTGTCTACATCAACAGGGATGAAGTGCAAATGGTCGAGAGTTTCTAAGTGTCCAGGTCACCAACAATCTGTGCAGGTCTCTCCGATGCTAGGTTAAGAAAGCCCACCAATGCCTCTTTCTCAGAAGGCTAAGGAAATTCGGCATGTCTGCTACGACTCACCAATATTTAAAGATGCACCATGGAAAGCATCCTTTCCAGATGTATCATAGCTTGGTATGGCTCCTGCTCTCACCAAGGCAGCAAGAAATGGTTGGGAACATTGCCCAATCCATCACGCAAACCAACTTCCCATCCACGGACTCTGTCTACACTTACCGCTGCCTCGGAAAAGCAGCCAGCATAATCAAGGATAAACATGCACCCTGTACATACTCTTCCACCTTCTTCCATCGGAAAAAAGATGCAAAAGTTTGAGGTCATGTACCAACTGACTCAAGAACAACTTCTTCCCTGCTGCCACCAGACTTTTGAATGGACCTACCTTATATTAAGTTGATCTTTCTCTACACTCTAGCTATGACTGTGACACTACATTCTGCACCCTCGCATTTCCTTCTCCCCTATGTACTCTATGAATGGTATGATTTGTCTGTATAGCACACAAGAAACAATACTTTTCAATGTATACCAATACATGTAACAATAAATCAAAAAATGTTTGCTGGACTTGTTTAAAGTTCAGTAACATAAATGTTCTCCAATGTTGCTAACCATTTGGTGGTGCGATATTGAAATGGTGTTTGACAGACTACCACGTGAAGTAAAATATCTTTTTCTCTTGGAAACTCACTAGGAATAAGAATGGCTTGTTGTAGCTCTTGGTCCAATCTCTGAGTCTGTGGCATTGGAACGATGTGGCTGGGGCTATTTGACTTGTTGCAAGATATGGTTGGAATGGAATCAAAATAATTGGCTAGTGTTTAAGCCAGAAGTGCAGAAGTACAGCACACCAATATCTCTGAAGTTCTCTGGGTCTGACAGTACATTCTCTAGATTTGATCAATCAGGATTCCAATTGATGTAGAGTCATCACTTCATTATCAGGAGCTTTCAAACAATAGTGATTTTTGTTTAAATAGCATCTTTTAATGTAGAAAAGTGACCCTACAGAGGTCTGATGAAGGAAAATGGACACTGAACAAAATAACTTGTATTTCAAAGTGCCTTTCACACTCTGGATGTCCCAAAGTGCTTTACAACCAATTGAGTACTTTTGGAATGTAACCATTGTTGTAGGAAGTGTTAATTTGCATTCAGCAAAATCGCACAAACAGCAGCGATAATGATCAGATCATTTGTTGGAGTGAGATCAGTTGAAGGGTAAATATTGGCCTCTGACACAGGAGAGCACTCACCTGCTCTTCGAATAGGGATCATAATCACATCCACCTGAGAGGACCTTTTGACTAAGGTCAAGTGTAGGGTCAAGCCCAAGATCAGGTGTAAGCCTGCTCTTGTCAGCTTGGATCTTGCATGCCTCTCTTTGTGGGGACCATGAATTGGATTCAATTTGAATTGGTTTTTGTAGCAAGCAAGGAGATTAATTAAGAGCTTACCCTGTCCAGTCTGCGCATTGGCTATCTAACTGTGAAAGGAATAACATTTTTTAAAAATAATAACCTGAGAGCGCAGAGCTCAGTTTAATGTCTCATCTGAAAGATGGAACCTCAGAGAGTGCATCACTCACCCAGTACGATGTTGAAGTATCACTCTGGATATCAGGCTCAAGTCTCTGAGGTGGAATTTGAATACATTACATTCTGGTTTCACAACATGATGGAAGCTATGGTTTTAATATCAATTTCCTCAGTGACCTGCGTGATCAGTTTTGTCCACTACCTTATTCACATCTGCATCATCGTGAATGCTACAAAAGGCAGGATGTTTCTTCTTTGTTTACTATCTGATTGGGCAGAGGTCTCCATTTTGATTTGAACTATTGTTGATATCAGTTTTTACTTTTGAAAGAAATCCAGAGCATGTGCAAATTCTAATGGACCTATGGAGTCTTTGCAGAAACTTGTAAAAATATATTTTCCATTTGTAATATTCGTAGCCAACGCTTTTCCATCTTTTATTTAAGGGGAGAGCTGCAGCTGGTAAGTCAGGATCAGGTTGACACATTGGACAGTAACTGTCCAAATTTTTTATGTCTGTTTTAATAAAAATATTTGGGAGAAATCTTCTTTTGAAAATATTCACCGCAGCTGCTATTGATAGAATTCTTTTGAAAGAACTGCTTTCATTTAATCGGTAATTCTGTGTATTATAACCCAGAGAAACTAGAAATGTTGGGATTATTCTCCTTTAGAGCAGAGAAGGTTAAGGCATTTATTAAGGAGTTTCGATAGAGTAAATAGGCGGACAAGGGGGTTGGGAACAAAACGACACCGATAAGGAGAGCAATTCTCCCATCCCGCTGCGCTGCTTTTTAGCGCAGCGGGCCAGGAGACTCTAGCAGCGGCCGATTCACGCTGGGCGTCCGGGCCCAAAAAAAATCTAAATGTTGAATTTGGGGGAGGGGGGCTGGGGGGAGTGGGTCGAGGCTGGCCCGGACATGCTCGGGGGGGGGGGGGGGGGGGGGCAGTGATCAGGTTGTAGGGTGGGGGGTTAGTAGGGCAGCAATGCCGGTTGTGGGGCCAGCAGACAGGGGCCATTGCACACAGGCCAATCTCAGCGCTGACAGATCAGCACGTGCGCAATGGCCGGCTCTCCAGTGGGAACAGGCCCTGCCCACTAATTTTTGGAGTGATTCATACTAGTGCACTCTGCAGTGCATAGAGTGTGGGAGATTCATTTTGAAACTCCCACTGAAAAAAAAAGCGTGATTTACTCTAGTTTTTACGCAAATTCGACATTTAGAATTTTTTTGGGAGAATCAAGGGGATGAGAAGTTTTGTAATGCGGCGAGTTGTTATGACCTGATTGAAAGCAGTTGTAATAGTAATTTACAAAATGTGATTGACCAAACTGTTCTGTGTTGGCTTTGGGAGGTGGACATTAAATGTTAGCTTTGGCTGGGATGCCCACACCCTGAGAATAATGATGTGTGGTGTGGTCAATTGTACCAATATTGATGGGCAAATTTGCTCTTTGTCCAAAATGCTTCTCTGCTCAGTTTTTGACTCCTGTTAGTCTCATTGCTCCACCACACTTAACCTAAATGTTTCACTAATCAGACTGAACGCATTGGTAAAAATCCAGTTCAGAAGGGCAAAATCTACAGTTGTATTGTGGTTTGATTTCTCAATTTGGGGATAATTAGTGAAAACAAAATTAAAACATTTCAACAGTTTGAAGTGGACATCTGATTCAAGTGGCCACTTTGGAATTAATTATTGCAGCTTACCTGCAGTTTCGACCAAAGAATGACTAGTTTACCCCGTTGTGTAATTTCTTTTGATTTCTATTCTCAAATGATCATTGTTAATCTTTTGCCTCTACAAATCTAATCCACATTGTGGATTGTCTGTCGCAATTCATTGGAGAGGTTTATCATAATTTTTTTTTGCCCTCTTTTTGAAAGTGGCCTAATTTATTGCATAAATTGTAGCATTAAATTTTGCAACAACCGCGACCTTGCCAGGCCAATACACTCTGTTGCATTTTTGTTTTATTCTGCAGCCTTTGCTTGCTGTGACATGCCCTGATTTTTTATCTGCTGCCTAAGATACTTCGTGATAGTTCAGGCAAGTTGTGGGTGGGTGGGAGGGAAATACCAATCCTGTAGGTCAGATGCCTGATTTTGTTTAAATTCATCTTGAGGAATAGAAATAACTTGAAAGGAAGAATAAATCTTTCGCAACCTCAGGACAGCTCAAAGCACATTACACCTAAACAAGTACTTTTGACGTGCAGTCACTGTTGTAAGGTACAAAACATGGCAATTTGTGCACAACAAGTTCCACCAAACTGCAATAACCAGATCATAGAATCCCTACAATGCAGAAGGAGGCCCATCGAGTCTGCACTGACCACAATCCCAGCCAGGCCCTATTCCCGTAACCCCACTTATTTAACCTGCTAATCCCCCTGACACTAGGGTCAATTTAGCTTGGCCAGTCAACCTAATCCGCACATCCTTTGGACTGTGGGAGGAAACCGGAGCACCAGAAGGAAACCCACGCAGACACGGGGAGAACGTGCAAACTCCACACAGACAGTGACCTGAGGCCTGAATTGAACCTGGGTCCCTGTTGGTGTGAGGCAGCAGTGCTAACCACTGTGCCACCACAGATCTGTTTCAGATGTTGGTTGATGGGTATGTGTGGCACAGGAGACAGGAGAACCTCTCTGTTCTTCACATAGTGCCATGGAATCTTTTGTGCCAACCTGAGAGGGCAGTTGGGACCTCGGTTTAACATCTCATACAAAATACAGCACCTTCAACAGTGTGGAACTCTCTTGGTAGTGCACCAGAGTGTTAACCTATGTTTTATAATTCTCGAGTCTTTGGCATGGGGCTTGAAGCCACAACCTTCTGACTCTGACGTGAGAGAGTTGAGGCCTACTGAGTCGTAGCTACCAGGTACAGTACTGTTTAGTTGTGGGGAAGGGGTATAGTGTGTGTAGTTTTTAATTACAAGCTAGCCCCTGCTTGACATTTTCTCTGCATTCAGTAGTGCATTGAATCTCACTGAAATATTTGGCAACACAACACATTGTTAGAATTGATTAAAAGTTACCTCATTTTGCACCCGAGGTGCCGCCAGAAGTGTAGATACTAGAAACAGTACTACAGTGTAAACTTGCATTTAGGCTGCACCTTACATAAAGGTGACACTTCAAACTTGGGGGCTCTCCTTGGTGGTGGAAGGAAGGGCGGGGGGAAGACATTATTAACTTAAAGTTGCATCATAATGATGTTTGACTTAAAATATATACATTTATCACTTACTCTAGTCCAGTGTTTAGTTCTGTTTTCTTAATTTTTTTCAAACATCTTCACAGGGCAGAAATTATCACTAGTTTTGACTTGTCATCTCTTAATCTTTGATTTAGATGCTCAATGCAGAAGTTAACACTTTTTTCCTCATTTAAATAGAGCAAAGGAGTGTTAAGAATACCATTTGTCTAGTTATCACAATAATAAAAGAATTTAACAATATTATACCGTACATGGAAGGAGTGGACTATTCAGCCTCTTGAATCTTTTCCATCATTCAATTAGATCGTGGTTGATCTGTATTTTCAATATCATCCACATACTTTGGTTCTCTAATCCTTAATCCTGTAGTTCTGGAAAGAATAAATAAGTATAATAATAAGTAGATAAAAAGTATTTTATTCCTTCAGGTCTCTCACTGGGTCATTGTAAGTTCATAAGCAGTAGTTTGTAGCCCACCTGGGGGCATTGGGCCATTCGACCCAATAAATCGATGCTGGTATTTATGCTCCACTGAAGATTTTTCCATCTCGCTCCATCAACGTGCTCTTCAATACAATCAGAGTGTTTTTATATTCTCTTGGGGTGGCACAGTGGTTAGCACTGCTACCACACAGTGCCAGGGACCCGCATTCAATTCCATCCTTGGGTGACTGTGTGGAGTTTGCATGTTCTCCCAGTGTCTGCGTGGGCATCCTCCAGGTGCTCTGGTTTCCTCCCAAACTCGAAAGATGTATAGATCAAGTAGAATGGCCATGCTACACTGCCCCTTTAGTGTCCCAAGATGTGTAGGTTAGGGGGATAAGCGGGGTAAATACGTGGGGTTATGGGGATGGGGTCTGACGGGATGCTCTTGCAGTGAGACGGTGCAGACTTGATGGGCTGAATGGCTTCCTTCTGCACTGTAGAGATTCTATTCTATTCTATAAACTGTATTGAAATCCATCACATTTAGTGAGTGATAGTAATGGTCTAATCTATGTGGGAGGTCGTGTGGCACAGTGGGTGGTGTCCCTGCCCCCGAGTCAGAAGCTCCAGCTTTGAGTCCTATTTCTGGAAGGTGCGTTAATAACATGGCCAAAACATTTGATTAGGTTGATTATCAACCTGGAAGTCCTTTCAATATGCCTATGGCAGGCAGTAAAATTGGGAGAGTCTCTGAACGAGCCACACTTGATACAGAGTGACGCCCCTAAGCTGTAGCCTCTGGCAAAAGGCTAGCAACCTGTTCCAGGCAAAGCTAGCTATGGAAACAGACATAAGCACATGCCTTGCCTGACTCATGTGTCACTAGATATGGGAAAGTCTCTAAATTATCTCTATTTGTAAATACTCCTATAGATCAACATGCAGCAATAGTCGCCGGAGAGTGGCAACTAGGGGATTTTCGCAGTAACTTCATTGCAGTGTCAATGTAAGCCTACTTGTGACAAATAAATAAACTTAAACTTAATCCCTGAGGAATTATGCTTTTGATCACTTGTGAAACTATAGGCAAATATGATGTAAATAGGAGGTGAGAAACACCTTCAGCATTAAAAAATCAAATATAAAATCCTTAATTTGTTATTTAGTCTTTGACATTAGTGACTAATATTCTTCGATGCATTCAGTGTCTTAGTTGCTAAAATAATGTGATTTGTATCAAAGCCAACAATGCCGTCGTGTTTATCTTCGTGTATCCTGAATACGTAGCTTGTATCTCCAGTTAGCAATGTGGTTTGTACTGAATCAGCAGAATGGGAACTGTACATAAAGAACACATTGACAAACTGCTAGCAGTGTTCCTTGTTGCATTGTCTCTTGGTATGTTAGCACTTGAATTGGTAAGACGCAAGATTGGACTTGTGATTGTTGCCTTGCCTTACAAAGTTGGCTACTTGCCAACTTCGGGTGAAACATCTGGGACTTTGAGCGGTGGTGCGGCACTTGTCCCAGGGAGTAAATTTCACTCGTTTCCAAACACATTTTAATTTGAAATGTCTCTACAGGAAAGATAATGATAACACAAATTGTTAATCAGGACCATACAGGCTGCACTACTTGCCTCTAGAGGCTAGGGTGTGACCTCATCAAGGTCTTTAAGATTGTGAAAAGTCTTGTTAGGTTAGACGTGGAGAAGCTGTTTCCACTTGTTTATGAAGTCCAAATCTATGAGCTGTAAATATAAGATAATTGCTAATGACTCAAATCGGGAAGTTAGATGAAATTTTCTTTTGGAAGATGAAACTGGTTACCAAAAGGAATAGATGAGGAGAATAGAATTAATACAATTAGGAGGTAGTTAGATAAATCCTTGAGAATGCTCTGGCGCAGTGGCTTTTTAAGTTCATTTATGGGATGTGGGCGTCACTGGCTGGGCCATTCCTAATAGCCCTTCAGAAGGTATTGTTACTGGGTTAGTAACCCAGAAACCCAGGGTCATTCTCTGGGGACTCCAGTTTGAATCCCACTGTGGCAGATGGTGAAATTTGAATTCAATATAATGTAATAATTGTTGTAAAAACCCACCTTGTTCACTAACATCCTTACTCGGTCTGGCCTACACGTGACTCTGGACCTACATCAATGTTGAGTCCTCTTAGAATGCCCTTTGAAATGAATGGCCTAGAAAGCCACTCAATTCAAGGGCAATTGGGGATGGGCAGTAAATGCTGGTCCAGGCAATGATGTCCACATCCCATGAAGGAATTGAAAAAAGAGCGAGCAAGGAATAGGGGAATACTTTGTTTAAAGTTTTAAAGTTTATTTATTAGTGTCACAAGTAGGCTTACATTAACACTGCAGTGAAGTTACTGTGAAAATCCCCTAGTTGCCACTCTACTGCGCCTGTTCGGGTACACTGAGGGAGAATTTAGTATGGCCAATGCACCTAACCAGCACGTCCTTAGGACTGTGGGAGGAAACCGGAGCACCCGGACGAAACCCACGCAGACACGGAGAGAACATGCAGACTCCGCACAGACAGCGACCCAAGCTGGGAATCGAACCCTGGTGCTGTGAGGCAGCAGTGCTAACCACTGTGCCACAGTGCCGCCCACCTTACCAAAGGGAAGAGGCTCGTATTCAGCATAAACACTTGTATGGGCTATTTCTTTGTTTTATGTAAATTTTACTGAGCTCTGTTTATATGGACTCTTTCCTCACTGAGTGCTGAAATCTCAGATGTTTTTCATGTGAGAGTTGAATCAATGAATGGCAAGTGGTGATCCTTCAATTGATGTCCACATGACTCCAACAGAGATTGCTGGATAGGGAATGGGACAAGTGGGATCTTAGCCCCTGGGTTTACTGAAGTCAATAGAACAGATGTATTATTGAAGATAAAGATTTAGTATATCTGAATCAAATGATCCTATTAGTGGAGGGCTTGACAACTTATCTTATTAATCCTGCAGTGCTCAACAGCTTAATTCTGAAATGCTGTACGATGTAATCCTGCAGAAAGAATCTACTTCCATTTGTTTCCCTTGAGTTTGCTGAAATATTGTTGCCTAAAGCAGTGTCCTAATTTTCTCCTGTTCTTAAATGCTGTAAACAAAGTCTGGGTACGCATTCACATGTGACACGAGCTGTCTGTGCCCGTGTAATCTTACTCTGAGCTTGATGTTTTGATATCTCCCTGCTGTTCTTCAGAGAACAATATGAAATTGTAAAAAGATTCTTCAACTGTTTTGACAGTGTGGTAAGTGAGCACTTCTTCCATGACCGTGACAGTCTTTCTCTCAGTCGATTTGAAGGTCAGTCCTATTCAGGTGGAAGGTTTTGTGAGCTCCCACTGCCCGTGCAATGAGGGGTTTATTATTCACACCCATTGGAAGCAAGGATTCAGCCAGCTTGCTGTCAACCCCGAGTTCTAATGCAGAGCTCCTAATTCAATGGGACGCTCTGGAGGATTTCAAACCTCACCTTCTGACTCTGGTGGAAATGATGGCACGAAGATAAAGGTTCATATTTATTTTTCTGTCTTGGTCACTTCCCACCATTTCCCAGGCAATGCTTTTCCTTGAAATTTTTCTCCAATTTTGATATGTGGAAAACCTTTATTAAATGCCTTTTTTTAATGTGAGGAAGGCATCTTTAAACATGTTTGAGAAAACTGTGATGGGCCTTGTGCCTTTATAAGCAGTTGAGAGGTGATCAAAGGCCTGAGTGAAGATGTAACTGTTTTCTGTATCTTGGTGAATGTGACCAGGGTCTGTTATTCCTAGGAATGAATTACATAAAATGTGCAGTATAGAAACTGGTCATTTCCTCCATCAGTCCATGTTGAGCACAAACAGTAACATGATCTGTTTCAGTCTCCCAATATATTCAATGATGGAGCATCCATAATCCTGTGAGGCAGAAAATTCCAAAGGTACGCGAACATCTGAGTGAAGAAATTTCTCCTCGTCTTAGTCCTAAATGATTGGCCCCTGATCATGAGGCTGTGCCCCCATGTTCCAGCTTTTTCAGCTTGAGGAAACAACGCTTCCGTCTGCCCTGTGTTGTCTGTGAAATACTCTGTACTGACATTTTGACCAGTTTATCACTCAAACCACATTTACCCAGGTGCTCTTACTCTGAGACAGACAAAGGACTGTGGTTCAAACTTGGCTTTCTTAAAAACACTTGAAGGTTAAAGAAACAATTCTTACACAATAAGTTACCTTTTTCCCCAAACCAGGCTAATTGCCTGAGAAACAAATACTACCTGTTCTGGTGAAGTTGATTGGATTTGTTGAATTCAATTCACAGCCTTTCATCAAAGGACAACAACTCTCAAGCCAGGAACTAATCTAGTGAACTCTCACTGTAACACCGCCAAGGCAAGTATATCTTCATTAGGTGTGGAGACCATAATAACACTGAGTACTCCCAAGTCGCACCCAATCCCTGTACAATTATAGCAAGACTTCCTTATTCTTGTTCTCCAATCCTCTTGCAATAGGGACAAGCATATCATTTGTTTTCCTTGTATAAGTACGCACCCAAGTTTCTCTGAAATTCAACACTTGCAAGTTTTGTGCCTTTTAAAAAGTATTCTGCTTTTCTATCCTTACGACCAAAGCAAATAACCCCTCACTCTTAATAACCCATAACATTCCACCTGCCACCTTTTTGCCCACTCACTTAACCTGTCTAAAACTCTTCTAGCCTCTTTGTGACCTCCACATTTTATTCACGCATAGATCTGTATTGTCAGCAAATTTGGATGACGAGACCGAGAGTAAATTATCGAAGTCATGAAGATAAATTGTAAGCAGCCAAGCTCCAGCACTGATCCTTGCAGCATTCCACTAGTCACACACTGCTAATTTCAAAATGCCTTGCTTATTATCCCTACCCTTTTGCTTCCTTTCCATTAACCAAACCTCTGTCCTTACTAATATTTATCTTCGTCTCTTACCAGGTGAATACGTGAAAGGGTACATAGAGTTTTCTTTGGAAAGATAAGTGCTACATCTACTGGTTCCCCTTTAATTACCCTTGTAGTTACATCCTCAGAAAAGTTAACAAATTTGTCAAACATGATTTTCCTTTTGTGAAACCATATAAGACGAGACAAAATTAATTATTAAGTCGTCCCACTCTGCTTAAAGAAGTTCCTTCCTAATCCAGTATTGATTTTATTCGCAATCATCTTTTCTTTATGCTCCCTAGTTTTTAGTCTCCACACATCTTAGCTGCATCTACCTGTCAAATCATTTCAGAATGTTAAAGATTTCTATTGGGTCATTCATCAGCTTTCTCTTTCCTAGAGAAAAGAGTCAAAGCCTGTTCAATCTTTTTCTGATAGGTATAACCTCGCAGTTCTGAGGTTTTTTGGTGGAGACCAAAGATGTTCACAATACTCCAAATAGGAGCTAATTCACGGTAGGAGCGGCACGGTAGCACAGTGGTTAGCACTGCTGCTTCACAGCTCCAGGGTCCCAGGTTCGATTCCCGGCTCGGGTCACTGTCTGTGTGGAGTTTGCACATTCTCCTCGTGTCTGCGTGGGTTTCCTCCGGGTGCTCCGGTTTCCTCCCACAGTCCAAAGATGTGCGGGTTAGGTTGATTGGCCAGGTTAAAAAAATTGCCCCTTAGAGTCCTGGGATGTGTAGGTTAGAGGGATTAGCGGGTAAAATATGTGCGGGTAGGGCCTGGGTGGGATTGTGGTCGGTGCAGACTCGATGGGCCGAATGGCCTCCTTCTGCACTGTAGGGTTTCTATGATTTCTATGATTCAGGTTCTGTAAATGTTTAACATCACTTATTTGCTTTTCAATTCTATTAATCTAGAAATGAACGCCATTTCATTGTTTGCTTTATTTCTGACTTTGTTCATAGTTACTTACAATGATTTAGTTGGATCTGTGATACTGATGTTTGCAAGTGTTATACTTTCTTCACTATAATGCCAGTGGCCTTACTCCACAATTCCCTGCCCTGTAGGTAACACATTGGCAAGATTCTTGCATGTGAAGGGCATTGCCGCTCCCATAAAATTGTTGGATATTTTTAATCTGCGGTTTTGTAACTGGGTTGCTAGATCGCAGCTTGAATTGTGTGCCTCTGTCACTTGACCATTTTTGTTCTAAAGCTAGCACAAGATTGATGCCAGAACTCTGTTCTCCACTCTCCAAACCTCAAGTCTTCCAAACTGACACTTGTATCACGCTTGCCCCTCATTCTTATTTTGTATTAATTCCCTGACCGCGAGTGTTGCTGAAAAGGCTGACATTTGTCACCCATCTCTAGTTATTCATAGTGGTGAGTTTCTTTCTTAATCGTCCATGTGGTTTGAGTGTTGAGGGTGGGAATTCCAGGATTTTGAGCCAGCGATGATAACAGAATGACTAATGTACTTCCAAGCCAGCAAGGTGGATGACTTGGAGCAGAGTTTAAATTTGGATGGTGTCCTATTTGTTTGCTGAGTAGTAAGGTTTGTGGGTTTGAGGGGTGTTTGCAATAAAAGCTTGTGGATGGTGAGCCCTGCAGCCCTGTTGTTCTGATGGCAGAAGCAGTGAATGTTTAAGGAGGTGAATGGAGTCTGAGTGAAGTGGGCTACTTCAAAGAACAAAGAACAGTACAGCACAGGAAACAGGCCCTTCGGCCCTCCAAGCCTGTGCCGCTCCTTGGTCCAACTAGACCAATCGTTTGTATCCCTCCATTCCCAGGCTGCTCATGTGACTATCCAGGTAAGTCTTAAACGATGTCAGCGTGCCTGCCTCCACCACCCTACTTGGCAGCGCATTCCAGGCCCCCACCACCCTCTGTGTAAAAAACGTCCCTCTGATGTCTGAGTTATACTTCATCCTGGGTGTGTTAAGAACATAAGAAATAGGAGCAGGAGTAGGCCATCTCGCCCCTCGAGCCTGCCCCGCCATTCAATAAGATCATGGCTGATCTGAAGTGGATCAGTTCCACTTACCCGCCTGATCCCTATAACCCCTAATTCCCTTACCGATCAGGAATCCGTCTATCCGTGATTTAAACATATTCAACGATGTAGCCTCCACCACTTCAGTGGGCAGAGAATTCCAGAGATTCACCACCCTCTGAGAGAAGAAGTTCCTCCTCAACTCTGTCCTAAACTGACCCCCCTTTATTTTGAGGCTTTGCCCTCTAGTTCTAGTTTCCTTTCTAAGTGGAAAGAATCTCTCCACCTCTACCCTATCCAGCCCCTTCATGTTGAGCTTCCTGAGTGGTGGATTTGCACTCATCCAGGCCAGTGGAGCATATTCCTCGCACTCCTAACTTGGGCCTTTGTTAACTTTGTATGTCTGTCCATAGATGCTGCAAGACCTGCTGAGTTTTTCCAATATCTTCCGTTTCTCTTGTTGGTGTTGGAGACTGGATTTCAGCTCATGTGGACTGAATTATGCAGGGAAGTGTGATGTTGAACATGAAACCATTCAGCCCTCGGCCGTGGGGCTGGAGAATTTAGTTCTAATTGGAGCTAGCATGGGTTAGAGGGATTGAATGGCCTTCCTTGGATGCATGTTCCTTGGTTCTGTGAGAGAAGCTGGCTATTGAGCAGGCTCTTGGACCTTGCCAAATAGCTGACCCCTAATCCTGTCATCACTCAATTTCTGCACAGGTGCACAGACTGTCCTCCTGAATACTGACCAGGCGTGAGAGAAACTTGGCTGACTTATTCATTTAATAAAATCTCACTGGCCTAAGGAACTGAGTAGACTGAACATGGAGGCATTGTGGAAGAACTAAAGCTAACAGAATGCTTTAACTTGGAAGGTTGAATAAGAAATGGGATTTTATGATTTTGGCTGGATATTTCGGATAATATGTTTAAGAGGGAAACGTTGTAATACATTTTCTTAAAATGTAAATCTGTGCTTCTGCTTTGAGAGGCAATAAAAGATATCTTTTTTTAGCTATGATTTTGACATTTCTCCTGTCCAGTTTTTTTTTTTAACTGGTCGGTGCAACATCGTGGGCCGAAGGGCCTGTTCTGCGCTGTAATGTTCTATGTTCTATGTTCTATATGGACTGATAAACCTCCTTGTTTTTACGATCCAACTAAAATCCTCCTGTCCGCTCAAAGCAAGCAGGACAGTATGTTCCTCGACGGTGTATGCTCACACTGCTTTGGGAAAAAGTTGCACTTATAATCTCGCCTTCATATTCTTGAAATAGCCCTAGGCATTTCATAGCTGACAAAATCCTGCAGCATGCCTGCTATCAACCCAGTTTCTTGATTCATTCCTTTTCCACATTTGTTTCTTAGTCTGGACATTGGATGGTCAGTGCTCCAAATAAACTCTACCCTAGAATTTAGAATGATACGGCAAAAAAGGAGGCCATTTGGCCCACTTCCCTGCTTTTCCCCCACAGGCTTGAAGGGCTGAATGGCCAACTCGATTCCTAGTTTCTATGTAAATGTGCAACATTTTCCTGTTTATCCAAATCCCTTTTCTCAGTTATTTTTGGACCTGTTTCCACTACCCTTTTAGACAATGTGTTCCAGATCATAACAGCCCTCTGAATTTGTTTTAATCCTCATGTCACCTTTAGTTCCCCTAGTTACTTTAAATTTGTATCCTTTGGTTGCCGACCCTTCCGTCATCAGCAGCTATTTCTCCTTGCTTAGGCATTCAAAATCTTGATGGATTTTGAACACCTATTGAATTCTCTTTTTAAAAGTTAATTCCGCCACAGGACTTTAGACTTGGACTCCCTTTCCCTTACTATCTCCTCCCAGTACTTTCTTTATGACCAGAATGTGTTATTCCTAATTGTTGTATCGCCTAAATAACCTGAAGTCTCTGTGCGTACCTGCATGCTCATTTTGGCACCAGGCATCCTTCCATTGCTTCCTTTATTTTCCCCTCCCTTTTCTTAGTACCTATTAATCTTTCTTTCTTCAAGCTCCTTTTTTCTGTCACCTATTCTTTCGGTACATTGCTTTCCCCATTTCTACTCCTTGCCATTTTACTCTTCTACTGATTTCCAAGGCTTGATTCTACCTTATGTGTGTGTTTCTCTTTCTGCATTCTTCAGAGAGTCTGTTTAAGGTATGTTACTGCCGCCTTATGAGCGGTAACCTGCTCTACCCTCCTCTCTTGCTTCCTGCCTGGAAAAGAAACATAAAAACTAGAAGCAGGAGTAGGCCCTTTGAACCTGCTCTACCATTCATTTTGATCATGGCTGATCATTGAATTCAATAACCTGACCCACCCTCCCACCCCCATAACCCTTGATCCCTTTAGTCCCAAGAACTATATCTAATTTCTTCTTGAAATCAGACAACGTTTTGGCCTCCTTGATAGTGAATTCCACACATTCACCCTCTCTGGATGAAGAAATTCCTCCTTGCCTCAATTCTAAAAGGTTTATCCCCTTATCCTCAAACTATGACCCCTAGTTCTGGACTCCCCCACCATTCTTACTGAATCTACCCTGTCTAACTCTGTTAGAATATTATAGGTTTTTATGCGATCCCCTCTCACTCTTCTAATACTTGCTAGGGAGGTAACCTCACCAAGCTCGTTCCCCTTCAGCTCACCTCTCCTCTACCATTGCCCCCTTGTACTAATTACCATCCCCACACTTTTCCACATTTTCATAGAAATCATAGAAACCCTACAGTACAGAAAGAGGCCATTTGGCCCATCGAGTCTGCACCGACCACAATCCCACCCAGGCCCTACTCCCATATCCCTACATATTTTACCCACTAATCCCTTTAACCTACGCATCTCAGGACACTAAGGGGCAATTTTAGCATGGCCAATCAACCTAACCCGCACATCTTTGGACTGTGGGAGGAAACCGGAGTACCCTGAGGAAACCCACGCAGACACGAGGAGAATGTGCAAACTCCGCACAGACAGTGAGCCAAGCCGGGAATCGAACCCAGGTCCCTGGAGCTGTGAAGCAGCAGTGCTAACCACTGTGCTACCATGCCGCCCATAATTTTCCTCCAGGATGTCAGTTCACTCCCAGCCATCTATGTCCTTATTGTGGACGAACACATTGACATCCTGGGCTATAACTGAACTTGACTTGTGGAAAACAATCAAGAGCTTAGTGAACAGCAAAATTGTGTTTTCTTTTCCACTGTGCCTCTTGAAAGCCGATGTGATTTCCCTGCGCTCCCCCTGTAATTTTGTGAATATATAAAATCAGCCTGTATTTGATATATAGGCGATGCAAGCAAATAAATGCTCCTGTTGGCTGCTCCGGAAAGCTTTACTTGTCTTTTTAAACATATTTTCTCAGTATTTATGCACAGGGGACTTACAATGACCACTCTCCACACAACACCTGTTACCTGAACCTAAGATGAAAGCAAATTACTGCGGATGCTGGAATCCAAAACAAAAACAGAAAATGCTGCAAAACCTCAGCAGGTCTGACAGCATCTGTGGGGGGAGAGAACAGAGTAATGTTTTGAGTCAGGCTGACCTTTTGTCTGACTAAGCGTCCTGTTCTCTCTGCACAGATGCTGTCAGACCTGCTGAGATTTTCCAGCATTTTCTGTTTTCTGAACCTACTCCATTCTGTATAAATATTTTAATTAGCCGAAGTCTGTAGGCAGTTTCAAATCCCACCAAAGAAGTTTGTGAATTTGGGTTCAGGTGGGAAAACAATCTGGAGGTAAAACGAACAGCGACCATGAAGCTGTCTGATTTTTAAAAGATGAAACAACAGTTGGTTCAATAAGTAAAATAAACCTTCAGCGCTTTCCTGCTATGGGCCTATTTGTGACTCCAGTCTCCTCCATGTGGTTGGCTTTGAACAGTTATCTGAAGTGACCTAGCAAGCCCTCCATTTTATCAGAAACTGCGACAACAGTTGAAAAATATTAAAGCCCAACACCACATTCTCCGGATAACTAGAGATGGGTGAATAGAGGTGGGCCAATGGCACTCGCATAGCAAGAATGCATTTTGATAAAGCTGTGTTTGCATGTCAGTTAATTCCAGGTGATTGTTACAACCATCTAATTGGCATATACAACTATTCAGAGTGAACAATGGATTATTGATGAGAATGACATAGAGTCCTGTTGGAATAGAACAATTGCTGTGGGTAAATGATGGCAAACTGCTAAGTAAAAATAGTAACCAGGCTGATGTGATGAAATTCATCTCCACTGTAAGTTGGGCTGCAGTCGAGAGATAATGTCTTCACAATCAGTCTTCACTTATTCTGATTGCACTTTTAATTGGGTATTGTGCTGCAGCATAGATTAAGAAGTGGAAGTTCTGTGTAAAGTTAGGCAAATAATGATAGTCAAGCAGCAAAAAAGACATATGAAGTCATCAATTATGTGCAATGAGTATGCCATTTATTTTGGCTATTGTAATATATAATGAATTTAAAACAAGAGGGCATAGGTTTTTTCACACAAAGGGTGGTGAGTGTCTGGAATGAGCTGCCAGAGGTAGTAATAGAGGTGGGTACAATTTTTTTGTCTTTTAAAAAGCGTTTAGACAGTTACATGGGTAAGATGGCTACAGAGGGTTATGGGCCAAACACGGGCAATTGGGACCAACTTATTGGGTTTTTTTAAAAAAGGGCAGCATGGACAAATTGGGCTAAAGGGCCTGTTTCCATGCTGTAAACCCCTACGACTCTATGATATTGTACTGCAGACTGGAATTTTTTTGAAAATATATTTCAAAATTAAATAATGCAGACAAGTGTGAGGTATTACACTTTGGAAGGACAAACCAAGGTAGAACATACAAGGTAAATGGTAGGACACTGAAGAGTGCAGTAGAACAGAGGGATCTGGGAATACAGATACATAATTCCCTAAAAGTGGCGTCACAGGTAGATAGGGTCGTAAAGAGTGCTTTTGGTACATTGGCCTTTATAAATCAAAGTATTGAGTATAAGGGTTGGAATGTTATGGTGAGGTTGTATAAGACATTGGTGAGGCCGAATTTAGAGTATTGTGTGCAGTTTTGGTCACCTAATTACAGGAAGGATATTAATAAGGTTGAAAGAGTGCAGAGAAGGTTTACAAGGATGTTGCCGGGACTTGAGAAACTGAGTTACAGAGAAAGGTTGAATAGGTTAGGACTTTATTCCCTGGAGCGTAGAAGAATGAGGGGAGATTTGATAGAGGTGTATAAAATTATGATGGGTGTAGATAGAGTGAATGCAAGCAGGCTTTTTCCATTGAGGCTAGGGGAGAAAGAAAACTAGAGGACATGGGTTAAGGGTAAAGGGGCAAATGTTTAAAGGGAATATTAGGGGGGGCTTCTTCACACAGAGAGTGGTGGGAGTGTGGAATGAGCTGCCAGATGAAGTGGTGAATGCGGGCTCACTTTTAACATTTAAGAAAAACTTGAACAGGTACATGAATGAGAGGGGTGTGGAGGGATATGGTCCAGGTGCGGGTCAGTGGGACTAGGCCGAAAAATGGTTCGGCACAGCCAAGAAGGGCCAAAAGGTCTGTTTCTGTGCTGTAATGTTCTATGGTTCTATATTCATCAAATGAGTATCTCCACCAAATAAATACACTACTTATCAATGTACCCTCAGTTTTGTAGTGTGTCCCTGATTTGTTTAAGTGTCTGCTGCTGTAGGTTAAAGAGGTTGCCTTGTGCTTGGCCTACATGGGGACTTCTGGGTAAGTTGTGTCCAAAATCAATGTCCTTGTCTAGCAAGAATCTGTCATTCTCCATCTTCAATGTTTTGTTCTATTGAATATCAAGGCAGGCTATGGTTGAATGGCCCCCTCTTTCCTTGAGTTAAATCCAAACCCAAGAGCTAGAGTAACCATGAGCTCCACTGAGGTCTGGGGGAATATTAACTTGCATCTGTACCGTGTGATGAAATCTGCTGTTTGCGAGCCCAAGGGGGAAATATGTGTATTAACTGCTGTCTGCACTAACCTTTGGTTTTCAAAGCTTGTATTTTTATGATAAAACCCCTAACTGAAATAGAAACCAAAATTTCAGGTTTTTGGGAGAGTGGAGTATAAATTTGGATTCCTGGCTGTGACATCAGATTTCTGGGAAATCGACTATGACCTCATTTTGCTAAGGAGCGAGAAGCTGATTGGGGGGAAACAGACAAGGCTCTGAGATCAGATTTCATTAGGATGTCAAAGCAGGCAAGCTGAGAAGAGGGTATGTGTGAGACAGCTGAAAAGCTTGGGACCCGAAGACTGTCATGAACAGAATCAGAGGTTTTGCAGAAGTGTGCCCTTTCGGTGTTGACCGTATCTGTGGAACTCAGATGGAATAAAACTGCATAAAGATAAAATAATGAAGCAACTATCTGACTAAATCCTGCATGAAGAAAAGGAGTTGAACTCTGAGGACAACAAAGCTTTGTGAATGCCTTGTGTGTTAGAGACCAGCAGTAAATTTGTGACATCTGGCTTTATATTGATTATTTGAAATGTAGTTTATTATTTCAGTTGATTTGTCTTTTAATACATGTTTAATTAATGTTGATTTTGATTTGATTTTAAAAGAAAACCTTTAGAAAGTAAAATGTTGTTGTTGTTTTCTTCCAGTGAGGTCAATGAGTAAATTTGGTTCTTTTAGGTTATTGCTCGCCAGGGGGATCATAACACCCATTATTCTAAAGCACTTTGGTCAATGAATTTCTTTCATTCTGTTGGCTAGCGCAGCAGCCAAATATTGCACATGGCAAGCTTCCTCAAACAACAATGTGCTGAATGGGCAGTTAGTCTATTTTTTGCTGGTGTTAGTTGAGCATATGAATGCCAGCCAAGACACTGGGCAAACTCCCTGTTCCTACAGGATCATTTACGTCTATCTGAGCGGGGTGACTGGTCTTCGGTTTAATATTCTGTCAAAAGGACTGCGCACATACCACCTCAATACTGCACTGGAGTATCAGCTTAGATTACATGATGAAGTCATAGCGCCTGTAACATACCCATTGATCCAATTGACTCTTGAACTCAATTTGTAGCGCAGTTCCTAGTAATCATAAATATGGCTCTTAATTTTTATTTGCTTTCCTCTTTATTCATTTGGAATGATGTATGTCAGCCAAGCTGTTTAATGCACCAAAAATATGTCTGCTGTTATACAAGCATATTGGATGAAACAAAATATTGAAATCATGGTGCAAAAGAACTGTAAACCTGAAGGCTATAATTTTCAGCTTCTCTTGGCCATTGAGAATAATTGAACATCTTTCTAATATTTTATGAAGCTGCAACATTTCAAAGGGCTGGCAGAGACACAATGGGCAAATGGCCCCCACCAATGCTGTATGATTGCAGCACAAGCTGATCTGCTGCTAAAACTCCCATCGCGTTACCTCCAGACTCAACTATTCCAGTGCTTCCTGGGCTAGCCTCCTATCTTCAGTCCTTCATAAACTTCAACCCATTCTAAACTCTGCTGCCTGTATCCCAACTCGCACCAAGTCCCATTCAGCTATCAACCCCTGTACTTGCTGATCTACATTGGTTTCAAAACGATAGAAGTAAGTGAAGTTCACCCATCATGATGGTGCCAAAGTCATACAAATCATAAAGATCGTGTATTGATTACCGCAAAGGAAATGCAGTAAAGAAGTGGATTTGTATCCTATTCCATGGTGAGGGGATTGTATCGAGTAAGTGGGACGATCGGCATTTACCACAAAATTGATTGCTGTGAGGATATTGGCAAATGTGAAAGAAATATCAGTTTTTGTGATGCCAGATGGTCTATATCAATTCAGAGTCATGCCATTTGGTACGAAAAATGTGCCAACAACATTTCAAAGACTAAAAAACAGAATAATTCAAGGGCTGAGTAATTAGCTGTTTATATTGGTAACTTAGAAGTATTCAATCAAACGTAGGAGGAACATATGGAATATTTAAAAGGACTGTTTGATCGACTGCAAGAAGCCAATTTGGTTGTAAACTTGGCTAAAAGCAAATTCACAAACGCAAAAGTTACATGAATAGTCGGGCACTTTTAGACATGGTTAAGTTGCCCTGCAAGATTCAAAAGTAAAAGCCATTGTAGAATTCCCAGCGCCTACAACAAAACAAAGTTTTGAGATTTTGAGGTATGAGTGTATTTTATCAGAAGGGTGTGCCAAAGTTTTAAGTGTGGTTGCTCCTTTGACTGAATTATTTTAAAAAAGTCCAATGGATGCTGGAGTGTCAGAATGCATTCAATAACTTGAAAGCTGTAATAATTAAGATAGGGCAGCACGGTGGTACAGTGGTTAGCACTGCTGCCTCACATCAACAGAGACTCAGGTTCGATTTCCGGCTTGGGTGACTGTTTGGAGTTTGCACGTTCTCACCATGTCCGCATGGATTTCCTGCGGGTGCTCCAGTTTCCTCCCACAATCCAAAGATGTGCGGGTTAAGTTAATTGGCCATGCAAAATTGCCCCTTAGTGTCAGGGGTCTAGCAGGGTAAATACATGGGGTTGCAGGAATAGGGCCCAGGTGGGATTGTTGTCGGTGCAGGCTTGATGGGCCAAATGGCATCCTTCCGCACTCTAGCGATTCTGAGTCTAATTACTCCACCTGTTCTAGCAGCACTTAATTGTCCAAAGCAGTTCAGTCTGGCTACCAGTTATATGGGATATTGTGTTATTACTGTGTTACTGCAAGAAGATAAATTAGGAATTGAAAAGCTGCTAGGATATTTCTCATGGAAGTTGAATGTACATCAGAAGAAATGTTCAGCCATCAAAAAAGAGACTTTAAGTCTGGTGTTAGCCTTGCAGCATTTTGAAATGCATGTTTCAAGCAGTTCTTCAGAGACAATTGTCTATGCTGACTACAATCCTTTGAAATTTCTGGAATGTTTTGACACTAGATTGTCAGACTGATTAGGTGGAGTTTATTACTATAGCCAATTAATTTTCAAATTGTACAGGAGGCTAAATGAGAAAATCTACCTGCCATGGGTAGAAATTTGCATTAGGAGAGAAAGAGGGTTTGTTGTATTCAGTTGTTAAGTTTTAAAGGGAAGTTGATCATAAAATCCCTACAATGCCGAAGGAGGCCATTCAGCCCATCAAGTCTGCATTGACTCTTCGACAGAACATCTTATCTAGGCCTTATCCCCTTAACCCCACATATTTACCCCATTAATCCCCCTAAACTACACACCTTGGGATACCAAGAGACAACTTAGTATGGCCAATCCATCCGCACATCTTTGGACTATGGGAGGAAACTGGAGCACCTGGAGGAAACCCACGCAGACACTGGGAGAATGTGCAAACTCCACACAGTCACCCAAGACTGGAATCAAACCTGGGTGTCTGGCATTGTAAGACAGCTGTGCTAACCACTGTGCCACCCATAGAGGGTTATAAAAAAAAAGGTTACAATTTGGAAATGGTCATACTTAAATAAGGCACGGTTATTGAATTTTATTTTACTCAAAACGGGACAATAGGGAGAAAATAAAGATTTTTGTATTCTGGTAAGGTGAATTTCAAAGAAGGACAAGGACAATGAAATAAAGGTGAAAGAGAAAAGAAAACTACTTGAGGAGAAATGTGAGGGATGGCCATGTAAAACCTCGTGGAGTACTGCTCTGTGCTGGGAAGAGTGCTGTGAAGAGGCAGTGGAACAGCTCTTGGCCAACCAGAAAGTGTCTGTTTTTCAGAAAGCAGGATTTTGTTTTAAAGTTTCTTAAATTTCCACAGTAGAGTGGGAGCGAGAGAGCAATCCTGTGACATAATGTCTCTGCAGGAATAGTGGGTTTGTCTTGTGGTAATACTGGAATTCTTAAAGATTAAATATCTATAAGGGATTGTTGCATAATGGGGTGTTTATTTGTGAGTCTAACCAAGTAGGAAATCTCTGAGCGGATTTTCTGTAAAGCTAGTTTAAATGTTCAAGTGTGTATCAAGTATTTTCTTTTAATAAATGTTTTAATTTAATATTTAAAATCTTCAAAAGAATTCCAGGAATTTGTGGCTTCTGACATCTCATGTCTCCATATCTTCTTATGGTCAACCTTGTCAAATTTCCCTTTGGGACTTGATTTGAGTGGGCAATTACCACATGCCAGATCTTAACAGGCCAAACTAGTGTTTTATTCGGTGTTTAACATAACTTCTTTGTATTTGTACTCTGTTTCCCCATTTATAAATCCCGTGATCCCATGCACTTTATTAACCATTCTCTCAAACTACCCTGCCACCTTCAATGATTTGTGCACTTATACCCTTGGGTCCTTCTATCCTCGCATCCCCTTTAGAATAATTGTACATTTTGTATTTCCTCTCCCCATTCTTCCTGCAACAATGTCCTTTTGAAGTTTAACATTATCTCCCTCACAGCTCGCAATACTTCAAATGTCATGTGTTTGCAAATTTTGAAATTGTGCCTTCAGGTGGTCCAACTGTATGCAGGCACTATCTGCCTGATTCTCCTTGACTGCCTGACAGTCACTCATTACCTCTTTCCCTTAATTCCATTTCAGCTGCAGGGTCTATAAATGTGAACAGTCTTGGAATCTTTTACTACATTAAAATTGTAATAATTGCGGGGGGGGGGGGGTTGGAAAGTTGTTTTTGTGCTTTATATCTGTATCTGGACCCTGAGAGTGCTCAGTGTTTATTAATAGAAATGAAAGTTGCCTATTTATAGTACAACCCCACTTACCATGGGTCCTGGTACAGATCCCTTTGAGAAGGGTTTGCTGTCTTGTGAAGTTTTGGACCAGCTCCTTCTAGCTTTCCACTTGTAGATGAACTGGCATTTACGTTTTGACTGTAATGTGGCACAGTAATGTAGTTGGACTATGTGAAGGCGCTAAATATTCCGCTATGCTCCAGCTCCATAATGAAAGTAAATAATTCATGAGCATTATGTAATAGGTGCCAAGCTGTTGCAAGATAATTGCATGTTTTGTGTTTTTGTTTTGCTTCGTGCCATTGACTCTAATTGTTTCAGAATTTCTAAGTTGATGGTTGTTGCAGGTTCTTCTGTATTGATTTATACAGTTCTAGTGTTTCACAGTTCTGTTATTGATGGGAGATTGCACTGCCAAGGCAACAGACAAAGGAAAAACACAAATTTACAGTTTGCGTTTGATAAATTGCACTTTCAACAACTTGTAAGGAGACTTGTATATATTTGTGTATTAGCATTATTTCCACACGTGCCAGACAATGACCATCTCAACAAGTCTGAATCTAACCATCTCCCTTTTGACATTCATTGTCAGTACCATCACTTAATTCACCACTAACAATATCACGGAAGTTGCCATTGACCAGAAACTGGCTGGACCAGCCATATAAATACTATGGCTACGAGAGCAAGTCCGAGGCTGGGGATTTTGCAGTGAGTAACTCGCCTCCGCACTCTTCAAAACTAGCCCATCATCTACAAGCAACAAGTCAGGAGTGTGATGGAATACACACCCCTTGCCTGGATGAGTGCAGCTCCAACAGCACCGAAGTTCAACACCATCCATCCAGGACAAAGCAGCACACTTGGTTGGCACCTTTTAATCATTCACTTCCTCCACCACTGATGCACTGTGACAGCGTTGTGTACCAGCTACAAGATGCACTGCAGCAACTCACCTAGGTTCTTTCGACAACACCTTCCAACTCGCCACTGCACTGAGGACAAGGGCAGCAGATGCTTGGGGAAAACCATCAACTGCATGTTGTCCTCCAAGCTGCACATCATCCTGACTATTGCCCTTCCTTAATTGTCACTGTCACTGGGTGAAAATCCTCAAACTCTCTTCCTAACATAGATGTAGCTACACTACATGTATTGCAGTGGTTTAAGAAAGTGACTCACCACCACCTTCTCGAGGGCAATTATGGATGAGCGATTAAATGTTAGCTTAACCACTGATGTCCACGTCCCATGAAAGCATTTTTTTTTTTAAAACTAGGATCTTGCTGTGTTTCTCGATGTGCTTCACTGTTTAAATTACTGCAATGCAGCAGCCTCTCTTCTGTACAGCAGGACCCCGCAAACAAGCAGGTGATGACCAGTTAGTCTGTTGCTAATGGTATTACTTAATGCAGACATTGGGAGAATTTCCCCTTTTATCTGCAAAGATCCAAATATATGTTCAGAACCCAATCATTATGAGGAGGAACTGAAGCTGCTGGGAGTGTTTCTGTTGGATTAGTATAAGCTGAGCAGAGATTTAATCAAGTTTTTAAAAAAAAATAGTAGTGAGTAGGGAAAGACTAATTCCGCTGGCTATAGAGTCAGTGTTAAAGTTTCATCAGTTTAAAGTTGTCACACCGAGGAGAGAGGTTTTGAGATATTTTGTTGTTTGAACATGGAATGCTTTACAACCCTGAATGTAGAGATAAATGCATATTTTAACATGGATACAAATGTAAAGCTGACTGTAACATAGGGTGAAAGCGGTGAAGTACAGAGTGAAGGCGGTGGAACTAATGAAGAGCAGTGCAATGGATTCATTTTACTTCAGCAAAGAGCCAACACAAGGCACAATTGTGTTCTCTTTATAAGTTGCATGTGGTTTGATGTGTCATCCAAGAGGCAGCATCTTCAAGTACACATCATCCCCGCAATACTGTTCAGAAGATAATGTTGAAATCCTGGAGTGGAACTTGAAAGCAAGACCTTCTATCTCTTAGCTGAGAATGCTATCTTCTAGCCAAATTTTACATGTTTGTGTCATTTGCAGGTTTGTTGAAAGTGAGCAAGTGAGAGAAATGTTATAATTTAAGCTATGGTCAGTCTATTAATGACATCAGTCCAATTACCTGCAAGCTGAATACCACTTTTAATTGCAAATTGAACAGAATACTAAACAAAAATAAACAGTAGGACTGGATTGTTGAAGTAGAAAGATCAATGCTGCGTTGCTGAAGTCAAACTAGTTGGGAAAGAATATGAGGGAAAAGCCTCTTGCGTGGTTGACATATGATGTACATATTTTTCTGAGGGTCTACTGAAGTGTCAACCAGAACCAGCTATGTGCTATCCTTAAACGAGGTTCCTGAACGAGTTCTTGTTACATCTGTAAAGGCTGGCTGTTGTATGCACTAACTCCGGCCTCAGAGCTTGTTTTGTCTTTTTAGCGACAGTCCCTAACTGAAAAAGAAACTAGAACTTCAGGTTTCTGGGTAAAGGGGTTGTGACTTTATGATGTCAGATTTCTTGGGAATCAGGCTGTGACCTCAAGTTGCTGAGGAAACGGAAGCTAATTGAAATCAAAAAAGAAAACACAGCTTTCCAGAAATCGGATTAAAATAGGTGCAGGCAGGTTGTCGAGAGTTGTGCATATAGGATAGCTTTAAAGAAAAAGAAACCTGAAGGCTGGTTTTAGCAACAGGAACAGTGAAATAAATACTGCTGCTGTTTAAGCCATTTTACCTTAGCCAACCATAAAATGCAGTGGGGTGTGACTGAGTAGCCAAATGATGGTGACTCTGGAGCATCCACGCCATCAAGACTGTTGAGAGCTAGGGTTCTGTACAAGTGTACCTTTTTGGTGATGACTGTACCTGTGGAACTCCAGTGGAGTAAAGCTGATGACAGAGGCAACTCGATTACTAAAACCTGGGTGAAGAGGAGTTAAACTCTACCTGAGGAATCCAGAATTTTGAAGAACCTTGTATGTTATGCCATATGTGCTAAAGGGACTACCAGTAAATCCGCGAGATCTATTTAAAGTGTAATTTATAGTTTCAGTTGAATACAATCTGCCTGTTAATCCATGTTTGTGTTGATTTTGGTTTAATAACATAAACGTGAAATCCTGTCCATTAGTTTCTTCCAATGGAGATGTTTGGTAAGTTTTGTTCTTTAGCTTATTGGTCTTGATGGTGATATTAACATATCGTTATTAAAAAGGATTCACAACAAACCCCTTGTACTAACAGTATTTAGTTGCACCAAATAAGCAACAATCCAGTTCTCATACATTTATATGTATGAAATGCCCAGAATCTAATCTAGAGCATTTTCCAAACCATAATGGGGCAGCATGGTGGCACAGTGGTTAGCACTGCTGCCTCACAGCACCAGGGACCTGGGTTCGATTCCCGGCTTGGGTCACTGTCTGTGTGCAGTTTGTACATTCTCCCTGTGTCTGCGTGGGTTTCCTCCAGCTGCTCTGGTTTCCTCCCACATTCTGAAAGACGTGCTGGTTAGGTGCATTGGCCATGCTGAATTCTCCCTCAGTGTACCCGAACAGGCGCCGGAGTGTGGCGACCAGGGGATTTTCACAGTAACTTCATTGCAATGCAAGTATAAGTCGACTTGTGACTAATAAATATACTTTATTTTATATCAGTGCAAAGTGCCTCGATTTCACACTGATGCTGTTTGGGGCAGGACAGATTTAACTATCTATTCATATTGCAGGTTTGTTTGCTCAAGGCTGCCGAATAGATGAAAAGGGTCTGGGGAATTTTTATTCATTTATTACTGAAGGTCTATGACTATTACGAGAATTGTGTGAAAGCACACAGGATGTACGGTGCATAGATTGGAAAATCTAAATACTTAAGTTATGCAGAGTCACCTCGAGAATATTGTATCCACAGATTTTAGGACCTGAAGGTGCAGCCACTAGTGTTGGGGTGATTAAAATCGGGACCAGAATTGAAGGAGTACAAGGATATTATCCTTACAGTACAGAAGGAGGCCATTTGATCTATTGAGTTTGCACCGACACCCCGAAAGAGCATCTTTCCCAGACCCACCCTCCCAGCCCTATTCTCGTAACTCCACGCATTTACCGTGGCTAATTCACCTAATCTGCACAAATTTGGACATTGGGAGGAAACCAGAGCACTCAATGGAAACCCATGGGGAGAACATGCAAACTCAACATAGATGGTCACCCAAGAACAGGATTGAACCCAAGTCCCTAGCACTGTGAGGCAGCAGCACTAGCCACCGTGCCGTCCTATCTTGGAGGGTTGTAAGCCTGGAGGAAGTTGCAGAGCTAGGGAAGAACGAGACCATAAAGGAATTCAAAAATGATAATTTTTATGTCCAGATGTTGCTCAACTGGTAACCAATATAGGTCAGAGAGCATGATGGGTAATATTGTTTGATTGGGATAGTAGTGCCAATCACTGTGGCTCCTGGAGCTTGCATGATCTTCGACAAAGACTTTGTTTAGATTTTTTTGTGAAATTGTGGTTTTTGTTCTCGTTCCCAAGAAACTGGTTACTGTGGATCAGGGTGGATGGGTTCAGTGGTAAGAGCTGGTTAAATCACATGGAACATGGCAAACTTCATTTACCAACTGGTCCATTAATGTCCTATCATACATGTATAGAATTATGACATGATTATGGGTTCAGCCTGACACCTGAATGAAGAAAGACAGACAATGTAGAGTAGAAAATTTCATGTACTTTGCTTCAGAGTTAGTTTGGGTCAAAGAACAAAGAAAAGTACAGCACAGGAACAGACCCTTCAGTTCTCCAAGCCTGTGCCGATCATGATACTCTAACTAAAAAAAAAACTTTCTGCCCTTACTCGGTCCTTTATTTCATAGAAACATAGAAAAACTACAGCACAATACAGGCCCTTCAGCCCACAAAGTTGTGCCGAACATGTCCCGACCTTAGCGAATACTAGGCTTACCTATAACCCTCTATCTTACTAAGTTCCATGTACTTATCTAAAAGTCTCTTAAAAGACCCTATCAAATCCGCCTCCACCACTGTTGCTGGCAGCCCATTCCACGCACCCACCACCCTCTGAGAGAAAAACATACCCCTGACATCTCCTCTGTACCTACTCCCCAGCACCTTAAACCTGTGTCCTCTTGTGGCAACCATTTCAGCCTTGGGAAAAAGCCTCTGACTATCCACTTGATCAATATCTCTCAACATCTTGTACACCTCTATCAGGTCACCCCTCATCCTTCGTCTCTCCAAGGAGAAAAGGCCGAGCTCACTCAACCTATCCTCATAAGGCATGCTCCCCAACCCAGGCAACATCCTTGTAAATCTCCTCTGCACCCTTTCTATGGCTTCCACATCCTTCCTGTAATGAGGCGACCAGAACTGAGCACAGTACTCCAAGTGTGGTCTGACCAGGGTCTTGTATAGATTACATTATCTCACGACTCCTAAACTCAATTCCTCGATTGATCAAGGCCAGTACACCATATGCCTTCTTAACCACAGCCTCAACCTGCACAGCTGCTTTGAGCGTCCTATGAACTCGGACCCCAAGATCCTTCTGATCTTCCACTCTTCTTGTTTCCAATCCTCTTGCAATTAAGGTCAACATACCGTTTGCTTTCTTAATTGGTGCTGTACCCGCATGCTAACTTTCTGTCTCTTAATCTCTTTAACTCTGCATACGAGAAACTCAGCCTGTCCTTGAATATTGCTAAAACAAAATTGTATATCAGCCCATTCCTGATGATCAAAGTATTCCACTTTTCAGAAATGTTGAAGGAAGGACTTCAGTGTATGTTGCACACTTCCATACCTTGGCAACCACCTCTCACGAAAGTTCAACATTGATGAGGAGATCCAACACTGGATCAGCTATGCCGGCTCAGCCTTTTACAAATTACAGCAGCAGCAAGTGTCTGACAACAAAGATTTCCGCAAGTCAACAGAAGTCATAATGTACAGAGCAGGTGTCTTCACCGTACTACTGTAGTGCAGTGAGACCTGAACTGTGTACTACTGACACCATAAGAGAGATCAAGAAATTCCATCAGCAATGCCTCTGCTGTATCCTCTGTGTATCAAACAAATGCAGATTTCCTTTTTGAAGTCAGCTCCAAGAGCATTTGGGCAAAAGCTCCTGCAAAATCAACTTTGATGGGCTACACTTTTGTGTTCAGATGGCCGACAGTCATGGAAGTTCCTGTCCAGGCCACTCTCCGTCCTGACTTCAAAATAAATCGCCATTACTTCACTGTCACTGGGTAATAATCCTGGAGCTCCCTTCCTATTAGCACTGCAGCTGTACTTACACCATGTTGGACTGCAGCAGTTCAAGAAAGCAGTTCACCCCCCACCTTCTCAGGAGCAATTAGAGGTGCCCTGGCCACTGACCCGTACATTCTCATCAATGAAAATTTTTTTTAAAATTCCCAACCCATGGCCTGGTCCTGTTTTCTCGACTCTCAAATGGCCAGCATTGCAAAGAAAACAAAGACATTTTAAAGCTTGAACCACAGCAGCGTTGACATTAATGACTGGTAGAGGCTTGTTATCAATCATTCAAAATGGTGACAGCTTGTCCATCAAGCTGGGCCCAAATGCTATAATTATGAGGCAAATTGGTGACAAAGAAAAGGGAGTCAATACTGCACTCCGGGTCCCACTATTTCCGTGGGACTTCCTGCCCCACATTGCTAAAAGATACATGGGTCGAGAATTGGCTTGTTCAGTCACGTGAAGATCCATGGCAGAAACCTGAGTAAATGTCATCCTCGAATCTAGGGGCAGCTGCGATAATGCTAACTTTCTTTAATCCTCACAGACGTTTTCCTGCATTATAACAGTGACTACCCAGCAAAGTATTTTATTGTGAAGTGCTTTGGGGTGTAAGAAAATAAGAGTTTCCTTTTTTAAATTGAGGTGTGTGCACATCAAAGTAATTCATTGTATGTATGTTTCTAAAAGGTACGATGGTATGCATCCTTTTTTAAATTTCAATAGCTTTTCGTTATTGCTATTTAACCAAGTTTTTAATCCAAGTTATGCTGTTTAATTTAAGGCAATAAATGTTTATCTGTGTTTTAAATCTGAGGACTGTTACATTTGAAAGCCATATTTAATAATGAACTCTTAGGACTTTGAGGATTGATTTTTGCGTTTGTATTGTGCTATACTTGGTTGCAGGAACGCTATTGATTTTACTTCCAGAATGATGAGCTTTGAACAAGGCATGACATTTAGTGAATTATCTAGCTTCAGTCATCTAAAGTATTAAATATTAGAGATGAAAAAGTTTGCAGATCTGTAATATTCACTGAACACACACACGTATATATATATAGTGCGTACACAGTATTATTACTGTGCTGTAGCCAATCATCAATTATGGACTGAGAACTGGCCTGTTCACATGAAATAACACAAAATACTTTGTCATGCCTTTTAAGACCTCGAGACATCCCTACGTGCTTTACAGTCAAATTCTTTTGAAATGCAGAAATAAATGCAGCAGCCGATTTTCAGCAAGATCCCACAAAAACCTATGTGGTGATGGCCAGACGTTGCTTCAGGATTAAATAATAGCTCGGATACAAAGGAGAATGATATTTTTGAGGCCGTTTCGTGGACTCCCCGCTGGGCGCCACGGGTTTATGGCTATGGCTGTGCATATGTGAGCTTTGATGATGGGTATCAGGAAGCTTGTTTGATGATGAGAGAGCAGCACTTTGTTATCATCCATTGTCCAAATGTAAGAGTGAGATACAGGTGATTGGACTGCAGTCAGAAGCAGCAACCCTGATATGGTTTTATTTTTACTTTTATTCCTTCTCCTCCCCAGCCACCGCATCCCAATGCTCTGACTGAGATCAGTTTGCGCAAACCTTGAATGAACACGAGACCTTGCAGCTCCAATCGCCAGTAATCATTTTATAATATTTTGAATCAACTTTCTCCTTGGTTGTTTTGCTTGGAATCTTTAGTTGTACATGTCATATTTTGAACATCGCTTAAGCATTAACCTTACTGTATTGATATCCTATGCCATTTTAGAACACTTGGTGTTTAAAGCCAATTTGATACATTTGTTGCACGTAAGTCTCTCTTTAAAGGCACTTCCTGGTTTCTGCACTTGTATCGATTAGCAACCCTCTACTTGAAACTTAGTCCGACATACTTGCCTAGTTTCCTATTCCATTGATTTGCCCTATTGCCTAATTGCAACAAGGAAACAACACCTCAACGAGTGTTTTTTATTTCCTATGCAAAGTTTGTTTCACAGATTATTGAGTTGGTTCTGAAGAAACTGCCATGGTAGTGTAGCAATTATGTTAACGGATGAATAATCCAGAATTCTGGGTTAATTTGAAGGCAGATTCAAACCACCATGATGCTTTTAGAATTTGAATTACAATTTAAACAAAGATATAGATTTTTAAAAAATGTCATCAATAAAGTTTGCTAATTTGGTTGTAAAGATTTTCATTAAAAACCCAACTTGTTTGCTATGTCCTTATTTTATTGAAGGCTATCAATTGTCCTTAACCAGTCATATCCAACCACTGTGCCATGTATACTGCAGACTGCAGCTGTTTGAAAAGCTCACCAACACTTTCTTGTGGCAAGTACAGTTGGGTGATAAATAACAAACTTGTCAGTGATGCTCTGATTTCCCAACCTAGATAGCCAGCCCCGATCAGCGTCCTTCCTCCCTCCTGCCTGCGATCCTGAGTGCAGAGTGGCAGTGCACCCCCCTCCCCCCGACAGGCTCCGCCCTCTTGGCACTGCCTGGTGGGTAGTGCCAGGGGGCCAGGCTGGCACTGCCCATGGGGCACCACCTCCCATGCCCCGATCTCCTGGGGGGGGGGGGGAAGGGGCCTCAATGGCCTCTCTCCACTCCAGCGGGGTGGGGCAGTCGTTCCCCGTTCGTGGGGAGCAGTTGATGCTGGCGTGAACCAGTCCTGGCTGTGGGGTGGGGGGGAGTGAGGGAAGAGATGCTGCTGGGCCAGAGGACTTTCAGTCCCCGGCTCGCAAATGAAATCTAAATCCAGATTAGCATATTGAAAGCAGCTCCGCACCTTACTCCAAACAATTTGGAGACAGAGACATGTGGAGCCCGTGACACCCAGCAGGTAGCCCGCGAAATGGCCTCTGCTAATGTCTCCCAGCCTGTTTCGTTGCTGGAGCAGCACAGCAGGCTGGGAGAATCGCTCCCACAATCTTGGCCCTCCCCACCCACAACCCCACAATACTCCACTTAAGTACGGTCTAACGTGTGGTTAGTGTAATATAAACTTCAATTCTATGCATCTAGAAATGAACTCCATATCTTCGTTTGTTTTTAATGCAGCCATATCAACCTGTGCAGCTACTGTTAGTAATCTGTCAACCTCCCCCATAATCCCTCTGTTCCTCTTATTTCCCAAGGAGTATTTGAGCCCTTTGTTTTTTTCTATCAAAATGCACCATCTTGAACTTCCACCTCTTTTTTGAAATTCCTTGCCAAATTTCCAGATTGCTAAATTGTTATTTTAGCATAATTACTTCAGAACAGGTCACCTTGTGTGGATTTGTGGACTCACCAAAAATAACTTTTACATTTTTAAAACTTATTTTTCACAAACATTTTTCCCCTAGCCCAAGGACACATGATAATTTCAACAGCACCATCTTAACTCAAGGTTAATAAACTTGGAACAGGGTGGTGATGAATACAAGCCTGAACAAAATTTGGATGCCTGTTTTATACGCTTATGAAAATATTAAAACCATTAAATAGAATGTTTGGAATTTTTCTTGTTGGCCCCCTGTTCCATCTGCTTGGCTGCATTCAGAAATTCTCTCACTTTCCTTTCCAGTTAAGAATGCTTCAATGATGAGGAAATTCAGTGCACGTTGCAAGATAACTTGTTTACACCATTTGCCACTTCAATTGTTGCAAAAGCAATGCAGAGATCAGTCAAAAGTTCTAAGGCGTGACATTTTAGAGCTAAGATGAAGGGCAAGGGTAGAAGTAGGTTGTGAGGAGGTTTTGAATTGTAATTTGGTAAAGTTGGAGGAGTTGGATTGTGAGGTACAGCAAATGATCACTTGTGCCACCAGGAAATAAAGATCAGACCAGACTTGAAAGAATAGAAGGTTCCTCTTACTAATTGGTACTAAAAGTGCGGAACTTTCCCGTCTCGCCCGCTGTAGTAGCGGGTGGGATGTGGACCATGAAAAGGTCCATTGACCTTGGCGGGGTTTTCCTGTTTTGGGGCGAGCGCGGCTGGAAAATCCCACCCAAAGGGTTTGGAGAGGGAGGGAAGGACAACCTGAGCAAAGATATATAAACAAAGCAAAAAGATTTGACAAGTGAGGAGCCAGTGAAAGTAGGCAAGATTTAGAGGGTGTAGGAGCATAATTAAAGTAGTAGGGTCTGTATGGTCGTTGAGTGTGACTTGGTGCGAGATACAGGTGAGTTTTTGTGCGCAGAAGCTCATGCAGGATGGAATTCAGGAGACTGGAGTAAGATTGTGTGCAAGTGATAAAGGTGTGGACAAAGATTTAGTCGAGGTGGAATGAGATAGGGATTTGTTAGGAAGGTTGTGGCACTGAAAGTGAGTAATCCTGGTGATAGAGATGATGTGATGCTTAAAATTTGCCCATGGGTCAAGTAGAATATTTGAAGTAGGGAGATAAAATTGGGGAGTAGGGCACACAATTTTTGACTGCATCTAAACATGAAGGCTTTGGTTTGCAGGTGCCATTTTGGAGAAGGTGTTACTTTCTGACATTTTTGAGGTTTGCCAACACATTAGTGGAATTGAGGTGATGAGTTGAAGCTGGCTTTCATTGGTGGCCAAATGGAATCTGACTCAACAAATGACGACTTGGTGTGAAATTTTGAAAAGGAAGGGATCAAGAATTAATCTTGTGATGGCTACGTGAACAGCATACCGCTATCAGAACAGGCCGATCAACCCTTTAGATTGTTCTGCTGTTCATTTAGATCATTGCTGGTCAATCTCAAATGCATTTACTAGCCTTTTCTCCATATTCCTTGATATCCTTACTCATCAGATATTAACTGGTCTTAACAATTTCAGAGTATTGTAGAGGATATGCTGGCACTGTAGGTATCGATGGGCATAGCCCTTAATGAGTCACAATCATAAAGCAGGCTGGTAACTTTGACCAAGGCTGTCCCTGTCTGTTTGCCACTCCATCTGACGAAGGAGCAGCGCTCCGAAAGCTAATGGTATCTGCTACCAAATAAACCTGTTGGACTTTAACCTGGTGTTGTTAAAACTCTTACTGTGTTTACCCCAGTCCAACGCCGGCATCTCCACATCCTGTCTGTTTGCAGCAGTGTAATTGGAGAAGTGCCTTGAATCAGGCAGTGATAAGGAAGGTGGTGTTAGAACTTGTTAGAACCAACATGTTAATTACTATTGGAGGTCTACTTGAATGATATCAGCAATGGTAGTGATTGAAGAGTTTCCAGTGGCAGTAAAGTCACCAGCCGATTGAGATTTAAGGCGATGGGCAAAAGGGCCAGAGGTAACATGAGCAAACCTTTTTATGCATCAATTTATGAACTGGATTGCATTGTCTGAAATTCGGAGGAAGTAAAAGTGAGTAGAAATGATTGGATCGCTCTTCCAAAGAGCTGGCGTAGGCATAGCACTTGGGCATTTTGCAGTCTATATGCAGTCATCCTGTCTGAAAATTTGCAGCTGTATGACCACAGGTGCCTTCAACTTTGGTTAGGACAATGAGTCACGATATGCCATGCAGTTAGTTGGAAATCTCAATTGTGCTGTCACTAATCAATGCAGGATGAGGACCATCCTTTTCTTTAAATGGGCAGGGACTAAATTTAGAGGTTACCACCCACTATTCCACACATCTTTTCTGTCTCATTTTTCATTGTTATTGGCAAACGTCTGAGAGTGAGTTATCAGTGGCAGTGCGTGTTCAGTGTCTAAGGTGGTCGTTCAGAGTCAAGGGGTTAGGATAGAATGGATCTGCAGTGTAAATTATGCCATCCACTTGTACCTTACCAAAAGCAGATGCTGGATTTCATTTGCCAGGATATATCACCACACACTTCTCTGTATTAGCTTCCATCTGCTATTGTTTGCCCATTCTGCTCTTCTAGAACTATTCAGTTGGTTCCATAGACCTACTCTATCCTGATAGCACTGCAAAACATTCCTTTTTAAGCAAGTATCTAATTCCCTCCTGAAAGTTTCTCTAGAACCTTCTTCAACCAGTCTCCAGAAGTGCATTCCAGAGCAGTAAAACATTTCTAATGTTGAGAGTGCTAAGTTGATTAATTGGCAGAAGAAATGTGTTTCTTAGTGCCCAGAATGTATTTGTAAACAGATTACCATTTAGCATAAGGTAGACTTCAAAATGTTGGTTTGCATATGCTGTATCTCACATGACAACCTCTAAAAAAGAGCATCAATTTATTTAAATTTAAACACTGCATATTTCAATGACTTCCCAACATCTTTGTTTTCAAGGGTATTATTTTTTAAATATTCTTTGCCGGAATGTTAAAGGGGGTGCAGGAATAGAAGGTTCTTATGCGCACAAATCTTTGAAGGTGGCAGGACAAGTAGATAAAGCTGTTTTTTGAAAAAGACAATGTGATCCTGGGCTTCATTAATAGCGATGAGGACATAAAATGTATAAAGCAAAACTTTCAATGCTATCTTGCTAAAACACTGATGCTATCAGGGATGGGGACTTCAGTTATGTTAGAGATTATAGCATTGTTCTCCTTTAGAGCAGGGAAGGTTAAGGGCAGATTTAGAAAGGGCTCAGAATTGAGGGGATTTGGCAAAGTAGATGGATAGAAACTATTTCCATTGGCAGGGGTTGGTAACCAGACAAAAGAACCAGAGGCGAGATGTGATTTATTTTTACATAGTAAGTTGTGATTATCCGGATTCACTTCCTGGAGTCTGATGGAATCATATTCTGTAGTCTCTTTCAGAGGAGAATAGAATATATACTTAAAAAGGAAAATATTAGAATGCTATCGAGATAGAGTGGGGTTAGGGGACTAATTGGATAGCTCTAGGTCAGCAGAATGGGCAGACAAAAGCAGATGGAATTTAATACAGACAAGTGCAGAGATGCATTTTGGAAGAAGGGATAGGGAGAGTCAATACATACTTAATGGCACAATTCTAAAGAATGCAGGGACAAAGGGACCTGGGATTTCATGTTCATAGATCTTTGAAGGTGACATATTGAGAGAGTAGTTAGAAAAGCAGATCAAATCTTGGGCTTCATAAATAGAAGTACTAAGTACAAAATAGGGAAGCTAGACAAATTTTTGATCCACAAGGGAGTTGAAGGCTATGGGAACGCAGGAAAATGGACTTCAGGTTGCAATCAGATCAGCCATCTTCTTACTTAATGCTGGAACTTGCTCAAGGTGCCAAATAGGCAACTCCTGCTGGCATTTCTTTAATGACAAAAGGTTCAGCAAAGCTTCATAATGTCACAACTAGACTAATTCCGGACACCACACTTTAGGAAGTGTGAGGGTCCTTGAGAGGATTTAGAGGAGAATTAGCAGAATGGTCCCAGGGAAGAGGGATTTAGCTACAAGGTTAGACTGGAGAAGCTGGGGTTGTTCTCCTTGGAAAAAAGATGTTTGAAGGGAGATCTGATAGAAGTGTACAAGATTGCTGCAAACTTTGATAGGGTAGACAAAGACAAGCTGTGGTCATTTTCTGATAGTACAAAGGCTAGAGGACTTCAATTTAAGATTTTGGGCAAGCGATATAGAGACACATGAGTAAGGAACTATTTTTAATGTAGTGAGAAGTCATGATCTGAAATTCGATGCCCATGGGTGGTGGAGGTGGAGACTATCAATGAAATGGAAGAAAATTGGATGGACACTTGGAGGTGAAATAAAGTTGCAGGGCAATGAGTGTAGAGTGGGTGATAAAATAAGACTGACTGATTGGATTGCTCTCGAGACCCAGAATGGACACACAAGTTGAATGTTCGCTTCTTGTGCTGAATGATGTGGTGATCCCCAGGTTGGAAGAAATGTAGCAAATCCTACTCGCCAATAAAGGTGTAGCTGCATGGCTAACAGCAAGACCTCTTCAAAGCATGATGGGAAAATAGCCAACCTCACAAACATCAGAACTATAAAAAGCTGAGGTTGCAATGCAGTCTACAGCAAGAAAACGAGAAGTAAAGCCAGATTGCTGTCTGAGCAGGCTCTTGCAATAAAGGTCGTTTGACATTTGTGGTTACAAAGGTTACCATCGGGAGGGAACAATGAAACAATGTTTTTGCGACCCTTGGACGGATGATCTCAACAGCAGGGTCTTGGCCAAATGAGCATTGTCAGCATTTTTGAGGACTGGCAGAAATAGCATAAAGATGAGCGACTCAAAGCTATCAGCAGCGACAACCTGGGATGAACCATTGCAAAGGAAGACCATGAGTTCGGAACTCAGAAAAGAGAAAAGAATGAACCTGGCCAGTTCAACACGCATGGGCAGTATTTAAGTCCAAGTTGTGAGTCTTGTGACCTGTCATAGATAAATGCCAAGTAGAGTAGGGAGCTAAACAAATGATCTTTAAGAAGGAAGGTATATTCAGTATTTGTGTGTTTACTTATTACTAATAAACTATAAGTTGAATCAGTTTATAGAATGGGATCTTTGACCGATATAATAATTAGAAACTAAACAGTTGACACTCTCAAGAGACAAGAAAGCTCGACAAAGGTATCAGTTTTGAGGTAATTTAACCTGGATACAATCTATAATAATATACATTTTTCTCCCCTTGCATGCACTGTTTTGATTACTTTGCTAAAGGAGTGCATCAGCACCCCGGACATTCTCTCTCCCAACTTCTTCTGTCAGGAAAAGATAGAAAAGTCTGAGATCATGTACTAACCGGCTCAAGAACAGCTTCTTCCCTGCTGTGTCCGACTTTTGAATGGACTTACCTTGCATTAAGTTGTTCTCTACACCCTAGCTATGACTGTAACACTACATTCTGCACTGTCTCGTTTCCTTCTCTATGCACGGTATGCTTTGTCTCTATAGCATGCAAGAAACAATACTTTTCACTGTATACTAATACATGTGACAATAATAAATCAAATCAGTTGGTGGTGCCTGGATAAGGAGAATCATATTGGGTGCATTTAGGTTTTGGCCTATTTTCCACTGGCATAATATGAATAGTCGAAATGAAATCTATTTTTTTTAGCAGAATGAGATGCGTGACCACTTTGTTTTTAAAAAATGTTTCAGTCAATTGGTTAATTCTTACCTGCCCAACAATGCCTTTGCAGCATTTGCTTCATGCACACTCTTGGTGTTTCTGGCTCCAGGCCCCTGCTCTCGCTGCTCCCTGGCCTTAGTTACTGGGCTCCGGTCTCCCACTGGCGCTTTGACAATTTGTCAAGTGGAACCCGCACACTGACTGCATGGGGAGGGACTGGTGTAGACGTTTTGTGATGGGAATGTAATTGGAAGAAGGGGTTGAATGGAGATGATATATGTAGGATGAAAGAAATGACATGGAATGGAGAGATGGCCTGTGAAGAATGGAACGGCATGGGATGGGAATGGTACTTGAGGGAGGGGATAACATGCGCGTGGCATAGGAAGGATAGATAGTCATGGGATGGGGATGGCATGGGATAAATAAGAGGGATGGATGATATCAGAGAATGGCATGGAAAGGCTGGAATGGCTTGTGATTGGAAGGGATGGTGGCATGAGAATGATGGAAAGACATGGGGAGTGGCATGGGAAGGATGGGGTGGCTTAGAAGGGAGAGGGAATGGTATAGGATGAGATGATGGAATCGATTAAATATAAGAATTTGAAAGCAAACGTTTTGTGGGTTTCTGGAGCATGACAGTAATTCACACAAGAATTCATTACCCAGTAATTAATCATTTTAATAGTTCTAAACGTTTTGTTCCCTACATAAATATAATGCAGAATTTTAAATTTTATTCTGACAGTCCTAACAAAATGTTAAATTCTCAAGTGACCATCCTTAATTTTATTTCATTATTTTTAATGTTAAGAGTAGGATTTTTCTTTTCCTTTTGGACATTGTATTAATTGAACAAATTAGCCAGAGAGCTACAGGCTTAGAATGTTGTAATTAGTACTTGTAGTGGGAAGGAGAAGGGCTCCTATCATTTATCTAAACTGTATGGAAATGTATTGCCCAGTGTATCTTCAAACAAGCACTCGTCTACAAAATGCGAGGCAATTGGCATTAAAGTACACCCCAGTGATTAGGTGATCTATACAAACAACTTTTGTTTCTGCTGTGTTAGTTGATTTCAGTCTGTGTGGCGATGGATGTGCAGTGGTCAAACTCAATTCTACTGGGTGAGGGAGTGGGGATTATCAGTTACAGTTCCCAATATCCTTCTCGTTATCCAGGGTGCTGTACTGCAATTTTGGATTTTAGGACAAGGTTTGGCTCGGAAGTCTCTGATTATGTGTTGTGTTGATGCTTTTGCATTGGATCATGGCTACCTGAGTGAGTTATCAGAAGATTAAAAACTATTTCCAAGCATTTTCAGGCAAGTAGTAGAGCAAAGAAAGTTAGCAACAACATTGTTTTCAGTAATAGATGAAAACATTCGGGACAGAGAAGGAGGAGGAGGCTATTCATTAGCCCGTCAACCCTGCTCTGTCATTCAATTAGATCATGACTGATCTATACATTAACTTCATCTGCCCACCTTGGTTATGTATCCCTCGTCCAACAAAAATCTATCCTCTGTTTGAAATTTTTATTGAACTCCAACCTCAACAATTTTTTTGGGAGGGATAGGTGGTGGCGAATGACAAACTGTCCCACATTTCCACTATCCTTTGTATGAATAAGCACCTCTTAACATTGTCCTGCCGTTAATGTTCACTTCCCTTGTGCTTTTTAGTGGCCAGAACGGGACTGTCTTGTCTGGTCTCACCAGATCTCTTTACAGTTTAATTATAACTTTTTCTAATTTGGACACACTGAGCATTCAGTTTCTTAAGATTGAAGGTGGGGTTTGGGGTGGGGGAGGGAATTCTGACCTCAAAGTGTTTGGACAGGTGGAATGTTAAAATGTTAACAAAATATCAGCATGCTGCCCACAAACTGCGCACTTTTCACAGTTTTAGCAGAGGCAAGATGGGGACTGGCAACTTGAGAGGTGAGTTGGCAAAATGAATATTATCATGAGTCTACATGCCTCATTTAAGCATTATTTCAGACTTAATCCTGGCCAACCCCCGAGTTATTTCGGTCTCTGAGAAGTCCAGTGGCTAAGGGGAGGTGAGGACTGCTGGGTACAACTTGCTCACTTCATTAATCACCAGTGACTGGGCACTGCAACAACCCCTGCCTTCCCTACGACTCTTCTGATCTTGTCTGTGAGACCCCTGATCTTCTTCTGATTCCTGTTTCACCCCCTGCTCTGACTTCCAATCTCTCCTCTAGCCTTTTGAGCTCTCCTCCTGGCTCCAGCCATTCCAATCCCTCCCGCCCTTCCTGTGTCCTCTCCGTGCCCTGGCTGTGGCCTGATCCCAAACGGATGCCCACTGAGCGGCCAGCCATTCTCATATTCTGGCTGTCTGCGGCTGGGAAATGGAGATACAAAAATGCTTATCAGGTCCTGCTATGAAGTTTCCTGTTCCAACAGGAAACACAATCACACAAATCAATCTCCTATCAACAGACCCAGACTGTTGCGGTGAGGAAATCCCCATTGTTGCAGAGAAGTCCAAGTTAACCTGTCCCTCCCAAGCATACTATGTTCACCACATGATATCTCAAATTACTCATACTGTACCACAAACTACTTACAAAATATACCTAACTCCTGACTGCTTTTGTATTTAGTGAGCAGTGTGCACTGAAAATCTGCTTCACACAGTTGATGTCCAGCACGAGTCCAAGATTGTAATAAGCTGTTATTCACTAATTAGTTCCATCCTCTCATGTTTAGATTTTAAAATGAATGATGCACTGCTGAGGAATGGAAAAATGTTGTTGATTTTTTGGCAACTCATGTTGGCATTGCGTACTCGAGGATCAGAGTGGTGCTTTAGAATAAAGCCCCTTTTACTGTCAACAACTTAATTAAATCTTAACTTCAGACCAGCACTCTTGCCATACGGTTCGTTTAATTTTTCCATTTGCTCCACCCTTGTCAATTTGTCCCAAATGTGGACATTTCTGAATTGTGGATTGCTGTCCACTGGGGTGAATAGATGATTTTTTTTTATCCCTTCCGCATGGTGTGGGTATTTAAAATGTTTGTTCATTCTTAGGATGTGGGTGGCAAGATTCCCACTAAAAGGAACTGGTCACTGTAAATCCATTGCCCATGCCTAATTGCTCTTGTGTACATGCATATGAACATACAAATTAGGAATAGGCCACTCGGCCCCTCAAGCTGGCTTCACCATTCAATAAAATCATGGCTGATCTGATTTTAATCTCAGCACTACCTTCGCGCCAACCCTCTACATAGATCTTTGGTTCCTCCACCACCTTTTGAAGAAGAGAGTTCCAAAGACTTGAATATCCTTGGAGAAAATAATTCTTATTTCTGTCGCAAATGGGCAACCCTCGTTTCAAACAGTGGCCCTTAGTTCTAGATTAAACATCCTCTCCACGGTCACCCTATCAATGCCCGTCAGGAGCTAGTACGTTGTCCCTTGCTCTTCAAACCTCCAGTGGATACAAGCCGACCCTGTCCAATCTTCCTTTATAAGACAACCCTCCCATTCCAGATCCAGTTTCTCTGAATTTCAGAGAAATATTCTCTGAACTGTTCCAATGTATTTACATTTCTCCTTGAATAAGGAAATCAATACTGTACATAGTGCTCCAGATGTAGTCTCACCAATGCCCTTTAAAACAAGCATAACCTCCCTATTTTTGTATTCCATTCCCCTCACAATAATTGATAACATTTTGTGAGCTTTCCTAATTACTTGTTGTACCTTCATACTAACCATTTGTGATTCATGCACTAGGACCCCCCAACCCCAGATCACCCTACACCTCGGAGCTCTGCAATCTTACTGTTTAGATTTTTCTTTATTCTTCCTGCTAAAATAGACAATTTCACATTTTCTCACACTCTACTCCATTTGCTTCGTTGTGTCCTCTTCACAATTTACTTTCCTACCTATCTTTGTGTCATCAGCAAATTTAGCAACCATACCTTTACTCCTTTCACCCAAGTCATTTATATAAATTTGTAAAAGGTTGAAGCCCCAGCACTGATCCCGTGGCATACTACTCGTTAAATCTTGCCAACTAAAAAAAGACTCATTTATGCCAACTCGGTTCCTTGTTAACTAGCCAATCTTCTGGCAACGCCAATATGTTACCGTCTACACCATGAGCTTTTATTTTCCACAATAACCCATGATGTGGCATATTTTTCAAATCCCTTCTTGAAATCTAAGTACGGTACATCAACCAATTCCCCTTTATCCACAACACATGCTACTTCTTCAAAGAACTCCAACAGATTAGTTGAACACTATTTTCCTCTCTCAAAACCATGTTGACTCTGCCTGATTACCCCAAATTTATCTAAGTGCCCTGCCATATCATCTTTAATTAAAGCTCCTAACATTTTTCCGATGACAGATGTTAAACAAACTGACCTGTAGTTTGCTGCTTTCTGTCATCCTTCTTTTTTGATTAGAGTTACATTCACTATTTTCCAATCTAATAGAGCCTTCCCTGAATCGAGGGAATTCTGAAAAATTAAAGCCAATGCATCATCTATCTCACTAGCCACTTCTTCTAAGACTCTAGGATGACGTCCATTGGAACCTGGAGACTTGTCAGTCCGCAGCTCCCAATAGTTTGCTCAGTATCATGTTGCTGGTGATAATTTTCTTGAGCGCATCCCTCCCTTCCATTTCTGCGAAGTTACTTGTATCCTCTGTAGTGAAGACTGAAGCAAAATACCTCATCAATTCATCCGCCACTTCCTTATTTTCCATTATCAATTTTTTAGACTCACTTTCTATGGAACCAATGCTCACTTTATTAACATTTTTTAGAAGTCTGAAGAAACGCTTACTATGCCTCTTTCCATTTTGATTTAGCTTTCCCTCAATCTTTTAGCCATTCTTTGCTGTTTTTTATATTCTGTCCAACCTGCCATCCATCTTTTGCGCAATTATATTAAGTATGATGCTATATTTAACTTTTTTAGTTAACCATGGATTGTATGTGTTCTCCTTGGAAATTTTCTTTCTCTTGGAATGTATCTATACTGTGTATTCTGAAATAGCTCCTGCTTCTCTACTTACCTAATTTGCCAGTTGACTTTGGTTAGCTTTTCATGCCCTCACAATTTCCTTAATTTAAGTTTAAAATCTAGTTTTAGACCCACTCTTCTCTCCCTCAAACTGAATGTAAAATTCAAGCATATTACCGTCGCTGCTACCTCGGAGTGCCTTCACAATTAGATCATTAATGAATCCTATCTCATTGCACAATACCGGGTCCAGAGAACATGTTGTTCGAAGAAACTATCCTAATAGCATTCTATGAATTCATCCTCCAGGCTGCCTTTGCTCATTTGATTTTTTTTTTCCAGTCTATATGTAGATTAAAATCCCCCATGCTTATCAACCTACCTTTCTGACAAGCTCCCATTATTTTTTGTGGTGGAGATGGACCGTCTTCTTCAACCACTGCTGTCTGTGTGGTTAAGGTACACCCAAGGTCCTGGTGGGCAAGGAGTTCAGGATTTTGATCTAGTGACAAAGAAGGGCCAATGGATTGATTTCCAAGTTGGGGTGATGTGACTTGGAGGAGAACTCCTGAGATGGTGACATTATGATGCACTTGACCTTGTCCTTCTCGGTGGTAGATCATCTTCAAGCAAATACAAGTAGGGATAGAGAAGTTTTTTTACCAACACATTTAGTTTGGATTATTGATTGTATCTAGCACCTTATTTGGATAACAGGATACAGCTACAATTGGATCAGTGGTGCACAACCAAGCTCACAGGATAATGCAGGTAATCCCCACGTCCACCTTGTACTTCTGGCACAACAAGGATATGGTGGTGTCAAACCTGTGCTGCAAGCTTGGAGTAATATGCAGGCGGTGCAATGTCTTAAACTGAGTTTCTTTTGTTCTATGACAAACTGAAATTTTGTTGGCACATTCCCAAATATGTTATAATCCAGGTCAGAAACACCAAAGCTTTTTATGAAGTCAGTCTAAACCATAAGTTTTGCACTTTGATTTTGCCACAGGTAAGCATTAGATGTTTCACTCCAGGCATGATTCAAATGATGCACTTTTATCAAACAAAGTTTATTTAAGAATACAGTTAACATATAATAAGACAATTAGCAATGCCTTTCATCAATGACAAGAAATAAAACAACCATGATATTGTATACACCTTAACAGCTACATGTACTGTTCCAACCAAACAAATCCCTACAAACAGACACCCCATTCTAGGTTTAGCACAGAAAATAAGAATGCTCACGTGATGCTGGATGTTTGCAGCTTTCCAACACCTGTTGCGAATAACCCCTTTTGGATGTTGAGTTGAGAACACTGAGGCCTTCCAGACCTGGAACTTTCAGCACACTTCAAGAGACAGAAGCACTCCTTGCCTCCAGCTACTAGCGAGCCAACCACCATTAGCTAAATTTCCAATACCAAGGAGAGAGACAGAAATACACTGCTTGTAGTCTGGAGTCCTAACAGCTTCTGCTGTTATCAATTCTTTTGTGAAGGAACCATCTGACCTTGACCTGTCAATCAGTCTTCCCCCAACAATTCAGAAGGGTAATAAACTCCAGGACATTGTATTATGCCCAGATTAAAAATAAAAGGCCCATCACACGACTTCAATGGCACAAAAAGGACATCTGATCGGGTACTTCAGTGTCACAATTAAACAAAAACTTATAACTGCACGGAACATGCTTAAAATATATTTCTTAAGGCACAGTAGCATCACAAATATCCCACCATGTCTACTCGTCAATATTTACTGCAAGGTCTCCTTCCCAAGACTGTAGCGTGTCCGGTGTATTATCACCAGATTTAGAGCATAGTGTGTCCAGGTGAGGATTTTTAATTCAAATGCATTGAGGGATTGGATGATACTGATGGATGGGCAAGACAGGACATGACAGCTACATTTTGAACTAACTGTTTATGGAGGACAGGAGTCTGGTAAAGAATATACCAAAAGCATTTTGCATGAAATATCTACTTTATAATAAATGGGTTGACTTTTTTACTTAAAATAGTAAACTGAAGAATGCCATTTGACTTTTATTTGCTATTATCATCGTGTCTGCGTGGGTTTCCTCCGGGTGCTCCGGTTTCCTCCCACAGTCCAAAGATGTGCGGGTTAGGTTGATTGGCCAGGTTAAAAATTGCCCCTTAGAGTCCTGAGATGCGTAGGTTAGTGGGATTAACGGGTAAAATATGTGGGGGTAGGGCCTGGGTGGGATTGTGGTCGGTGCAGACTCGATGGGCCGAATGGCCTCCTTCTGCACTGTAGGGTTTCTATGATTTCTATGATTTCATCCACAGTCATTTATTGCTTTAAGGTAGTAGTTATGTTACTGGAATAATAATCCCGAGATCTAGACTAATAATCTGGAAACAGGAATTCAAATTCTCAAACTGTCATGATGTGATTTGAAATCATGTTTTGGATTATTGGATTAAAGTAAAATCATCTGGAAATAAAAAACTACGATTAGTAAAAGTGACCATGAAGCTGTTGGATGTTTCTAAAAATCCAACTGGTTCACTAATGACCTTTTTAGGGAAGGAAACTTGACTTTCTCTGTTGGTATGAGCCTCTCTATGACTACGGTCCTATCCTAGCAAGTGGAAGGGTAGGGCTGGATATTATAAATAAGATGTGGAGATGCCGGCGTTGGACTGGGGTAAACACAGTAAGGAGTCTAACAACACCAGGTTAAAGTCCAGCAGGTTTATTTGGTAGCAAACGCCACTTGCTTTCGGAGCGCTGCTCCTTCGTCAGGTGAGTGGGAGTTCTCTCACTCACTCCCACTCACCTCACCTGACGAAGGAGCAGCGCTCCGAAAGCAAGTGGCGTTTGCTTCCAAATAAACCTGTTGGACTTTAACCTGGTGTTGTTAGGCTCCTTACTGTATTATAAATAAAGCAGCCCACTGAAATGTCCTGGCAAGATACTTCGTTATGTCAAATCTCAGGCCAACTGGGGATCAGCAATAAATGCCAGCAATGTCCACAACCCAAGAATGCAATTTTATAAGAACAAAGTTCTAAAAATAAAATATCTGGAATGTACATGTTTATCATCTGAAATAACGATGGATTTTGTCTCGTTGGGATTCTGCTTTTAATTTGCCTTTTTGCCTTGACACTAAAAAATTTATTGTTTAAGATAGTTATATCATCACTGCCCCTCACTCCCTCAATAACAGTGATCCCTGTCTTCCTATGAGCTGCCCTGTGGTTTGGGAAAAATGATATTGCAAGTTAATTTCCTTCCACTGTCCGTGCACTGCCAGAGTTGTAGTAGTTCTGTGTACTAAGTAGGTTTCTGTTTTCACTTGATGTGTCTTGGGCAAGATTCCCACTGAAAAGAACGGGTTCTTGCAAACCCAGTTGCCACAACTACTTTTATCTTTTCGTATTAAAAATCTTTTTACCTTTTTTGGGTTGAATGAATTCTTGCTTTATGATATCCTCCAAAATACCAGAAAATGCAACAGTAAAATTCCAAAACTTTTAATTTGGTCCTTTTCCAACCAAAACTCCACTTTGGAAAATAAACTCATGCCTACATTCTCCATTGTTAATATCCAAATGCTCCAATGATGCCAATGGTAGTGGTTCAGTTGGTAGTGTTCTTGTCTCTTGAGACTGAAAGTTATAAATTCAACACCTATTCTGGTGGATTGAGCATAAAATCCAGGCTAACTATCCCATTGCCATTACTGTCTGAGGGAATGCTGCACTGCTTGGAGGTGCCTGCCTTTGGATGAGATGTTAAACTGATGCCCACTCTACCCCCTCATGGACTTAAAGATCCCAGGAAGAGGAGCCGGGAACTTTTCCTTGTGTCCTGCGTCAATATTTAGCCATTAACCAAAATCACTAAAGCAGCTTATTTGTCACTATCATGTTGCTATTTGTGAGAGCTTACTGTGCGCAAATTGGTTGCTGCATTTTCTAAATTACAATTGTGACTGTTTTTCCAAAATAGATTGTTGGCTTTGTAGTGCCATTCTGAGTTTGTGAAAGACACCATATCAATCCATGGCCTGTCATATACCTGCTGAGATAGACATCGGAATTTTGAATTTATCTGTAATCTGTCCCTTGTATTGTAATTCCCAGCCGTTATATGTTCTGAAACCTGCATTTAGGCTGTCCTTGCGCTGTCAGATTTTAGAGTCATAGAGGTTAACAGCATGGAAACAGGCCCTTCGGCCCAACTTGTCCATGCTGCCCCTTTTTTAACGACTAAGCTAGTCCCAATTGCCTGCGTTTGGTCCATATCCCTCGATAGCCATCTTACTCATGCAACTGTCTAAACGCTTTTTAAAAGACAAAATTGTACCTGCCTCTACTACTACCTCTGGCAGCTTGTTCCAGACACCACCCTCTGTGTGAAAATATTGCCCCCCTGGATCCTTTTGTATCTCTCCCCTCTCTCCTTAAACCTATGCCCACTACTTTTCGACTCCCCTATCTTTGGGAAAAGATATTGACTATCTAGCTGATCTATGCCCCTCATTATTTTATAGACCTCTATAAGATCACCCCTAAGCCTCCCACGCTCCAGAAAAAAAAGTCCCAGTCTATCCAGTCTCTCCTTATAACTCAAACCATCAGGTCCTGGTAGCATCCTAGTAAATTTTTTCTGCACTCTTTCTAGTTTAATAATATCCTTTCTATAATAGGGTGACCAGAACTGTACACAGTATTCCAAGTGTGGCCTTACCAATGTCTTGTACAACTTCAACAAAACGTCCCAAATCCTGTATTCAATGTTCTGACCAATGAAACCAAGCATGCCGAATGCCTCCTTCACCACTCTGTCCACCTGTGACTCCACTTTCAAGGAGCTATGAACTTGTACCCTTTGTATCTTTGTTCTATAACTCTCCCCAACGTCCTACCATTAACTGAGTAAGTCCTGCCCTGGTTCAATCGACCAAAATGCATCACCTCGCATTTATCTAAATTAAACTCCATCTGCCATTCGTCAGCTCACTGGCCCAATTGATCAAGATCCCGTTGCAATCCGAGAAGCCGCCTTCACTATGCCACCAATCGTGGTGTCATCTGCAAACTTGCTAACCATGCCTCCTAAATTTTCATCCAAATCATTAATATAAATGACAAATAACAGTGGACCCAACACCGATTCCTGAGGCACACCACTGGTCACAGGCCTCCAATTTGAAAAACAACCCTCTACAACCACCCTCTGTCTTCTGTCATCAAGCCAATTTTGTATCCACTTGAGTACCTCACCCTGGATCCCGTGAGATCGTATGCAACAACCTACCATGCGATGCCTTGTCAAAGGCCTTGCTAAAGTCCATGTGGATAACATCAACTGCACTACCCTCATCTACCACCTTGGTTACCCCTTCAAAAAACTCAATCAAATTTGAGACATGATTTTCCACTCTCAAAGCCAAGCTGACTATCTCTAATCAGTCCTTGCATCTCTCAATGACTGTCGATCCTGTCTCTCAAAATACCTTCTAACAACTTGCCCATTACAGATGTGAGGCTCACCGATCTGTAGTTCCCAGGCTTTTCCCTGCAGTCCTTTTTTAAACAAAGGCACAACATTTGCCAACCTCCAATCTTCAGGCACCTCACCTGTGGCTGTCGATGATTCAAATATCTCTGCTTGGCAATATAATAATATTATTTATTCGCTCACCGGATGTGGATATCACTGGCTAGGCCAGCATTTATTGCTCTTGAGCAGGTGATGGTGAACTGTTTCCTTGAACTGCTGCAGTCCATGTAGTGTAGTTACACCTATAGTGCTGAAGGAAGGGTAGGGGCAGTGTGCATGTGTGTGCGCGCACGCACATGCGTACAAAGCATTGGCTCAAAGCCCCCCAGTAATTTTCTTGCACCTTTTCAATTCCTAGCCTGAGCACAATATTAATTGATGTGTACATTATGGAAAGACATTTGATTCATATTAAGTTGGTGAAGCTTAGCTGTGTAATTTGAAATGCATGTTTTTTCAGTTTCTGGATACTTAATACAGTATATAGACTTGTGTAGGACAGTATGGCATTGGGTATATAGATGTAGCTACACCTGTGGTTAGTCAGTTGGATAACATCAGTCTCTGCATTTATGATTCAGTCTCTAGTGTCCTTCTTTATCTCCAGTTTGGCAGTAGCTCAACTGTTGGTCCTATGACTAATAATTTTATAAAAGGCTTCATCAAATATTAATCGTGTTTAATCGCAGTTCCTTTCCTCTGGCACTGAGATTCATCCAATGATCACAGGAGGGACCGCGCACAACTGAAAATGTTGATGATGGTTTCCATTACTTAAATTTTAAACGCACTTATTTGCATTGTGTATATTTTGATACTTGCATCGAAAGCAATCAAAACATTGTGAATCAATGGAATAATTGAGATATTTATTTGCAGCAATTTGATATAAATTATTTTTGGTTTCCTCCACTGCAGTGGGCATGTGAAATGGAGTCATGTGTTAAAGTGGGAGCATGAAATGTGAAAGCTGTAGGTGGAAATGTGACATCTGTTGCTCTCTATAGTATATTCTATAACTGCAGGTTAGAAGTAGTTCAAATGCATTGTTTGGATCTCTGGGAGTTTTATAAGCAGAGATTTTAGTATGAAAATTTAGTTGATATTTTGTGGCACTTCAAGTTGAAACGTTGAAAATATGGCACGTTGAATGTGCCATATGTCAGATGAGAAATTGAACTGATGCCCTGTTTGCCCTCTTAGATGGATATTTGAGATCTCGAGGCCACTATTTCAAAACCAGGAGGAATGTTCTCCCTGGTGCCCTGGCCAATATTACGTTCTCAATCAACATCACTAAAAACAGATTATGATCATTATCATATTGTTGTTTGTGAGAGCTCGCTGTGTGCAAATTAGTTGCCACATTTTCTAGGACATAGCAGTGACTATGGGCTGAATTTTCAGAGTTGGAGAGATGCCATACACCTTTTCAAAATTGCGGGCAAGACCCAGATACAGAAGTATTTTTGCCGGCATAGCAAAGGGGACAGGACATGATTCACACAGATGGGAAATTCAAACTCAACAGGAGCACTTCAACTTATTGCTGAGTTCAAACAGAACTGGTTGTTGCAAGGACCTTCACTCTCAGTGTGGGAGTCACAAATTGTGGGGTCTGAATAAAAGTTTGTTTTTATAAGAGATTAATCATGAAATTTAGAAGCTTTGAATGGGTTCAATGCATGGGAATTCTTTCACTATCAAGTGTGTAGGACTGAGCACTACACTAGATCATTTGAGGTTTATCTTGTTTACCTTCACATGGCTCTAAGGTCTGTTGGATACTGGATGAGTTGGCATGGATGGTATAAGTGGTCATGGGGCTGGGTGGGTGATGCGAGCTAGAGAGCCTAACAATTTGTAAAACTACAGGGGCAAAGTCCTGGAGAGTCAAGGTGGGACTTCTAAGTAGCCCGCATCAGTACTGCATACACTCTGCTTCCAGATTCAGTGAGTGCAACTTCATCCCATAGGTGTACACCACCACCCCTTAACCCTGGAGTGAAAATTGTATGTTTCGGGGTACTTTTTGCTGGGTCAGATCTGGCAATTCCGGAAATTTCCCAATTTGACCTCCCCACTTTGATCACCAGAATTCACACCTACGCTTTAAGAGTGAGGTGCTTGGGTAACATGAGGTAACACGCAGGTAGGTTTGAAATTGGCCTCTTCCTAAGTGTTGGTGCATCCATGCATTTCTGAATCTAAAATCTCAAATGTGTGTAAGATTGAGGGGAGCCCGGAAAGTAGATTTTCAATATTTATTGCTTCCCACTTTTTCTAACCTACCAACTAATTTGCTATTCTTATAGTTTTTTAAAAAACTCCCACCTGGTAACTTGGAGATACACTTACAAAGTATTTACAGCACAGGAATAAGCCATTCTGCTCAACAAGTCTATGCTCACGCTTTTGTCCCACACAAGCCTCTTCCCACCTCAAGATTTCCAAATAATGCGCAACCCCTCATCTCCCAGATCCAAGGAGATTCGAGAGGGGATTTCACTGAACCTGCAGTTTTTGGGATCATGCCAAAACTTTGAAAACTCTATCTGTTGAAGGAGTTGCCCAATAGTTGCTTCTACTTTTTGGATGTGTGTGTTTCCCATGACGCCCATCATCTTTCTGGTGAGACTGATCTCATTTGGATTCGTGAGGTTCTTGTGAGCCTGTAGTTTCCTTCTATGTTTTATTTTTGTGGGGGGTGGGGGGGGAGGGGCTCGGGAGTAGATGTAAAAATGAAGCAAATTAATCCAGCATAGTTGCTAGTTATTGCTGTCACTTCTGAGACCTCCACGGTCCCATCTTCCTGCTTCCATCCTGTACTCCCTCAATACATTTATTCTCCATGCGTTTATTCAATTCCCTTTATTTTCAATCTCATAATTCATTCCACTTTAACAGCCACTTGTGATAATAGGTTTCATATGAATGGTCTACCCCTGTTCCTAAGCTCTGTTTTTCCAAAATATAACTGCTTCACGTTTTTCTTTTCCATGCTGGGGCTGCATTTTCAGAATTCCTTGTCTAAATATCAAATCTGTCTGTGCCTTTTAAACTATTTCCAAAATATATTTGGAGCAGGTCAATGTCTAACTATTTTTTTTAAAGCTAACTTTTCACTGGAATCCCTGTGGAATGAACGGAGGATCATTACAGCATTAATTAGAAAACGCATGGCTTGATCTTTGCCCAATTGAGATTACCCAATGAAATTCAGCATTTCCTCAGCCAGCTGTATTGTTCATGTTGGCTTCCTAAATTTGACGCAGGTGTCTTTTAATTAAAAGAATGTCAACATGCAAGAATAATTTTTGGTGATATTTAGTTTGAGTAGTTATCAGAAGTTGAAGTTTGGTTTGGTTTGTTTTAGCCCCCCAAAAAAGCTGCCAGGTGTTATCATAGAAATCATAGAAATCATAGAAACCCTACAGTGCAGAAGGAGGCCATTCGGCCCATCGAGTCTGCACCGACCACAATCCCACCCAGGCCCTACCCCCACATATTTACCCGCTAATCCCTCTAACTACACATCTCAGGGACAATTTTTAACCTGGCCAATCAACCTAACCCGCACATCTTTGGACTGTGGGAGGAAACCGGAGCACCCGGAGGAAACCCACGCAGACACGAGGAGAATGTGCAAACTCCACACAGACAGTGACCCAAGCCGGGAATCGAACCCGGGACCCTGGAGCTGTGAAGCAGCAGTGCTAACCACTGTGCTACCGTGCCGCCCCGGCATAATAATTATAATTATAATTATAATAATATTAATTATAATTGTGCAACTTTAATTAATTATAATTGTGCAACTTTGATTCATAGAATTAACACACACTTTCAGTTTAGCCAACAGAATCATTTGGACGTTCGTTATATGGAGGAAGAGTAGAATCTTTATTAACCCAGCGGTGGGTGTGGGAACACGGCAAGTAAGCCAATGTGGGGGTTGCTTGCTGGATTTTTGGAGGTTCCTTCATTCAAAGGCACTCGTTGCCTAATAGAGGGATGCAGAATCAGGAATGAGGGGGGTGGCTGGTGGCAGGGGATGGGGGTGGAGGGTCGAGCAGATTGGCAGCATGTTTCTGCCAATCCCCTCTACCCTGTACCCCTGCCATTATTCAACTCTGTCCTTGGAACCAGCAATGGTGCTAGGCCTTGGGTGAGTTTCATACTGACACCACCTACGTCCGTGGTGGTGCTGCCATTCAGTAGAGCTTTTGTCCTTGATTCCAGGGAAAGGCCTGCTACTGGACTGTCAAGTGCCTGAATGGAACAAAATGCGGCAGGCCTTCCTGAAAAGAGATGACACTGGATTCTTGCCAAGTCCCCAGATAGCAGTCAAGACTCCTGTGACCTCCACAAGATGCTGGCCATTATTTGAATGTTTCCCTGCTGTTTATTGGATCTTGATGAGGAAAGGTTATTTGTTTAGTTGCATAACTATTTCAAAGGTCCCCATTCAAGATACCCTATCCCACCGGGGATATCCTGAACATATGATAAAGTATTTTATAATGGAAGTTTTCTTTTCCATCTGCCTAAATGGCAATTTGATTTGAAGGTTTGCCGCTGAAGTGGAAGTAAATCTAAACTTGGAAATGACTTTGTCTACAATAGTTTATTGAGAGATCCAGTTGAGCTTTGATTCTTTGCTGTGGCTTCCAGCATAACGTGTCAACCACTTGGCGGACTGAGAGTAAGCTAACGCTGTGTGCACCTGCAGCTTGAATAAAGCAGTTACTCGGGTGGATTGACTTTTGACTGTTTTCATTATGCCATGGCCAGGTGCACTCATAGTGAGTGTGCTGTTGAGTACATGATGTTCAATTTGCTGGGATGTTTCAATTGGCACTTGCATGTAACATGCTGCATTAGGGAAATTTGGAAGTGAACTGAGCTCCCCATTACAATGCTGGAAAAGTGCAAAAGTGGTGAAATGAAACTTTATAAGTCACTGGCTTGAGCACAGCTGAAGTACTGTGGTCAATTTTGGGTGCCACTCTTTGGGCCGTTGAACCTTTAAGTCAACTGAAGTGGCATTGGAGATGTGGGACTTTCTTATGTGAAGAGACTGCAGAGGCTGAGATTATTCTCTTTAGAACAGAGAACGTCAAAGGGAGATTTACTAGAGGTGTTTAAAGTCATAAAGGATTCTGCCAAGAGTAAATATGGAGAAACAGTTTCAATGGCAGCAATGTCAATAACCAGGTGACATAGATTTAAGATCATGAGCAAAAAAAAACAGAGGACTAGGAGAATTGTTTATGGTGCAGTGACTTGTAATGATCCGGAATGCACTGTTGAAAGGGTGATGAAAGCAGATTCAGTAGTAGCTTTCAAAAGGGATTTGGATAAATATTTCAATTGGAAATATTTACAGGGGCTTTGGGGAAGAGAATAGGTCGAATGGGATTAATTGGCTAGCTCTACAAAAGAGCTGACGGGGACACAATGGGCTGTATAACCTTCTGTGCTATAATTCTGTGAAACTCGCATTTCTCCCCAGTGAATTTCCAGGAACTGAGTGGAAGCTGTCCAAACTGAGTAGATTGAATCCGGATGATTGCCACCCGTATAGGCGGGTGCTGTTGCAGCTGTGGTGGAAGAATATATGGGATTGCAGCATTTTAATTATTGAAAGTCAGTACTTTAATTAATTTATTGTAGACTTTGTGTGGGCAGATGATTTATGGGTGGGATCAAATGGCGTATTTAGCATGGGTTGGTGGGACTGACCCATTCAGTGATTGCACCACATGATGTGACAAGTGAGGGATGGAACATTTCTATCATGTTTACTTGATGATGTATTAGGATCTGGCACATTTAGGGTTAATGAGGGACTGAGTGCAGTATCATCTACACAGTGATGTCAGAGAGCAAATGACCAACAACTAGGGTCAGTCAAGTGGTGGACAGAGCAGTGTGTTCAGCAAGTATGGAGACAGCTCCTAGCTTGTATCTTTTTCTGTATTTTTGTAAATAGTTCTAAGAGAAAATAAAAGCTTAGTTATCCTATGTCTGACTATGAAAGGTTTTTCAGACCTACCCACCCTACAACACCTTGAAGATTAAAATAATTTGCCCCAGTGTAAGCCAAATTTCTTGTCAATAACGGTAGTCTGTACAGGTCTAAATCTTCACCCCACCCTCACAGATGGAGAGAACCTGCATTTATATTGAACCTTTCACAGCCTTGAGACATCACTAAGTGCTTTGCAGCTAATCAAGTACTTTGGAAGTATAGTCACTTGCAACATTGGAAACGTAACAGCCAATTTGCAAATCGCAAGATCCCATAAACCACAATGTAAAGAAGATCAGATTGATTTTTTTAGGTGACTTTGAGATATAAATAAATAAATAATGCACGCAGTGCCGTGAGGTTTTTTTAAGTCCAACTGAGAGGAAAGACAGGAGGTCCTCCGTTCGACGTACATAAGTGGATGAGAAACTAAAATAAGCTCCATTGGCCATTATAATAAAGGGATCTTCAAGACTCCAATGTGGTAAAAGATGATTTTTAAAAATTCATTCGTGGGACATGGGTGTCACTAGCTGCTACCATTCATTGCCCATCCCTAGTTACCCTTGTTCAGAGGGCAGTTGAGAGGCAACCACATTGCTGTGGCTCTGGAGTCACATGTAGGCCAGACCACGTAAAGACAGCAGATTTCCTTGCCTAAAGGACATTAGTGAACCAGATGGGTTTTTTCAACAATAGTTTCATGGTCATCAGTAGATTCTTCATTCCAGATATTTTTGATTATAGTAAATCCACTAACCTTGATCTTGCATATATGGTACAGTGCTAACCCTGGGTATTGGAGTGAAGTACAACAAACTTTGTAGATATTTTTAAATATCTCTGGCAGATACTCAGAAAAGAACCTACATGACCTTTACGACCAATTAAATACTTTTGATGTGTGGTGACTGTTGTAATGTAGGAAACGTGGCAATTAATTTGCACACAATGTCGCACAAATCATAATGTGATGGTGACCAGATAATCTATTTTCGTGAAGTTGGATCAATATGGGCAAAGATACAGCCGGAAAACTCCCTGCTGCTCTTCAAAAGTGACATGAGATATTTTACGTTGACCTGAGAGGGCAGTCAGGCCCTTGTTTTAAAAGCTCACCCAAAAAGGAAGGATCTCTGACAGATGAGGCGATCTCACTGGAAGTGTCCATTTAGATTTTGTATTCAAGCCTCTGGGGTGGGACTTCAGAGGCACGATGGCTACCCACTGAGCTACAGTTGAGGGAAGACAAATAGTGTGAATCATCGAGGTTGTGCTCTGGGGTGTTTGAGGAGATTGGATTTTGGACAATACCAGCCTGATCTCTGAACATTGAGATTGAGAGAAGAACCCTTTAAATCTCTTCACGTGAGCTGGCATAGGATGCACACTGTAGCTGGAGAGATTTGCATGCGGCCGCATCGATTAATAAGCACATGCCGGATCTGAGAAAATAACAAGTATAAAATGGCCAGCTGCCGAGGAGTACTTTACAGCTCACAAGTAATCCCACAGCCTGAGTCCATGTATTAAACCTGTGAAGCTTGAGAGAAGAACTGGCTCGCAAGTACAGTTTGGAATTCAAGAATGAAATAGTGCAGATGTGAACCTTAGCTTGTGAGATCATTTTCTGGCAGATTTCTCCCTTTCCCTCTGGGTGTTCCTTTAGAACGTTATTTTTTTCATACTAATTCCTGCCTCCTTATGTCCTGGATGACCGCTTTCAATTGGAATTATTTTCCCACTGCGTTGTTCATCAGTTTGCAAACGACACACGGTGCATCAGCTGTGAAAAGGAGCCTAACTAAGTCAAATAAGAAAGTTCAGCACCACGTTTTACACCCGGAATATATCAGTGTTAGGAGTTCTAACATACAGAAAGTTTCTGCACTTCAGATTAAATCCCAAAAGAGAAAACCTTAACAAAAATAGAACTATTAGAAAAGGTGTTAAAGAAACTTACAATGATACTGGGTCAGAGAGGTTATAACCATCAAGAAAAACTGCACAAGCTGGGGCTCTTTTCTGAAATCAAGAGAAAACTGAGGTGTGACCTGATAGAAATCTTTAAAATTGTGAAAGGGTTCGATAAGGAAGACAGAGAAGATATTTCTGTTTGAAGGCAAAACTAGAGGTCACAAATGTAAGATAATCATTAATAAATATGAGAGAGAGTTTGTGGAACGTTGTTACCCACAATGGTGAGAATGTGGAGCTCGGCAGACAATGGAATGGTTAAGGTGAACGACATTGATAAATTGTTTTTCAGGACTCATGCTGGGACTCTATTTTTGTCCAGAGAAGAGGAAGCGAAGGGGCAATCCTAATTGAGGTTTTTTAAAATTGTAACGAGTTTGAAGAGTTGTACAAAGATATTTCCACTTGCGGCTGAGTTTGGAACCAGGGGCCATAAAGGCAAGATGATCATTAATCAATCCATTGTGGAATTCTGGAGAAACTTTACTCGAGCGCGTGGTGAGAATGTGGAACTCACTAGCGTAGGGACAAGATGAGGCAAATAGCATTCTTGCATTTACTGGGAAGCTAGATAAACAAATGAGCAGGAAACAAATTAAAGGTTGTGATAGGGTCAGATGAATTAGAGTGGAAAAGACTTGTGTGGAACATAAATGTTCAGCAGCACATAACAATTCGACCAAATGATCTGTTGCTGTGCTCTTATGTTGGTCTGTTTTATGAATTTGTCAGTGATTAGCTTGCCTGCTGTTGAAATAATATGTCTGCAACTGTTCCATAACTACAATCTTGGAAAAAGAGGACAAGCTGGTATGAAGCAGGTTTGGAACAGCTTTATGCAAATTACGATCAATGGTCTTTGTATACACAGCATAAGAAAAAAAATTGCTGGAATTATTCAAGATCGTTCAATATTATAAATAGCGAGGAGACACATAGGTGCCAAAGCAAAGGGTGAGTTCGATGGATTTGCTGCCCTTTCTCTCCTCTAATTTGGGACTAAGCCAGTGGCATATGAAGCTTTTGAATGAATTTCACTCTTCTGGTCAATGTTTTTAGCAGGAAAAAGATGTTAAAGGAGGTCAAACTTGCCTCTCTCCATAAATTTCCAACACCTAAGCTATGTTATATTAATCCTGTTGAGTATTATGTTCAGAAAGTTGTTATTTGAAGCTGTTTCACACAGTACATTGGACTTGGTGCAATCACTTCAACTGAGTGTTTTCTTTATCATATATACACATTTATATCGCTGAAGGAGGTCATATCCATCAATGCATGTGTTGGATCTTTGAAAGAGCTATCCAATTAATCCCACTCTCCCTGCTCTTTCCCCATTTCCCTCCCCAGTTCTCCTTTTCAAGTATTTTATCCAATTCCCCTTTGAAAATAACTATTAAATATGCTTCCATTGTCCTTTTCAGACAAAGCAAAAATTTTCTCCCTTTCTCACCCACGTAACCCTGCCTATAGACCCTCCTGACACTGAAAACTGCTTTTTTTCCTATCCCTACAGCAGGGAGTTCTCCTGGTCAAAATAATTTTCCACCCACACCAGCCATTCGGGGTGATTTCAGGAGCCACACCTTCATGCAAAAGGTAGGGGAAATGTGGAACCCTCCCCATCTAAAAGCTGTCAAAACTGGGCTTCAATTGTAAACTTCAAAAGGGGAGAATTACTTTTGATGGTATCAAGGGAAATTATGCAAAAGCAGATAAATTAAGTTGACGTTCATGATCTAATTGATCGGCTAACATTGTAACTCCTGACACCATCTTTCTTGCGCATGCACGAACTGTTTCAGATACTTCTGTTTTTAGATATTTAAAGAATTAAGGAACCAGTTCCCTGATCCAGCCACACAGGCCATCATTGGTTGCATCTGCACATGTGCAGGAAAGCTGTGCCTGGTGTTGTAGTGTCAATAGATGCAGCCAATGGCTAAAAGGTTTGAGGGGCTGAATGACCTAAGTTTGAAAAAAACTGATCATTGTTGACAGAATTCTTGAGACCTTGGTCTATGCAAACAGCCTACACAATAGTGACTGGACTATGAAACTAATTTATTGATTTATAGAATGTTTGGCATGTTGGCCCTATATAATATTTTCACCTTTACTTATGCTATGTGTTGCTTGTAGACTAAAGTAATAGTTAAGGTCATGTGTTGGCTCTGTTATTGAACTAATTACCTGGTGGCTTAAACTAATAATTCAAAGTATTTGAGTTCAAATCCTACAATGGTAGTTTGTAAATTTAATTTCAATTTTTGAATAAAAAGCACTCCATTAATCAGATTGACAGGAAAAAGTGCTTCACTGATGCCCTTCAGGGTAGGAAACCTGTTGTCCTTGCCCGATATGTGACTCCGGTCTACAGCAAGGTGGTTGCTTCTTAACTGCCCTCTGATGTGGCCTAGCAAGCCATTGATCCTCTCCAACTGTACAAAGAAGGCAACTTACCATCATATTCTTGGCAAAATAGGATAGTTAATAAATGTCAGTCTTAATAGTGGGAATTGGCATCTTTTTAAAGAAAGCATTTTCTAATCCTCTTCACAAAGAGTCCCTAAAACAGTTGCATTTAATCATCTGCTTAGCTGGAATTTGATTTGATGTATTATTGTCACATGTATTGGGATACAGTAAATAGTATTGTTTCTTGCACGCTATACAGACAAAACATACAATTCATAGAGTACATAGGGGAGAAGGAAAGGGTGCAGAATTTAGTTTTGCAGTTTATAGCTAGGGTCTAGAAAAAGATCAGCTTAATATATGGTAGGTCCATTCAAAAGTCTGATGGCAGCAGCAGCAAAGAAACTGTTCTTGAATTGGATGGTACGTGATCTCAGGCTTTTGTATCTTTTTCCTGACTGAAGAAGGTAGCCATGATGTGGAGATGCCAGCGTTGGACTGGGGTAAGCACAGTAAGAAATCTCTCAACACCAGGTTACAGTCCAACAGGTTTATTTGGCAGCATAAGCTTTCGGAGTCTCAGGCTCCTTCAGGTGAGTGAGGAGTTGTGTTCACAAACAGGGCATATACAGACACAAACTCAATTTACAACATAATGGTTGGAATGCGAGTCTTTCCAAGTAATCAAGTCTTAAAGGTACAGACAATGTGAGTGGAGAGAGGGCCAAGCACAGGTTAAACAGGTGTGTATCGCCTCCAGCCAGGACAGTTAGTGAGATTTTGCAAGCCCAGGCAAGTCGTGGGGGTTACAGATAATGTGACATGAACCTAAGATCCCGGTTGAGGCCGTCTTCATGTGTGCGGAATTTGGCTATCAGTTTCTGCTCAGCGACTCTGCGTTGTCGTGTGTCGTGAAGGCCGCCTTGGAGAATGCTTACCCGAAGATCAGAGACTGGAAGGGAACACTCCTGCCTGGTGATTGTTGAGCAGTGTTCATTCATCCATTGTCATAGCATCTGTATGGTCGCCCCAATGTACCATGCCTCGGGACATCCTTTCCTGCAGCGTATCCGGTAGACAATGTTGGCTGAGTCGCAAGAGTATATACCGTGTACCTGGTGGATGGTGTTCTCACATGAGATATGGCATCTGTGTCAGTGATCCGGCGTGTCTTGCAGAGGTTGCTGTGGTAGGGTTGTGTGGTGTCATGGTCACTGTTCTCCTGAAGGCTGGGTAGTTTGCTGTGGATAATGGTCTGTTTGAGGTTGTGCGGTTGTTTGAAGGCAAGAAGTGGGGGTGTGGGGATGGCCTTGGCGAAATGTTCGTCTGCATCAATGACATGTTGAAGGTCCAGGAGAAGATGTTGTAGCTTCTCCACTCTGGTGAAGTATTGGACGACAAAGGGTATTCTGTCTGTCGTGTCCCGTGTTTGTCTTCTGAGGAGATCGGTGCAGTTTTTCGCTGAGGCACATTGGAACTGTCGATCGATGAGTTGAGCACCATATCCTGTTCTTATTAGGGTGTCTTTCAGCATCTGTAGGTGTCTGTTGCGATCCTCTTCATCTGAGCAGATCCTGCGTATAAGGAGGGCTTGTCCCTAGGGGATGGCTACTTTAACGTGTTTAGGGTGGAAGTGGAGCATCGTGAAGTTATCCGTGGGCTTGGGGTACAGTGAAGTGCTGAGGTGACCATCCTTGATGGAGATGTGTGTGTCCAAGAATGCAACTGATTCCGGAGAGTAGTCCATGGTGAGTCTGGTGGGATGGAACTTGTTGATGTCATCATATAGTTGTTTCAATGATTGTTCGCCATGAGTCCAAAGGAAGAAAATGTCATCGATGTATCTGGTGTATAGCGTCGGTTGAAGGTCCTGTGCGGTGAAGAGGTCTTGTTCGAACCTGTGCATAAAGATGTTGGCATATTGAGGTGCGAATTTGGTCCCCATGGCTGTTCTGTGTGTCTGGATGAAGAACTGGTTGTTGAAGGTGAAGATGTTGTGGTCCAGGGTGAAGTGGATGAGTTGCAGAATTGCATCTGGAGATTGGCAGTTGTAGGTGTTGAATACTGAGGCAGTTGCAGCAATGCTGTCGTCATGGGGGATGCTGGTGTAGAGTGCCAAGCCATCCATTGTGAGGAGGAGTGCTCCTGGTTCAACTGCTCCATGTGTGCTGAGTTTCTGTAAGAAGTCCATAGTGTTGTGACAGAAGCTGGGGATTCTTTGTACAATGGGTTTCAGATGCCCTCGACGTAGCCGGAAAGGTTCTCACACAGGGTCCCATTGCCTGATATGATGGGATGGCCGGATGTGTTGGCCTTGTGTATCTTCGGGAGGCAGTAGAGATCTCTAACGCGGGGAGTACGTGGGATGAGAGCACGGAGGGTGCTCTGAAGGTCTGGATCAAAGGTCTTGATCAGTCTATTGAGTTGACGGGTGTGTTCTTTGGTCGGATCTGCGGGTAACTGTCTGTAGTGTTCCTCGTTGTTCAGTTGTCGGTACACTTCTTTGCAGTAATCCGTTCTGTTCAGTATGACAGTGGCCCCTCCTTTGTCTGCTGGTTTGATGACAATGTTGTGATTGGTCTTGAGAGTGCAGATGGCATTGTGTTGTGCTTGGGTGAAGCTGGAACAGAGTATGTCTGGGGTGTGTGGGGTCCTTGATTATGCTGGCCAAAGCAGATTATGGGTTCAAGACCCACTCCAAAGACTTGAGCAGAAAATCAGGCTGACTTTCCTGGTGTTGCAATATATTTCCGATAAAACTTTAAACATGGTAGCTGGAAAATATCTCCTGGCATTATTCATAGAACAGAGGAGCTCTCCTTAGTTTCATGGCAATATTTATCCCTCCCTCAATATCACAAAAATTGCAGTTTAGCTGCCATCTTTCTTATGTTACCCAAGTGATGCCTCTTCAAAAATAAATCCTTGGCTGTAGATCACTTTGGGCAGTAGAGCACTTGAGGATGCCTTAAGGTCAGGAGGGATGGCGTACAAATGCAATCCAACCTTTCTTCCAATGCCATTTAGTTGTATGCTAGATTTATCATGGATGTTTTATTACAGGGCTGTTGGGAAAAGAATCTTTTGTTTTGGGAAAAGGAAGCACTGAATTGTTACAGTGCAGAAGAAGGTAATTTTCCCCATTGTGTCCGCACCAACTCTCTGAATGAACAATGCACCTAGTGCCATTCCACTGCCTTTTCCTGTACCTTGCACATGCTTCCTCTCCAGAAAACTGTCTAATTCTCTTCTGAATGCTTCAATTGAACTTGCCTCCACCACACTGTCAGGTAGTGCATTCCAGACCTTAACCATTCGATGTGTGAAGGAGATTTTCCTCATGTCTTTTATTGTTTAGTTTGCCAATTGCTTTAAATCTATGCTCTATCATTCTCAATCTTTTCTTCATTGGGAGCATTTTCTCCCTACCTACTCTGTCCAGACCTCATGATTTTATTAAATCAAAAGTTTATTCTGGAAAGGTGTCAGTGTTAATATCTGGTGAGATTTTTATTTGTAGAGTACAGGATGGCATTGCCAATAGCTGAAATACAAACACCCCTTCTAATCTAATCTACCAAGTTCCCCCAGTCTAAATTCTGAAGGTGGAACGGTGAAAAACAGAAGCCACTTTTCTAACAACCAAGCAAACACTGCCTGGCAATTAAAGAATTAGTTCAGCATAACATGGATGGAGTTGTACAATGATGGGGATTGTCCACTAACACATTGTATTTATATAATGCTGTTTGCTCCATTTCAGGCCATTTTGCAAACACAAGATATGTCTCTTGGAATTAATAGATGCAAGGTGGACTTTGATGATGGAATGCGTCCTTTCTCGTTGAAATAAGTCAGAGGGTATATAGCAGATGCGCCATCTGCAATTTTTCAATCCGTCTGAAATAAACAAATTGGACCTACAGAAGTTTGCATTTATATACTGCTCATAACTTAGTAAAGCATCACAGGATCTTTATTAAATAAAATTTGACACCAAGCCCCATGAGATATTGGGATGGGTGGTAAAAGCTTGGTCAAAGAGGTGGGTTTTACGGAGTATCTTAACATCCCCTCTTTTTACTGAGGTATAATGCCAGAAGCTGAGCAACGGAAGGCACAACCACCATTGGTGGAGAGGAGAATTAGCGATGCACAAGGAAGCAATATTTGAGGAATGCACAGATCTGAGGACTGTGGGGATTTAGGAGGTTATAGAAGGATGGGACGAGGAGGCATATGAAAATAAAGATGAACATTTTAAATAAATGACTTGCTTAATCAAGTGCCAATTTAGGTAAACAAGCATAAGGATGATGAATGACCGAGACTTGGTATAAATGAGTATTTAGGCAGCAGAAGTTTGGATGAGCTCTGGTTTATGGAGAGTGGGAGGCTGGTGTGTCTGGTTGGAAGTGAAGGGAAAAAGACTTGCTCCTTTTCATTCTACAAGTCTGTCCTGAACTCCCAACTTATGCGGGAATTTTCTGTGCAAAACAAACCACATTAACATTGCCCTTTTTGTATAAATGCAAATCTTAAACTGAGAAAGAGATATGTTCACCATTTTGGGTGGTGCCCTGTATAAGTAACACACAGGCTTGTTTCATAAACTCCTGACCTTCATGAATGGAGACTTTGTATTGAACTATCTTTGTTTGATTTAGCTTTGTTTTTAAATGGCTCTAACAACAGCCTTGAGTGAGTGCTCAATTTGCCAAGAACAAATGTTACCTATTGATCCCTGAGTAAGTGCACTGAGATTAAAGCATAAAATTAGGACACTCTGCCCCACATATTGAATACAGTAACTTGTAGGCCAAGATCATCAGATCAGATAGAGACCGTCAGCAAAAGTATTTCTCGCACATCCATTCGTCAATCATCCACTGCTGACAGCTTTCAGATATAACATTGCATTACTTATAGTTGAGTGATCCTGAGAGCTGTGCTGGATGCTTATATATAAATTGCCTTGTGTAATGATTTGCTACAATGAAGTGCATTTTGATTTGTGCAAACTTAGTGCGTTCAAAAAGATAGTTATATTCCCTGGAGTTGAATTACTAACTATTTTGTACATTGGAGACCCAATATTTTTCTATGTTTTGTAAAAAAGGCAACCATTGTGTGGAGTTTGTGTCATGGCCCCTTCGGGGGTGCTTTGCTCCACCCATGTAATCTTTCCATCCGATCCAATTTAATGGCCTAATGAGATCTGTTTGAACTTTTTGAGTAAAGTCTGAATGAATCTGCTTCATTATTGAACTGAATAGAAAATGCCAGATTCACATATAGGGGAATAAAGGATGGAATTGAAAGGATGAGAGTGTTGCACACTAGATCCAATATCTTTGTTACTGAATCAAATACTACTTGACTTTTTCAGTGAGGGGCTGTTGGTGTGATTCTGCAGTGAACACTATCATCACTTGTCCGGTTCCGGTGAAGGTGACGGCTGATCTTGCTTTTAGCCTTTTTCAGAGGATTGAAGTGGGTGATTAAAACTCTGGGGCTGTGCCCCATATCTAATTATAAAAGTAAGAACAGCTGCTTTCTTTAGCTCTCATTTTAGTTACTGAAAACAAAGAGATCAGCAATAGGAAACACATGTGGGTTTTCATGCTATAGCTCATTTTCCCTGGGATTCAGGACTAAGAAATATGTTTGCGTTTGCCTCCAGAATTCTATCCTATTATATACACTGATCACTTTCTAAAAATGTGCAGGTACTTGTCACCATCCATCTGTTTACAGTATCAACATTGTATGATTTTGTCCAAAAATATTGCTCTTCCCGGACCCAATTATATGTTTTGCAGAATGCACTCTCAACTTTCTGAGAGATTTTATTCCTTAGGGTGTATCAAGTGACATTGTTCCCTGTGCTCATTTTAGTGGTGGATTATATTCATTGCCCCCTTTTTCCTCTCGGGATGTAACTCTACCGTCTCAGGAAAATTTTCATCCTTTTGAGCACTAGCTGCTAATTATGGGTTTTGTAAACTGTTAATCATCCAATTTCCCTTCTCGGCCTCCTTGCTAGCTTATATTGACTTCCTGTCCTCCAGTATTCTTCCCCAGGCTTTCAAAATGACCACCATCATGTCCACTTTTGTTTTTTTTTAAAAATGAAGTGGTGAAATCTAGGCCTAGTCTACTTCAGATTACACTGGTAGGTAAAATGTGTCAAAAATTTGAGCAAGGCTGTTGCTATGCAAGAACAACACAAATGATGTTCGCACTAACAGGATGCTGCCATCAAGCCAAAAGAATGTTCTGCCTATCCCACAAATGAGTAATGTGGTAAATTAAATTCAGTGCTGGGGTGATGCTAGGTGTGTAGGCTGTATTTGCGAAAGACTAGCAGATCGTATCAAACAGCATGTCCCTTCGGCTGTTTGCAATAGGCAAAGTACTGACTGTACCCAACCAGCCCGTGCTTGCAAAACTCAATAAACAGTGTCCAATATTAAATGTGATTCCATAATTGGACCATGTTTGCTAAAGAGTCTGAATGTGCTAAAATATTATGCTGATAATCAATTTAAGATTATTAGTCAAGCCTGCTGGAAGCTACAGATATTGTACACAAGCCCCCATTCTTTGGAAGACAGAAATAACAGGTGCATACATTGTGCCTGTTTCAGCTAAACAAAATAGGTGCTAACCATTCTCTGGTTCATTCCCCAGGGCAATGCCTTGACCAATCAGAGTCAACTTGCCTGGTTTGAATATAAACAAAGCTTGGTAGTTACCTGTCCATCATCAGTCAACTGGTACATTCTCCGTGACAATACCTCTGCCAATCAGAGCCCACTTACCAACCAGTCAGCACATTCTTCTCATAAAGTATAACTGGTTGTTCCCATTTCATTTGGTATTCTTGCAAATTGTCCTGATGATGCAAGATGAAAAGTTTCTACAGCATGTGTCCTTTTTCAGCATTACTCAAGTTCTGTACAACCAAACAGCTATTTATTTACATTTAAAATGAAGTTTTACATGGCCAAAAAATAGAATTGCGTAAATACTTAAATGGGGACAAATTGTAGGCCTATGGGGAATGACAGGGTAGTGGGAACTAATTTGATATCACTAACAAAGAGGTGGCACAGGCATTATGGGCTGAATGACCTCCTGCTGTGCTATATGCTTCTGACTTTATGCAAATATAAAAATAGAAATTGCTGGGTGAGAAAAGTCAAGGTCCATCTAACTTGCCATCTATCATCCAACAATCAATAAGTGAATTTCCATTGCAATTTTCAAATACCTGTGGAATGTTACTGATCTCTGATCTACAATGCTTGTTGCAATCTCTATGCATAGAATCTGTAATTATTTATGAAACAGCAAGTGTTTACACTATTCCTATTCTAAATCCTATTCACTTATCACCCCTACTTTGAACATCTCCAGTGCATTGACTTAAAAATCCTTATCCACGCTTGCAAATCCCTTTACTGCAATATTTCATTTTGTCCATTAGGATTATTCCGTTAACCTACAGTCAAAGGAATAAGCCATGTGATATGTATAGCCTGCTTCTACCTTTTTAATACCACACTGCTTGCCTTTTCCCTATTTACTTTGTAAGAAAATATCAAATCCTCTTTTTGTTTTCCTTGGGATCCGCATCCAAGCTTGCGCGTGAAGAATTTCCCAGGATCTGTTTTAACTAGCTTAGTTCAAATTGTTAGGTTATACCTTCTTTCCTTTTCCTATTTCACATTACAAAACATGGACGGCACGGTGGCACAGTGGTTAGCACTGCTGCCTCACAGCTCCAGGAACCCGGGTTCGATTCCTGGCTTGGGTCACTGTCTGTGTGGAGTTTGCACATTCTCCCCATATCTGCGTGGGTTTCCTCTGGGTGCTCCGGTTTCCTCCCACAGTCTGAAAGACATGCTGGCTAGGTGCATTGACCCGAACAGGCGCCGGAGTGTGGCGACTAGGGAATTTTCACAGGAATTTCATTGCACTGTTAATGTAAGCATAACTTGTGACTATAAAAACATGAGCAGTGCTGTTAAGTCGTATTAGCAGGCAGCACTGAATGCTATGGGTTCAAATCCCACGCCAGATATTTAATCTATAGTCCAGTCTAAGGCTCTTGGGACCTCAATGCTGGTTTATGAGGCTTTGTTCTCTGCACCTTGTGGAGCCGTGAAGTATTGATGACTTGCAGCAATCAAGAAAGAAAATTAAACAATTTTCACCTTTGTTGTCAGATACACATTCTTGACATCTCCTGAAAGAATGGAATCACAAATGCAACACTGCTCTCAAAGGCAAATCTCCCAATTATGCCAGCACTTATTAAACCGAAGCAACTTGCTGACTCTGGCGTGCTCTCCGGGTGGAAGATGGATGCATTCTCAAGGATAATATTCTGTGTGGGGTGGAAGCTGGAGCCAGAAATCCAGTAAGCCACCCAAAATCCACTTCAAGGATGTTTGAAAGTGTGACATAAAAGGCCTAAACAGCAATTTTTCAGATGTGGGACTCGGGAGCCAGCAATGAAGGGAATTGACGGTTTTACCTGAGGGTGGTGTGTGCTACCATGACAGTTAGTGGCTTTAGCAGCTTAATAGGCAGCAATCCCTGATGGCCTCGTGGCACCTGTGGTAAAACCTGGATCTCATGGATAGGTACCTTCAGCCATCAGCAAAGGTGCACCACATTAAATTGTTCCATTGTCAATAGATTTGCTGCATGCTTATCATCTCACATAGATGGAAGGATACTAAAAACGAATCCAGACTGACACTCCCAGTACTGTCCTGAGGAAGTGATACACTTTAAGATGCTCCTGCAAGTGTAAATATCCTCCAAGTATCTACCCTATCAAATTCCTTATAAATATAATTTATAATAGCTATCTTACAACCAACATCACTAAAATATAATTAACTGCTCCTGAAAAAGTACTTACTTGGCTGCTTTGGAAATCTAACCTGCAGCCCTAAATCAAATAATATGCAGTGCAAACAAACTCCACCTAGAACATTTGTATAAAAGTCCTTGATGTTTACTTTTTTGAAAAATAAAGAGGGAGGCAGGGCTGTACGGAATGTAAGAAAATATGCTAATAATGATCCACTATACCAAGATAGTGATGGATTGCTTAGCTTGCAGATTCTGCACATAAACATAAAACCAGTTGAAAGGTGTTTAATATATTCATGATATGGCGATGCCGGCGTTGGACTGGGGTGGGCACAGTCAGAAGTCTCACAACACCAGGTTAAAGTCCAACAGGTTTACTTGGTATCACGAGCTTTTGGAGCACTGCTCTTTCATCAGGTGAGGCATCTAATGAAGGAGTGGCGCTCCGAAAACTGTTGATATATTCATAGCAATGAAGCTTATCATATTACTGTACTTAGAATAATTGTTTGGAAGTGCTCCATCAATTTTCCCAAATTGTCTTTGACCTGTACCAGAAGGAAATGCAAATAACAGGACGGCTTGCAGGAAATGGCCGAGTGGAAAAGCAATTCCATTCTTCACATATATGATCAGCTGTCTGGGATCTGAGCTCTTGCTCCTCATGAGGGGCATGAAAATTTTTTTTGCCATGGCTTTTTTTATTGATCGCCATTCCTAATTACTGTGGGGAATGTTGCAGTCCTTTATCGTTGCGACTGAGTGGCTTACTAAACCATTTCAGTTGGAGGTAAGAGTCAACCACATTGCCTGGAGTAGTACTCAAGCTAGATGGGGTAAGGATGGCAGATTTCCTTCCCTAAAGGGCATTCGTGAACCAGATGGATTTTTGCAGTAATCAGCGGTACCATGGTCACCATTACCGAAACTAGAATTTTCCCAATTATTAGCAAAGGTCGATAGCGGGCAAGGAAAGTGGTGTTGGAGCCACAAGCACCAATGGTGGCCTTTTCCGCCATATCATTCATGACATAGTGCACAAAACTTAAAGGGGTAGGTCCCGTGACATCAGGCTGGTGGTGAAGGTTGCCCTGGCGCACAAATGAAATAGTAAGAAGTCTAACAACACCAGGTTAAAGTCCAACAGGTTTATTTGGTAGCAAAAGCCACACAAGCTTTCGGAGCTCCAAGCCCCTTGGGCTTGGAGCTCCGAAAGCTTGTGTGGCTTTTGCTACCAAATAAACCTGTTGGACTTTAACCTGGTGTTGTTAAACTTCTTACTGTGTTTACCCCAGTCCAACGCCGGCATCTCCACAGCACAAATGAAAACCAGGAACCCCCCCACACCCATTCACCATCGCACTTGGCTGATGCAGCTCTCTAAGATGGCACTTTCTCCCAAGAAAGGAAGAAGTCTTGCCTTAAAGTCATTAAGGCGGCTTCAAGTGTTAAATTGCTCCAGGGTGGCTACCGTGTCATGGATGGGCTCCCGTCTGGGACCTTTAAATTGGGAGGCGGAGTCCACAACATTTTATAAAGTTCAGTCCAATGTTGTAAAGGGAAACAACTGGTTCATTAATCCCTTCAAGGAAACTATCCTGCTCTCTTTACCTGGCCTGGCCAATATGTGACTTTTTAGACCAACATTTGTTGTCCATCCCTAATTGCCCTTGAGTGGCTTGTCCAGCTATTTCAGAGTCAACCACATTGCTGTGGATCTGGAGTCACATGTAGGCCAGACAGTTAAGGATAGTAGAAAGAACATTAGTGAACCAGATGGATTTTTACAACAATTGGCATCCTTTAATTCCAGATTGTTATTGAGTTCAAGTTTCACCATCTGTCATGCTAGGATTCGAAACTGGATCCTCATAGCATTATCCTGGGACTCTAGATTACTAACTTCAGTGGCAATACCACTATGTCACCATCTCCCCACGATGTGAGTCTCGAACCAATGTGTGAGAATGGAATGAATGGATTAGACTTGGATTCCTCTGAGTATTGAAAATTATGCGGTGATGTAATTGAGGTGTGGGAGTCCAGAGAAAGGGGGTTTGACCATTAACATTAGAGCCAGACCTTTCAGGGGTGATGTCAGGACTTCACTCAAAGGGTCATGGAAATCTTAAATTTGTTGCCCTAAAAAGCTGGTGAGTCTGAGATTTTGAAATTTCAGCAGTATATTTCTATTACATAACAGCATAAGGATTATAAAACCATCACTAGTAGATAGAGTTAAGGTGAAGACTGTGGATCAGTTATGAACTGACTAAATGACAGGTGAAGTTCAAGGCTTACTCTTGTTTCTATGCATCTTAAATGTCATCTGAAGTTGCGCAGCAAATGGAAAATGTTCATACATCTAATATCTTAAGTTATTTCATGTTTTAATTTATTTTGCTTTACTTTATTTTAGCTGTTCAAATTTATTTTAATTTTGGGTTTGTCTGAATCAGTACTCGGCTAAGTGGTAAAACCAGTGGCTTCGTTAGCTGGCTAATCCTGTGGCAGTTGGATCATTTGATAAGTTGAGGTTGTACAAATGTGAGCTTCGTGGCAAGAGTTTAACTTTGAGCAGCGAGAGATTGACTATGTTTGAGGAGAATGTAGATTTTTGTCTCAGCAGGGAAATGAATCAGGCTGCCCAGAAGAGGAAGTGGTTGTATGTATGCAAGTAGAATACAGTACTGAGAAAATTCAGAGTCGAGTTGCTATAAAGATATGTTGCAATATTGCAATGGGAGCTGAACTATCCTGGTTATAAAATGTTCAGAGGAGATGAGGAGAAGAAAAGGGGGAGGTGGTACAGCAATGTTAGAAAAGCATTCTTACACCACACTTGAACATTAGGCTTACCCGGGGGTAATATTCATGCAGAATCTAATATAGATAGAGTTACTAAGTAGGTAAGGAAATTATATACTTCCTGATAGACATCACAGGCCACTGAGAAGTGAATTGAATTGATTTATAATTGCCACATGTATAGGAATACTGTAAAAATTATTGTTTCTTGTGAACTATACGGACAAAAACATACCGTTCGTGGAGTACATGGGGGAGAAGGAAAGGATAGGGTGCAGAATGTAATGCTGCAGTTATTGATAGGGTGCTTAATATGTGATAAGACCATTGAAAAATCTGATAGCAGCAGGGAAGAAACTGTTCTGGAGTTGGTTGGAACATGTTTTCAGACTTCTGTATCTTTTTCTTGTCAGAAGAAAGTGAAAGAGAGCATGTCCAGGGTGTGTGGGGTCCTTGATTATGCTGACTGCTTTCCCGAGGCAGCGGGAAGTGTAGATGGAGTCAATGGGTGGGAGACTGGTTTGCGTGATGGACTGGGCTACATTCATGCTCGTTGTAGTTTCTTGTGGTCTTGGTCAGAACAGGAGTCATACCAAGCTATGATGCATCCAGAAAGGATGCTTTTTATGCATCTCTAAAAATTGGAAAATTGAAAAAGTAAAAAATAAGATGAAGGAAGCATTCTGCACAGTTTAGAGAAATTGACATAAATTATATGGCATAGTGGGGATTTGAATACAGCTTTTTGAAAATGTTTGAATACTGCTTCCTATCTTTGTAGATAGCTCTGTGTGTTCCTAGTCCAAGTCGGAAAGAAGCATTGCATGATTCAGTTCTGAGACAGTAGAAGAGCAGACAAGGTCCCAGGTATGGGCATACTGAGTTATATCTATCAGGAATAGGAGGAGTGGTATTGGCTGTATCTTGCAAAGAGCCGGCATGGACAAAACATGCCAAAGGACTTCTTTAAGTGTGTAGCCATTCTATGATTCTTGGAAATACTGAATAGATTGGCACTCCAGAAACAAAACTGAGCAGTGACCTAATGGAGGGAGATCTTTAAGATTATGAATTGGTTTGATGAGGCAGACTTGGAAAAGATATTTCCACTTGTGGGGTGTCCAAACTAATGGATTATGACTTGAAGGCAGCTACTAATAAATCCAGCTTGGATTTCAAGGGAAACTTACTGCCTCGGTGGTGAAAATGTGGAACTTGCTATCACACGGAGTAGTTGAGGCAGACAGCACAGATCATTTACAAGGAAGGTAAATTTGAGGAAGAAAAGAATAAAAGGATAGGTCCACGCATTTGGGCAGAAATCAGTGAGAGGCGACTTGTGTTGAACATCGACAGGTTGTATAGAATGGCCTGTTTCGGTACTTTGAACCTATTTGCATTATATAGAATTTGATGTTGGCACAGTGAAGGTCATTGAAAAGGCAAACATACAGATGATAAAGTCAAAAAGAGTTGCGGTTTGTGAGATAAGATGGGACCTGATCCAAATTAATAGGGCTAAGATATTGGCCAGCAGGCTGATGGATCAACATTGCAAAATCTATAAATATGAGATGGGTGGAATAAATATGCTGTGATATGTATTGAGGTAAATCTTTCAATCTTTCTAAATTTGTAGTTTTTGCCTGCTCAATTTGTGTTAAATGGTACTTTTAATGAAATAAACTATCCCAATGTCGTCTTTGTGTTATCAAACAATATATTGCTTCAAACGACATACGGGGCTGGATTGTGTAGAACCCACTGGAGGGAGCAAGATGGTGGACAGGCACGGAGAATTGCACAGGAAACCATACATCCTAGCAATGGGAAAACTGTCAGTGGGGGCGAAGAAACCCACCTGTCCCTGTTAAACCCAACCCTGAGAGAGAGTTGGCATCTTCCAAAGGAAATTGAATTAAATTAATTACCAGTCTCAATCAGTAAGGGAAGTGAAGGATTTTCTTGCTAGTTTTCTTGAGTAGACATTCACATTTGAAAGGACATGTTCAGGAAGGGGAAGCATTTGGCTGTCAAGAAATTGGGAGTAATTCCTCCCTTAACATCCTAGTTGCTTTCTTTAAAAGTACAACTTTGAGCAAATCAGGATTAAGCAAAGGATATTTCTCCATAATTGCCAGAGACCTCTCCCCAATCTCTGTTTCTTGGATAGGGAAACAGTGCATCGGTTCTGTTGTACTTTGCCCATTAGGAATGAGGTAGCGAGCAAGCCTGTAAGTGGGGCAGTGATGGGAGCAATGCAATGAGCTGGGCTAGGCAGCAATTGGGGGCGAGTAGGGCAGAAACAGGGCAGCAGTGAGTAGGTCTGCAGCTTGGCTGATCTGGGAATCTCCCAAGCCAATGCTTGAGTCGTGTAGCGAGTCACTCTGGGTGGAGCTTAGAAACAGGAAAGGCGCAGTCACTATGTTGGGGGTGTACTACAGGCCCCCCAACAGCCCAAGGGAAGTGGAAGAATGGATATGTCAGGAGATACTGGATAGGTGCAGGAAATATAGGGTTGTTGTAGTGGGAGACTTCAATTTCCCTGGTATAGACTGGAAATCGCTGAGGGCAGGGACTCTGGATGGTGAGGCATTTGTAAAATGTGTACAGGAGGGTTCGTTGGAACAATATGTGGACAGCCCAACTAGAGAGGGGGCTATACTGGACCTGGTGCTGGGGAATGAGCCCGGTCAGGTCTTCAAAGTTTTGGTTGGGGAACATGTGGCAAATAGTGACCACAATTCTGTTAGCTTTAGGATAGTGATGGAAAAGGATGAGTGGTGTCCCAAGGGTAAGGTGTTGGATTGGGGGAAGGCTAACTTTATTGGGATCAGGCAGAAATTGGCAGCTCTTGATTGGGAGAGGCTGTTTGAGGGTAAATCCACATCTGGTATGTGGCAGTCTTTTAAGGAACGGTTGTTAGGGCTACAGGACAAGCATGTGCCTGTAAAAAAGAAGGATAGGAAGGGTAGGATTAGAGAACCGTGGATAACCAGGGAAATTGAGGGACTGGTCAAAAGGAAAAGAGAGGCGTATGTTAGGTCCAAGCAGCTAAAAACGGAGGGAGCTCTGGATGAGTATAATGAAAGTAGGAAAATACTCAAACGGGGAATTAGAAGAGCAAAAAGGGGTCACGAAATGTTCTTGGCAGACAGGATTAAGGAGAATCCCAAGGCATTTTATTCATACGTTAGGAACAAAAGGGTTGTTAGGGAAAAAATCGGACCTCTCAGGGACAAAAGTGGGGACTTATGCTTGGAGCCCAAAGAGGTAGGGGAGATCCTAAATGAATACTTTGCGTCGGTATTCACAAAGGAGAGGGATGTGTTGACTGGGAGTGTCTCGGAGGGGAGTGTTGAACCGTTGGAGAAAATCTCCATTACAAGGGAGGAAGTGTTAGGTTTGTTAGAGAATATAAAGACTGACAAATCCCCAGGGCCTGATGGAATCTATCCAAGGCTGCTCAGGGAGACGAGAGGTGAAATCGTTGGGCCTCTGACGCAAATCTTTGTCTCGTCACTGGACACAGGTGAGGTCCCAGAGGATTGGAGGATAGCCAATGTGGTCCCGTTAGTTAAGAAGGGTAGGAAGGATAACCCGGGTAATTATAGGCCGGTGAGCTTGACGTCCGTGGTGGGGAAGTTGTTGGAGAAGATTCTTAAAGATAGGATGTATGCGCATTTAGAAAGGAATAAACTCATTAACGATAGTCAACATGGTTTTGTGAGAGGGAGGTCATGCCTCACGAACCTGGTGGTGTTTTTTGAAGAAGTGACCAAAATGGTTGACGAAGGAAGGGCTGTGGATGTTGTCTATATGGAGTTTAGTAAAGCATTTGACAAAGTCCCTCATGGTAGGCTAGTGAAAAAGGTTGGATCCCATGGGATAAAGGGGGAGGTGGCTAGATGGGTGGAGAACTGGCTTGGTCATAGAAGACAGAGGGTGGTAGTGGAAGGGTCTTTTTCCGGCTGGAGGCCTGTGACTAGTGGTGTACCGCAGGGCTCTGTATTGGGACCTCTGCTGTTTGTGATTTATATAAATGATCTGGAAGAAGGAGTAACTGGGGTGATCAGTAAGTTTGCGGACGACACAAAACTGGCAGGACTTGCAGATAGTGAGGAACATTGTCAGAGGCTACAGAAGGATATAGATAGGCTGGAAATTTGGGCAAGGAAATGGCAGATGGAGTTCAATCCTGATAAATGCGAAGTGATGCATTTTGGTGGGAATAATGTAGGGAGGAGCTACACGATAAATGGAAGAACCATAAAGGGTGTAGAGACGCAGAGGGACCTGGGTGTGCAAGTCCACAGATCTTTGAAGGTGACGTCACAGGTGGAGAAGGTGGTGAAGAAGGCATATGGCATGCTTGCCTTTATAGGACGGGGCATAGAGTATAAAAGTTGGGGTCTGATGTTGCAGATGTATAGAACGTTGGTTCGGCCGCATTTGGAATACTGCGTCCAGTTCTGGTCGCCACACTACCAGAAGGACGTGGAGGCTTTGGAGAGAGTACAGAGGAGGTTTACCAGGATGTTGCCTGGTATGGAGGGGCTTGGTTATGAGGAGAGATTGGGGAAACTGGGGTTGTTCTCCTTGGAAAGACGGAGGATGAGGGGAGACTTAATAGAGGTGTATAAAATTATGAAAGGCATAGATAGGGTGAACGGTGGGAAGCTTTTCCCCGGGTCGGTGGTGACGTTCACGAGGGGTCATAGGTTCAAGGTGAAGGGGGGGAGGTTTAACACAGATATCAGAAGGACATATTTCACACAGAGGGTCGTGGGGGCCTGGAATGGGTTGCCGGGCAAGGTGGTGGAGGCGGACACACTGGGAACGTTTAAGACTTATCTAGACAGCTATATGAACGGAGTGGGAATGGAGGGATACAAAAGAGTGGTCTAGTTTGGACCAGGGAGCGGCGCGGGCTAATTGTTCCTGGTTTCTCGTTTCAAGGCTTCATTCTATGATCATCTTGCTGGTGCCAGTACAGAGTGAGACTGCGGATAGTTGGGAACCTGTCTCGGGGGCAGGGAATTCATATGGTGTTCGTGGAAGTGGAAATGACTAGGGTTGGGAAGCATTTTGTGATCAGGGCCATTGTGATCTCCTGGACTCGTTTCGATCGCCTCAGGGGGTCGGAGAGGAATTTCCCAGATTTGTTTTCCCCATATTGGCCCTGGGGTTTTTCACTCTGGGTTTTCGCCTCTCCCTGGAGATCACATGGTCTGGAATGGGGGGGTGGGGGTAAGTTAATAGGTTGTAATGAACAAAGCATCGTAGCTGTGAGGGACAGCTCGGTGGATAGGATATTGGTATGTAGATAGGCTGGAAAATTGGGCGGGGATCCTGGATTCAGGATTCAATCCTGGACCGGGGAGCGGCGCGGGCTTGGAGGGCCGAAGGGCCTGTTCCTGTGCTGTATTGTTCTTTGTTCTTTGTTCTTTGAGGTTGCAGACAAACTTGCCGACAGCACTGTTTCAATGCTTTGCTGATGGTGGTGATGACTCGCTAATTCGTCAACGATGCATGCAAACGATATAAACACAAATTGGAAAAGCAGGTCCTAGAAAATAATTGACTTCAGGAAAGGAGGTCCCACAGATATTGGTCCTGTCTAAAAACTTTGACTTGCTACTTTTGGGCACGGAGAAAGACTGCAGGAAGCATAGCCACAATGCCGATCAGACGCCATTGCTTAGAAAGCTGCCCAATCCTTGGTGGAAGAGCAGAATAGAAATGTGGTAATGATGGGGATTGTACATTTGAGGGTTGGGCAGCAGCCATAAATGAAAGTTGTGAAGGGTGTGTTACTGATCAAGCGCAGACGTAGCTCAAGGCAGCTGGAGATGAATTTGGAAAGAGCAGGGAAAATACAATTGTTATGGTCCTTTTCAGAGCAAATGACATGAGGAGGAACAGGGATCGTTCTGAGAAAGTTCTATCAAGACTTCAGAGCTAAATTAAGAAGCAGGACCTCGAGGATAATAATCTTTGCAAGAGAGTTAGCATAGAGCCTGAGATCAGAAAAATGAACACCCGGTCAAAGGACTGGTGTGGGGAAAGAGTGATTCCTTCTCATGGGATGCCAGCACCATACTAGGATAGAAAGGAGCTGGACAGAAGGCACAGGCTGCAGCTGAACTGGAATAGGAACAGTGTCCTCGAAGAAAAGGTAAATTTGGAGGTGATGGAATGTTTTAAGCTAACTATACTGAGGGAGCGGTCTACAAGAAATTAAACAATTCTAAATATAAATGAAACAGGAAAGTACAACATAGCTAAGTTCTTAAAATACAAACAGGATTCCAATATGTAAGAAGCCCAACAAGGAAGGATTCCTATTGGACTTGGTAATGGAGAATGAACCAGGGAAGATAAAAGAAGTAAAATTAAGGGAGCATCTCGGCAATAATGACCATAAGATATATTTTAAGGTAATGATTGTGAAGAACGTTAGCATGAGACAGATCATGGTAATCAATGGGAGAAAATCCAATTTTAATTGGCTCAGAATTGAACTTGGAGTAATAAATGGACAATAGTATTGGCAAACAATGATGTAGGTCAGTGGGAAGCTACATTTGAAATGGTATTCAACAGAGTCCAGGGAAATATACATTCCACGAAAAAAACAAGCACAAACTAAAAGCTCATGAGACATCATGGATAAATAAAGTGATAAAAGGAAAATGAGGGTGAGGAAATAAGCATAACTAAGTACATGAACAGCAGGAAGAAAATGATGAGGGAGAATCCAAAGAGGTTAGGAGAGAAGTCAACATAAAATTGAATTACCAAGTAACGTAAAACAAAATAGTAAAATATTCTGCAGGCACGTCAGTAAAGATGAAAATCAGAGTAGGATTAGGCCCACAAAGGGATTACAGGGTAAAATCACAGACAGCAATAGCAAAATGAAACATTAAATAATCACTTTGCTTCAGTATTTACCAGGCAAACAAATCAGGTAGATGTGACATTGGACCAGATTAGCAATGATACTATTGCATTAAAATTAAAATGTTAATAAGGAGAAAAAGTATATATGCTAATTAAACTGGGGAGACAGTGCTGCAGTGGTATTGTCTCTGGACTAGTAATTCAGAGATCCAAGGTAATGTTCTGGGGACCTGGGTTTGAATCCAACCATGGCAGATGGTGAAATTTGAATTCAATAAAAATCTGGAATTAAAACTGAAACCATTGTCGATTGTTGTAAAAACTCATCTGGTTCACTAATGTCCTTTTGGGGAAGGAAATCTGCCACCCTTACCTGGCCTGGCCCACAGCAATGTGGTTCACTCTTAAATGGCCTCTGAACAGGGCAATTGGGGATCAACAATAAATGTGGGCCGAGTCAGCCCACATCCTGTGAATGAATAAAAGAAAAATGAACAAAGAATTAAGCCCCGATCTAGATTTATTGCACCCATGCATTTTAAAAAGATTCAGATCAGACCGAGCAGTGGCATTATTACATACTTAATAATTTGCTTCACTAAAGATGCAGTGCCCAAAGATTGGTGTTATGCTCAAGGGGAGGCAGTGGTATAGTGATATTGTCACTGGACATGTAATCCAGGGACGCAGGGTAATGCTCTCTAAAAATGAGATATTAGCTTGGTGAAGCTACACCACAGGACTATTTGCGTGCCAAACTGCATAAGCAGCAAGTGATAGTGCTAACCTGTTCCACAACCAACCGATCAGATCTAAACTCTGCAGTCCTGCCACATCCGGCCATCAAAGGTGGTGGACAATTAAACAGCTCAATGTAGGACGAGGCTCTGCAGATATCCCCATCCCAGTGATGGGGGAGCCAAGAGCATCAGTGCAAAAGACAAGGCATTTGCTGCAATATTCAGCCAACAGTGCCCAGTGGATTTTTTAAAAATTCATTTGTGGGACATTGGCATCGCTGGTTGGCCAGCATTTATTGCCCATCCCTAGTTGCCCGAAGGCATTTGAGAGTCAACCTCATTGTTGTGGCTCTGGAGTCACATATAGGCCAGACTGGGTAAGGACAGTAGATTTCCTTCCCTAAAGGACATTAGTGAACCAGATGGGTTTTTCCAACAATTGGCAATAGTTTCATGGTCATCGGTAAATTCTCAATTGCAGATTTTTATTTATTGAATTCAAATTCCACCATCTGCCGTGGTGGGATTCGAACCCGGGTCCCCAGAACATTAGCTTGCACGGTAGGGCAAGAACATTAGGGCAGCACGGTAGCACAGTGGTTAGCACTGCTGCTTCACCGCTCCAGGGACCTGGGTTCGATTCCCGGCTTAGGTCACTGTCTGTGTGGAGTTTGCACATTCTCCTCGTGTCTGCATGGGTTTCCTCCGGGCGCTCCGGTTTCCTCCCACAGTCCAAAGATGTGCGGGTTAGGTTGATTGGCCATGCTAAAAATTGCCCCTTAAGAGTCCTGAGATGCGTAGGTTAGAGGGATGAGCGGGTAAATATGTAGGGATATGGGGGTAGGGCCTGGGTGGGATTGTGGTCGCTGCAGACTCGATGGGCCGAATGGCCTCCTTCTGCACTGTAGGGTTTCTATGGTTCTTTCTATGATTAGCTGAGTTTCTGGATTAATAATCTGGATTAATAGCGATAATACCACTAGGCCATCGCCTCCCCACATGATCCATCTCTGCCTCCTTTGGAGTGGTATAGATCACTGAACTGGGAATCCACAAATCTAGGGCAACGCTCTGGGATTCCAAGCTGAAAATGTTCTGGAGGTTCCCAGCATCACAGATGTCAGTCTTCAATCAATTTGATTCATTCCGTGGTTTCAAAAAACAGCTGCAGGTACCATTCATTCCGTGGTTTCAAAAAACAGCTGCAGGTACTGGATACTGCAAAGGCTATGGACCCTGACAATAGTTTGGCAATAGTATTGACGATTTGTGCTCCAACTCTTGCTGTGCCCCGAGCCAAGCTGTTCCAGTACAGCTACAACACTGGCATCTTCCAGCAATGTGGAAACTTGCCCAGGTATGACTTGGACACAAAAAGCAGGACAAATCCAACCTGGCCAATTACCATCCCATCAATCTCCCCTTGATCCTCGGTAAAGTAATAGAAGGGGTCATTAACAGTACTATCAAGCGGGACTTCCTTCGCAATAATTTGCTCAGAGGCTTGGGTTTGGTTCTGCCTGGGGCACTCAGCTCCTGACTCATTCCAGTTTTAGTGAACATGGGCAAAAGAACTGTAAAGGTGAGTGAAAGTCATTGCTTTAGACATCAAGGTTTTACTGAGTGTGACATCAAGGAGCCCTGGCAAAACTGGAGTCAGTGGACATTGGCTGGGGGATGGGAGGGGAAGTACTCTGAATCATACCTAACGAAAAGGAAGATGGTTGTGATGGTTGGAAGTCAGTCATCCCACCTCCAGACATCACTGCAGATGTTCCACAGGGGTGTGTCCTAGGCCTAGCCATCTTCACCTGCTTCATCAAAGACATTCCTGCCAACATAAGGTCAGAAGTGGGGGTGCTCCCTAATGATTGTGCAATGTTCAGCACCGTTTGTAACTCGACAGATACTGAAGCAGTCCCTGTCCTAATGCAGTAGGATTTGGACAATATCCAGGCTTGGGCTGACAAGTGACATGTAACATTTGTGCCACACAAATGCCAGACAATAACCATCTCCAACAGGAGAGAATCTAACTATTGCCCCTTGATATTCAATTACCATAGCTGAATCCGGTTACCATTGACCAGAAATTGAATAGGACTAGCCATCTTAATACTGTGGCTACAAGAGCAGCTCAGAAGCTCGGAATCCTGCAGCAAGTAGCTTGCCTCTTGAATCCCTAAAGCCTGAACACAATCTACAAGTATGATGGAATACTCTCCCCTTGTCTGGATGAGCGCAACTCCAACAATATTCAAGAAGTTTGTCAGATAAAGCAACCCGCTTGATTGGTACCCCATCCATAAACATTCACTCCCACCATCACCAACAAAACACAGCAGTGGCAAATACATGGAACACCACCACCTGCAAGTTCCCCTCCAAATCACACACCACTTTGGCTTGGAAATATGTTTCCGTTCCTTCGCCACCACTAGGTCAAAATCTTGTAACTCTCTCCCAAACAGCACTGTGGGTGTGGCTTTTGCTACCAAATAAACCTGTTGGACTTTAACCTGGTGTCGTTAAACTTCTTACTGAATGTACCTACACCACAGAGACTGCAGCGGTTCAAGAAGGCAGCTCACCACCACCTTCTTGAGGGCAACTTGGGATGAGCAATGAATGTTGAATACATGAGGGCGAATGGAAAAGAATGTTATGCCCAGATGAGGTTTGTGGGGCACAAACATCAACATAAACCAGTTGGGTTGAATGGCCTGTTTCTGATGTAGGAAATGCAGTAACCAACTTATGGACAACAAGGGTTCGACAAACTCTGATATATGAAGGGAAAAGGAATAGAAAATTATGCTGGCAATTAAATGGGAAAGGACTGGGAGAAGGCTCGAGTAAAGCATAAATGCTGGCACGGATTGGTTGTGCTGAACAGCCTCTTGAATCTGGTTAAATGGTCAGTAAAATTTATGTGGCATGCTAATGTTCGGTGTTTGCATCATTTATTTTCTATGAGAATCTCTGCTTTGCAATCAAAGTGCAAAATAAGGAAGATTGTCATCTTGAGGTCCTGACGTCTCCTTTGTTTATTTTCACACTGCATACTGCTAAATACATACATACATTAAAGGTGGCAGCATTTGTGTTGCCTGCAGCTTGTTCGTCTCTCTTTTCAGAACAAAATGAGGCTGGGCCAGGATTTTTCTGTCTCGCACCTCGCCGGCTTGAGTTGCTCTGCGTTAACTGCAGCCTCTGCCTTGGTGGCACTGCATACAAAGTCCTCATCACTGAGCCTTATTGTCAAACAATGTTAAATCCGAGTCCAAAAATGAAGCAGGGGAGCAATTCAGATCAAACTCCTTGGGGGCAGCTTCTTGATGTGCAGATTGCCAATAAGCATATGCAGTCATGGGAAATTCAATCAGTGGAAGGCACCTGATAATACGAGGCTGATTACGACTAAAAACAACTCCCTGTGAAAAATGCTTGGGGGGGGAAACAAAGCCATTATGACTCGATGTCATTATTTTGCTCATGAATTCTGGAAGTGCTTTTTACTCGAGCAAAAAAGGTTGTGTTAATCTAAAACTCTTTCTAACCCCCCCCCCACCCCTTACCATTCCCACAACGAGCTGAGGGGCTGTTAAAATGTTCAAGACTGAGGCCGATAGATTTTTCACGGGGCAAGGGTACAAAGGGAACATCTCTTTTTTTTAAATTCTCCATCCTTGGGTGGAATGTAATGGTCATAGTGGTGGACCAGTCCATTGGCCAGAGAGCCAATGACAGCGCCATGGTGGTCATTTGTGAGAACCTTGTAGCCCGCTGACTGCCTTCAGGGATCCCAGCTCCACCAGGGGCAATTTCCCATCACACCTTCTGGTGTGGAGCGATGTCCTGCAAATGACATTTGAGCTACCAGCCTGTCGGAAGCCAGCAGCTCCCCTGGTTTGAGAGTAGTTTGGACTTTAACCTGGTGTTGTGAGACTTCTTATTGAGAGTAGTGGTCACTGCCTGCGCTGCAGGAGGGCCAAGGCTGCAGATAGTTGCTGGAAATAGTTGTAATTTTTAGGAGTTTAAAGGGACGAGATCATGTAGACCATGTTGCTGTTCACCTCATCCAGGACAGTAGAGCTAAAGGACTTGGCCTTTACTTGAAATGGAATAAATTCAAAGAGGGAATCTAGTGATGTGGGGATAGGGTTGGGAAAGTGTAATGAAAATAGAACATCAATCATTATCTTATTTAATGGTGGAGCAGGCGTGAGGAGCCATGTGGCTGACTTCTGCTCATATTCCTTATTCTCTTATAAAACAAATATTTGGCAATATTACTTAAGTCAGCGAGTAGTTAATCTAGGGAGCAGACTCCCTCGAGAGATTCTCTGAGAACATTGTTGATTCATTGAAATGCAAATTAGATTTTTTTTTCAGAAAATTAATCTTTTGGGATACAGTCTAAGAATAATTAAAGGCGTGATATATGGTGAGCATGCTTGGGAGGAACATGTGGCTTTGGGCTCTTGGTTCACCAAGTTCAATACCACCTGGGGGTTTTCCTCACTTCATGTCCAGGTCTGTTGTAGACTAATTGATAGAGATTGATTTCTATGTTGGTGAACAACTGCATTAATGTTGGATTATGTGACTAACAAGATAGTAGATGACAACTGAAGTAGACCTTATTCTTTTATCTTTGCAATTTCAGTGAGTTAGTCTGGAACTTTCCTAATTGAATTGGTTATTGTAAGCTCAGAGGAAGAATAGGTAGGAAGCAAAACTGCAGAACCATTGAGTTCCACTTAAGGATCTTGCTGTTTTTTTTCACCACCCCTTTGTTTTGAGGTAACCACACTACTTATTATCATTTCCTCTTTTTTTTTCTCCTCTTCCTGTACAGTGGGGAAAATAACCCTGAATCCCAAATCTGGCAGCACCCATTGCTGTGAGGATTTGTGAATGGATGCATGAACACAAGGATCAGCATATTTACTGGGGATCGTGGGTTTAGGATTGGTGGGTCAGAAGTATTTCTTAAACTGTTTGTTTTCTTTTTGACCTAGTCATATCCTGTACCCACACCTGGAAGGAATATTAATTTTTTTGGCCTGAATTTTTTGGTTCATTCTCATTGCGCAATAGGCTGTCAAGACAATGTGTGAGTGAATATTTTGTACTTTACTTACTCTTGTCCACCTTAACTTCAAGATGTTATCTGACAGAAATAAATTGCAATTCAATAGCACGTTTTTTGACCGTGAGACATCCCAAAGTGCTTCACAGATGGTGGAATGCCTTTTTTTTGAAGAATAGTCACTGTTGGCAGCCAATTTGCACACAGCACCGAGCTCTTCAGTGTGGCCTCGATATCTTTAACACCCACCCGAGAGGGGTGACAGCGCCTTTTGATTTATCATCTCATCTGAAAGCCAGCACCTCAGTGCAACATTGGAATGAGCGATGTTCTGAGCACTACCCACTGAGTAGAGGCTAACAGCTGAAATCAGGAGCTGTCTGTTATATATTTTCAAAAACTTCTCATTTGTTCTCCTGTATTGAATTCCTGTAAAAATGTAAAACAATAGGCCATCAAATTAATTTGTAAATATTGAATAATCTGTCAAATGTTACTCTTTGCTTATTACAAGAATGTCTGTTAAAACCATAAGGTTACGTTGACAAATGGATTCTTGTATCTTAACTGGCAGGCAGTTATTGAACTCAGTTGCATGCTCAGGTTACGAGGATGTCAGGTTCAGTTGAAGCTCTGAAATTCTGAAGTAAGATGAACAGAATGTTTACAGACTTCTTTGGTTCTGTCATCAACACTGTATCGTGAATCACTGGTTGGGCTTCAGCCGGAGTGTTATGTCCAATTCTGGGCAACTCTCTTTCGGAAGGTTGTTAAAGCTATGAAGAAAGCACAGAAGAGATTTACTGGAATGATATTGGGGATGAGAGGCTTCAGTTGTGCACAGAGACTGGAGAAGCAGGAGTTGCTCTCCTTAGAGCAGTGAAGGTTATGGGGAGATTTAATAGAGGGGTTCAACATCAAGAAGAGCTTCAATTGAATAAATAAGAGAAACTGGCAGTGAAAGCAGATTTAGTAGTAACTGTCGAAAGGAAATTGAATAAGTATTTGAAAGAAAGAAATCACAGTGTTATGGGAAAAGCATAAGGGTAGTATGAATTAGATAATATGTATTGTAAAGCAATGCATCTCTGCGTGATTAGTCACATGACATGCTGTGATGTCACCAGAGGCATTCAAGGGTTTTTTATCTTTCTTAAATGTTGGACTTCAATCAGTCAACACCTTGTAAATAAAGCTGTGTCAGTTTGTTTAAGTAACTCAGTGTGGCACCTCGGAAATTCTTTTTCCTTGTTGTCAAATCGGTCACAAACAATTGCACATAACATGATGTGGAGATGCCGGCGTTGGACTGGGGTGGGCATAGTAAGAAGTCTCTCAACATCAGGTTAAAGTCCAACAGGTTTATTTGGAATCGTGAGCTTTCGGAGCGCTGCCCCTTCATCAGGTGAGTGAGTAAATGAGCGCAGTTCCTTCATCAGGTCACTCAACTGATGAAGGAGCAGTGCTCCGAAAACTCATGGTTCCAAATAAACCTGTTGGACTTTAACCTGGTGTTGTGAGACTTCTTATTGTACATACAAAACAGCTTTTTCAAAAAGCCAACTGGGGCATTATGGTCTGAATATCACCACCTATGCTGTATGGCAAGGGATATCAAAGTTTTCTCCAGGAAGTTTTGCCAATCAAGTTTTGCGGCACGGTAGCACAGTGGTTAGCACTGCTGCTTCACAGCTCCAGGGTCCCGGGTTCGATTCCCGGCTCGGGTCACTGTCTGTGTGGAGTTTGCACATTCTCCTCGTGTCTGCGTGGGTTTCCTCTGGGTGCTCCGGTTTCCTCCCACAGTCCAAAGATGTGCGGGTTAGGTTGATTGGCCAGGTTAAAAATTGCCCCTTAGAGTCCTGAGATGCGTAGGTTAGAGGGATTAGCGGTTAAAATATGTGGGGGTAGGGCCTGGGTGGGATTGTGGTCGGTGCAGACTCGATGGGCCGAATGGCCTCCTTCTGCATTGTAGGGATTCTATGATTTGTTTTGGGACAGAGAGTGACACTTTATTTATATTTAAATTCTTCTGTGTTGACAGGTCTCTAAAAATGAAATGCTTCTTATGATGAGGCACTGTTACATTACCTGTGTCTCTATCAAATTTATGTGGGTTCAGGAAGATGGCAAGTTATTTGACATGTTAGAAAATTCTAATCTGTGCAAATGATCCTTTAGGGAGAGATCTAGAAACTTATATTCTGACAGTGTGAGACAAGGTAGATACAGGAAGAATGTTCCTGATGGCGAGGAGTCTAGAACCGGGGATCACAGTCCGAGGATACAGAGTAAACCATTTAGGACAGAAATGAGAGAAATTCCTTCACCCATAGAGTGGTGAGCCTATGGAATTCTCTATCACAGAAAGCAGTTGACGCCGAAACATTGTATGTTTTCAAGAAGGAGTTACATATAGCTCCCTGGGCTAAAGGGGTCAAAGATATGGGGGGAAAACAGGAACAGGTTACTGAGTTGGATGATCGGCCATGTTCATAATGAATGGCGGAGTAGACTTGAAGGGCTGAATGTCTACTGCTCCTATTTTCTGTGTTTGTGTTAATAGAATATCACTGCAACAACTTGCATTTGTATGGTGCCAACGCATACAAATGATACTCATCACAGACAGACAGGTTTCAAAAATTAGTAGGATGCCAAACCAAAGAAGGCGATATGAAGGAGAAATAAGAAGTTTGGCAGATGTGGGCTATGAGGATGGCTATAAAAAGAAGAAAGGTGGAGAGAGGCCTCAAGTACAGCAACCTTGAGTGTGATGAAGGGAAATGAACAAGAGACTAGTTATAGGGATGTAAAGTTTAGCGAGAGGATTTGCTCTTGTGGTATGCAATGGGCTGTTCTTGGAGAAGAGTTTAGACGTTTTCAAAATTATAAGAGGTCTGGTGCTGAGTAGATAAGGAGAAACTGTTCCCATTAGTGGAAGATTTGAGAGCCAGAGGAGAACCAAGCTGAGGTGATTCACAAAGCTGACATGAGGAAAAACTTCTTTATGCAGCCGTATCTTGGATCTGGAGTTCTCTGCTTGAGATTGCAGTGGAAGCAAAGTCAGTTAAGGCCTTTAAAGAAAATTGGATAATTATCTGAAGTGGAGCATTTGCAGGGCTTGGGGAAAGGCAGGGGAGTGGGACTAGATGTGTTACTCTTCCAGAGAGCCAGCATGAACACAATGGGCACAGTGGCCTTCTGTGCTGTAGCCATTCTATGATTTTGTGAAACTTCTGTTGTGTAATTTTATTTTGCTGCAAGGCAATAAAGTTTTTGCTGTTCACCCAAATTATCAGGTTCTAACAGTTCTGATGGGGCATTTGCAACACTTCACAAGCCTCCAGCTGCAAGTGAAAAGAGAAATAATTCATTCAACTTCATTTGAATTGGAAAAAAGAAACCAACAAGGCAATTGGGAGAAGATTTTTGTAACATCAGCGTGAAGATATTGCTTAAAAGCAAATAAATGGTTAGCACTGCTGCCTCACAGCACCAGGGACCCAGGTTTGATTCCCGGCTTGGGCCACTGTCTGTGCGGAATCTGCCCAAGTCTGCGTGGGTTTCCTCCGGGTGCTCCGGTTTCCTCCCACGGTCTGAAAGACGTGCTGGTTAGGTGCATTGACCCGAACAGGCGCCGGAGTGTGGCCACTAGGGGAATTTCACAGTAACTTCATCACAGTGTTAATGTAAGCCTTACTTGTGACTAATAAATAAACTTTTTTAAAAATAAATGCGGATATAGGTTTATTTAGTTTTGACTGCAACTCTTCCCTTTAATGAGCATCAAGTTCGACTTATGCGTTAATGTTTTGGATTAAATTCATAGGTAAGTATATGGAGGAAAATATCCCTTACAAACCCAGTGCTCTCCATTTAAAATTTAAATTAACCCTTGGAATCGAGGCATCATTTTGATAAATCTACACTGTACACTAGCCTAACTTGAAACTGTATTACCATTTCCTCATTGTTGCTGGGTTAAAATCCTGAAACACCCTCCCTAACAGCACTATAGGCATACCGATAGCACATGTACTGCAGAGGTTCAAGATGGCAGCTCATCATGACCTTCTTGAAGATAATTAGGGATGGACAATAAATGCTAGCATAGCCAGCAAGGCCCACAATCCAGGAAAAGAAAAAAATTCTCTCCAAGGTCAGTATATTCTTCTTAAACTGATGCTTTGATCTACTCGCAGTACTGCAGATGTGCTCTAACCGAGGCTTTATAAAGATAAAGCGTGACTTAAGCCCCTTGTATTCTATTCCTCTCATTATAATGGTGGCACAGTGGCGAGCACTGCAGCCTCACAGCGCCAGGGACCAAGATTCCGGCCTCGGGTCACTGTGCGGAGTTTGCACTTTCTCCTCATGTCTGCATGAGTTTCCTCTGTGTGTTCCTGTTTCCTCCCACAGTCCAAAGATGTGCAGGTTAGGTTGATTGGCCATGCTAAATTGACCCTAGTGTCAGGGGGATTAGCAGGGAAAATGTGTGGGGTTACGGGAATAGGGCCTGGGTGGGATTGCGGGTCGGTACAGACTCGATGGGCCAAATGGCCTCCTTCTGTACTGTAGGGATTCTATAAAGGTCAGCATTCTATAAGCATTTTTGGTTATTTTCTGTTTTGTTTATAGCATTTTAATGATCAGTGTACCTAAATTCGCAAATCTCTTTGGATTGCTGCTGTTTCTAGATTTTCCCCACGTTTGGGGAAATGGTTTATGTTAGAAAAGCACTTTGTGAATTCTCTCTTAAGTGGCTTGTATCTAATTATAAGATTATGCCATTTGCTACATTAGTAAAATGTTAATGCATTTAGTTCAAATATATCGCCATCTCCATTGAAATGGATATCGAGGGATTTGGAACAAAGGTGGCTAAAAGGAGTTGAGGTACAGATCAGCCCTGAACTAATTGAATAGTGGAACATGTCTTGAACTGAATGGCCTACTCCTGTTACTATGCAATGATGCACAAAATAATTTGACACAAATTAAGCATTTGTACATTTAATATTATTCCGAGTAATATACAAGCTGTCGCTCCTTTCAAAGAAAGGTTCTGTTGGCATGAGTTTTGCAACATGCATTGTGACGAGTAAATACTTGGGGTTTATGTTTAAATGTTCATTTAATTTTGCTGTAAAATGTTGTAATGCTTTACCCTATTAATCTCAAGTTGTTGCTCGATAAATGCACCAAAAACATCAGCAGAGTTGATTTGTGGGGGCTGCCTGAAATGGTGGGAGTCTGCTTCTGTCGCTGGCAAGGCAATCAATTTTTGTCCACACACCTAATTGCCCTTAGCTTAGTGGCTTGCTGGACCCTTTTGAAGGGCAGTTATGAGTCAAGCATTTTGCAGTGAATTGCTTATAGACCACATGGAATAAGTGTAAATTTCCTTCCCTAAAAGACATTAGCAGTGATTACATATTAATTTATTAACTGAATTAACTGAATCCAGTTGCTGTGGTGGGATTTGAACTCATAACTTCAGATCATTAATTCATAGTTCAGTAATATAATGACTACGGTATAGTTCCCTGGATTATTGACCCTGAATAGATTTAAGTTGATATTTTGACCCAACTCCCGGAATATCTCTTGGATAATAATGTGTGTTTGTGCATCATTTAGTATTTTAACCCATGTCTTGTACCCTGACCCAGAGATTCTACAAATGTTGACTTGTATCATAATTCAGTCTGATTAATCCAGATTAGTCCACCATCTCACTTTGGATCTCTCGCCAATGCTCCTGTTTCACAAAGTTCAGTTTTTTGACTTTGCACTGGCTACGTTTTCTAATTCTTTTTTATGGTGCTCTTGAGAATATTTCAGGCAATTTAATTTCTGAATCATTTGTCACATATTTCTGATATGTAGGTTGTCATTTGGGTACCTGTGAGTATGGTCACTGGAGACTAAAACTGATTCTCATCATGAAGTTGGCGAGGAATGATGGACAAGAAAGAGAGCTTAAATGAAAATGTGACATAATTTAGCTTGCACATTCTCTCCCCCTTTCCCTCCCCTCTCCCCCTAGCCCTTTCTCTCCCCTCTCCCGCTAGCCCTTTCTCTCCCCTCGCCCTTTCCCCTCTCCCCCTCGCTCTTCCTCTCCACTCGCTCTTCCTCTCCCCTTGCCCCCCTTTCCCCCTTTCTCTCCCCTCGCCCCCCCCCTTTCTCTCCCCTCGCCCCCCCTTTCTCTCCCCTCGCCCCCCCTTTCTCTCCCCTCGGCCCCCTTTCTCTCCCCTCGCCCCCCCTTTCTCTCCCCTCGCCCCCCCTTTCTCTCCCCTCGCCCCCCCTTTCTCTCCCCTCGCCCCCCCCTTTCTCTCCCCTCGCCCCCCCTTTCTCTCCCCTCGCCCCCCCTTTCTCTCCCCTCGCCCCCCCTTTCTCTCCCCTCGCCCCCCCTTTCTCTCCCCTCGCCCCCCCCTTTCTCTCCCCTCGCCCCCCCTTTCTCTCCCCTCGCCGGCCCCCCCTTTCTCTCCCCTCGCCGGCCCCCCCTTTCTCTCCCCTCGCCGGCCCCCCCTTTCTCTCCCCTCGCCGGCCCCCCCTTTCTCTCCCCTCGCCGGCCCCCCCTTTCTCTCCCCTCGCCGGCCCCCCCTTGCTCTCCCCTCGCCGGCCCCCCCTTTCTCTCCCCTCGCCGGCCCCCCCTTTCTCTCCCCTCGCCGGCCCCCCCTTTCTCTCCCCTCGCCGGCCCCCCCTTTCTCTCCCCTCGCCGGCCCCCCCTTTCTCTCCCCTCGCCGGCCCCCCCTTTCTCTCCCCTCGCCGGCCCCCCCTTTCTCTCCCCTCGCCGGCCCCCCCTTTCTCTCCCCTCGCCGGCCCCCCCTTTCTCTCCCCTCGCCGGCCCCCCCTTTCTCTCCCCTCGCCGGCCCCCCCTTTCTCTCCCCTCGCCGGCCCCCCCTTTCTCTCCCCTCGCCGGCCCCCCCTTTCTCTCCCCTCGCCGGCCCCCCCTTTCTCTCCCCTCGCCGGCCCCCCCTTTCTCTCCCCTCGCCGGCCCCCCCTTTCTCTCCCCTCGCCGGCCCCCCCTTTCTCTCCCCTCGCCGGCCCCCCCTTTCTCTCCCCTCGCCCCCCCCCCCCCCTCGCCCCCCCCCCCCCCCCCCTGCTTTCTCTCCCCTGGCCGCCGCCCCCTTGCCCTCCCCTTTCTTTTCGCTCCAGCCTGCTGCAGTCCTTGTGGTGAAGGGGCCTGCAGTTCATGGAGAGCGTGGCTTTTGAAAGTGCTGTTGAAAGTCTTGCAAGCTGCTATATGCAAGTGAAGAAGTTTTGTATGTTCCTCCCAAGCATGTTGCTCATGCCACATGTCCTTTCTTCAATTATTTTAGACCTAAAAATACTAATTTCTGAAATAAATCGGCTTAATTTCAATTTGAATGAGTCTTGTTCGTTTCTGGTCATTCCATCATTGCACTGTTTGAATAGTGCAGCTTTAAACTGATTTGATTCATTCAGCGTTATTAGGTCAATCATGGATCCTTGTAACAATGGAGTCAACCCACAGTTGTTAAAGTTTAACTTCTTTCATTGACAAAAAGTCTGACTCATAACAAATCCTTTGACTATAATGCGATCAGATTTTGTCTGATTACACAGTGGATATTGAGGTAAATGGCTAAAAGCTTAGTAAAGGAGGAAGGTTTTAAGGAGCATCTTCAGGAGGTGGGAGAGGAAGTTTCAGCACCTAGACAGCTGAAGGCACAGCCACCGGTGGTGGAACAATGAACCTGATGTGTAGTAGGCCAGAATTGAAGAAGCGCAATACTTCTGCTTATAGGGTTGGAGGAAGTTACAGAGATCAGGAGAGGTGAGGCTGTGCAGGGATTTGAAAACCAGGATGATAAAGTTAAAATCAAATGTTGCAGGAATAAGAGCTAGGGTGAGCCAGCAAACATGGGATGCTGGGCAAATTATACATGGTTCATCCATGTTTTTAAATATAAATAACTCCAGTAACATTTGTATAATATTTTACTATGGTGCAATTTTGATCTGTTTGCAATTTATTGTTTAAAGTTTAATTATTACTGTCACAAGTAGGTTTACATTAACACTGCAATGAAGTTGCTGTGAAAATCCCCTAGTCGCCACACTCCAGCACCTGTTTGGGTACACTGAGGGAGAATTTAGCATGGCCAATGCACCTAACCAGCACGTCTTTTGGACTGTGGGAGGAAACTGGAGCACCCAGAGGAAACCCACGCAGACACGGGAAGAACGTGCAGACTCCACACAGACAGTGAACCGAGGCCGGAATTGAACCCAGGTCCCTGCAGCTGTGAGGCAATGATTGATATACTTCAGCCTATTTCTTTTTGATTGTATGGTAGAATGACAAAGTAAAGTATTCTCTGGATTTGGACATCACTGACAAGACCAGCACTTGTTATTGGCCCTACTCACTCATGTGAAGGTGGTGATGGTAAGTCTTTGCTTTGACCAACTGCAGTCAATATGCAGGAAGTCCCACAGATGGGCAGCACCGTGGCACAGTGGTTAGCAATGCTGCCTCACAGCACCAGACACCTGGTTTTGATTTCAACCTTGTTTGATTATTTGTGTGCCGTTTGCACATTCATCCCGTGTCTGCTTGGTTTCCTCCGGGTGTTTCGGTTTCCTCCCACAGTCAAAAGGTTAGGTGGATTGGCCATGTTGAATTAACCCTTGGTGTCCAAAGAAGTACGGTTAGGGGGATTAGGGAGGTAAATGCTTGGGGTTAAGAGGATAGGGTTGGGCGTGGGCCTGGGCAAGATACTCTGTTGGAGAGTTGGTGTGGACTCAATGGGCTAAACATCCTCCTCCTGCGCTGTCAGGATTCTATGGTGTTGGGTGGAGAGTTCCAGGCTCCTGAACATGGTGACGATGAAAACAGCCAATAATTAAGAAAGTCCACCAACCTCTACTTTCTCAGGAGGCTCAGGAATTCAGCATGTCTGCTATGACTCACCAACTTTTAAAGGTGCACCATAGAAAGCATCTTTATTGGATGTGTCACAGTTTGGTATGTCTCCTGCTCTGACCAAGACCTCAAGAAGCTACAAAGGGTCGTAAACGAAGCCCAGTCCATCATACAAACCAGCCTCCCATCCATTGATTCTGTCTGCACTTCCCGCTATCTTGGAAAAGCAGCCAGCATTATCAAGGACTCCACGCACCCTGGACATTCTCTCTTTCATCTTCTTCCACCGGGAAAAAGATACAAAAATCTGAGGTCACGTACCAACCAACTCAAGAACAGCTTCTTCCCTGCTGCCATCAGGCTTTTCAATGGACCTATCTTATATTAAATTGATCTTTCTCTATACCCTAACAAAGACTGAAACGCTACATTCTGCACTCTCTCGTTTCCTTCTCTATGAACGGTATGCTATGTCTGTATAGCACGCAAGAAACAATACTTCTCACTGTATACTAATACATGTGACAATAATAAATCAAAAAATAATCTGAATGACGTGTGAGTTGAGAGGGGACTTGAAAGTTTCCACAACCTTGTGGTTCAATTTTGAGTTGTCACTTGTTCATTTTAGGAAATAAAAGCCACTGTTCCAATTTTATTTGCATGTTCTTTTTGAAAACTAAGTGCACCCGTGAGAAGGCAGTTTTCTACAGGGATGAACACACAGCTCATGTGATTGGATCCACTGACACCTGTAGATAACATTTTTAAAAATTAATCCAGCTGTTTTAACTTGGATTGCACCTGAGCAATAGATGGTAGAGGTGTACAATTTTAGGACATATACTTTGAACAACTTCATGTTACAAGAATAGAATCACCGGCAAACTATTGATTTTTTTTTTCTCTCCTGATTTGTCAATAGAAACATGAGTTTTATTAAGACGGTCGGATGAGTGAAAGCTGGGGGGAGTCACGCTTGCATGTTTCACTATGGGTCTCTATTGTACAGTAGAATTCAGCAATGATGGAAACCAGTTCAATTAACTTGATGCATTTTTGTCCAAGGTTTAGTGTGGTATTGATTTAAAAAAAAATCTAATGCAATACAAAAGGGATTTAAAAATGAGCATCATTCACAGAAATGATGTGCCAAGCCAACACAGTGGCAATAATTGATTGGTTTATCAGGGAATCATACACATAGGAGAAGCCAGAATAGTCAGTTCACTAATGTCAGTATCCCTTATGATTTTTTCAGAGATTTTTGATTCATAGCTTGCTTTGAGTCAAAGAGGCAATTATTTAAATTCATTAGGGCCCTCATTATTTTTATTGAAGATATTCATCAGCCTGTCATTTTTGGAGGGAGAGTTGGGCCAGATAGAACTACATAGAATATACGTCACCGAAGCAGACTGGTGTTTATGCTCCACATGGAACACCTTCTAATCCTATCAACATATTCTTTCATTTCTTCATGTGTTTGTTACTTTCCCTTGGGTGCTTCTTGCTGTTTTTTTTTAACCTACCTCTTTGCCCAAGCTTGCTTAATATCTCCTTGTTATGTATGTGATGTTTGTCGTCTTAAGACAGTACAGCAGAAGTGAGTCACCCGAATTGAGGGACCAATGGAAAGGGTGTGGCCACATCTGAGGGTGGAGTCCACTCTTGGGCAGAATCATCGAACAGCCATGAAGTGAATATGAAAGTCTTTTAAGGAGCAGTTGATAGGACTGCAAGACAGGTATGTGCCTGTAAAGGGGAAGGATAGGAAAGGTAGGATTCGAGAGCCGTGGATAACCAGTGAAATTGTGGGTCTAATCAAAAAGAAAAAAGAGGCATACATGAGGTCCAGGCAGCTAAAAACAGATGGAGCACTGGAGGAATACAGAGAAAGTAGAAAAGAACTCAAACAGGGAGTTAGAAGGGCAAAAAGGGGTCACAAAATGTCCTTGGCAGACAGGATTAAGGAGAATCCTAAGGCATTTTATACATACATTAGGAACAAGAGGGTTGTTAGGGAAAGAATCGGACCTTTCAGGGACAAAGGAGGGGAATTATGCTTGGAACCAAAGGAAGTAGGAGAGATCCTAAACAAATACTTTGCATCAGTATTCACAAAGGAGAGGGACATGTTGACTGGTAGTGTCTCAGAGAGATGTGTTGACCCGTTCGAAAAAATCTCAATTACAAGGGAGGAAGTGTTAGGTTTTTTAGGAAACATTAAGACAGACAAATCCCCAGGGCCAGATGGCATCTATCCTAGAATCCTCGGAGGCAAGAGATGAAATTGCTGGGCCTCTAACAGAAATCTTTGTCTCTTCACTGGACACAGGTGAGGTCCCAGAGGATTGGAGGATAGCAAATGTGGTCCCGTTATTTAAAAAGGGTAGCAAGGATAACCCGGGTAATTATAGGCCAGTGAGCTTGACGTCCGTGGTAGGGAAATTGTTGAAGATTCTTAGAGATAGGATATATGCGCATTTAGAACTGAATAATCTAATTAGCGATAGACAGCATGGTTTTGTATGAGGGAGGTCATGCCTCACAAATTTGGTTGAGTTTTTTGAGGAGGTGACAAAAACGATTGACGAGGGATGTCGTCTATATGGATTTTAGTAAAGCGTTTGACAAGGTCCCTCATGGCAGGCTGGTGCAAAAGGTTAAATCTCACGGGATAAAAGGTGAGCTAGCTAGATGGGTGGAGAACTGGCTTAGCCATAGAAGACAGAGGTAACAGTGGAGGGGTCTTTTTCCGGTTGGAGGTCTGTGACTAGTGGAGTTCCGCAGGGCTCTGTACTGGGACCTCTGCTGTTTGTGATATATATATAAATGATTTGGAGGAAGATGTAGCTGGTGTGATCAGTAAGTTTGCGGACGACACGAAGATTGCTGGAGTTGCGGAAAGTGATGAACATTGTCAGAGAATACAGCAGGATATAGATAGGCTGGAACATTGGGCGGAGAAATGGCAGATGGAATTTAATCCAGATAAATGCGAAGTGATGTATTTCGGTAGATCTAATATAAGGGGGAGCTATACAATAAATGGCAGAACCATCAGGAGTATAGACACACAGAGGGACCTGGGTGTACAAGTCCACAGATCCTTAAAGACGGCAGCACAGGTGGAGAGGGTGGTGAAGAAGGCATATGGCATGCTTGCCTTTATTGGATGGGGCATAGAATATAAAAGTTGGCATATGATGTTGTGGCTGTATAGAACGTTGGTTAGGCCACATTTGGAATACTGCGTCCAGTTCTGGTCACCACACTACCAGAAGGACGTGGAGGCTTTGAAGAGAGTACAGAGGAGGTTTACCAGGATGTTGCCTGGTATGGAGGGTCTTCGCTATGAGGAGAGATTGGGTAAACTGGGGTTGTTCTCCCTGGAAAGACGGAGGATGAGGGGTGACCTAATAGAGGTGTATAAAATTATGAAGGGCATAGATAGGGTGAACAGTGGGAAGCTTTTTCCCAGGTTGGAGGTGACGAACACAAGGGGTCACGGGTTCAAGGTGAGGGGGGCAAGGTTCAACACAGATGTCAGGGGGACGTATTTTACACAGAGGGTGATGGGGGCCTGGAATGCACTGCCAAGCAAGGTGATTGAGGCGGACACGCTGGGATCGTTTAAGACTTATCTAGATAGCCACATGAACAGACTGAGAATAGAGGGATACAAATGAATGGTCTAGTTGGGCTCATGAGCGGCGCAGGCTTGGAGGGCCGAAGGGCCTGTTCCTGTGCTGTATTGTTCTTTGAAAGAAGAAGATGGAGGAGAGAATGTCCGGGTTGCGTGGAGTCCCTTATTATGCTGGCTGCTTTTCCGAGACATCGGGAAAGTGTAGACAAAGTCAATGGGTGGGAGACTGGTTTGTTTGATGGACTGAGCTATGTTCATAACCCTTCGTAATTTATTGTGGTCTTGGTCAGAGCAGGAGCCATTCCAAGCTGTGATACAACCAGAAAGGATGCTTTCTATGGTGCATCTGTAAAAACTAGTGAGAGTCATAGCGGGCATGCCGAATTTCCTTAGCCTCCTGAGAAAGTAGAGGTGTTGATGGGCTTTCTTAACTATTCTTAACTATTAACATATTCAATGTAATCATTGGCACAAACCATTCAGCCCAACTGGTCCATGCTGGTGTTTGTTGCCTAAATGAGCCAGTCTGACCCTATTCCAACTAATCCTCTCAACCTATCCTTCTATTCCTTCATCCGTCACATAGTACCTGTCTTCACTTTAAATGTGCCTATGCTATTTGCCTGGAAACGTATTTCTCAGACATTTGGTTAGAATATGGAACTTAGTACCATAAGGAGAAGTTGAGCATAGCATAGACGCAGGATTTGCTGAAATGATCAGAAACAAGAACTAGGAGAAGGGTCTTTGACCCTGTTCAGTTAGTCACTAAGATTATGGCTGATCATTATCTTTCCGCACTATCCCCATATCCCTTAACTCCCTTAGTACCCAAAAACTCTTTGACCTCTGTATTGAGACTCAATGAGCGTCCATATCTCTCAGCGGTAGAGAATTTCAGAGATTTACAACCCTTTGGGTGAAGTAAATTCTCTTCAATTTGGTCCTGAATGGCCAAACACTTTTACTGAGACTGTGGCTTCCAGTTCTATATTACAGCTATTGGGAAAAACTGAACGGACTGTGGCTCATCTCGCTCGGAAAGAGAAGGCAGTGAAGTCTTTAGAATATCTTTCAGTTCATGAATTCGTTCATCAATAAGGTACACATAGAGAAAATAGTTCCACTTGCAAGGAACAGACTAACAGGCTTCCTCTTGAGACTGCTAACCTTTTCCCTCTGGGTTGCTAACATCCATTACTGTCTGGTGAAAGCATGTTGAATGGATCTATCTTATATGAAGTTGATCTTTGTCTCCACCCAAGCTATGTCTGTAACACTACATTCTCCACTCCTTTCCTCCTCTATGTACGGTATGCTTTGTCTGTATAGTGTGCAAGAAACAATACTTTTTGCTGTATACTAATACATGTGACAATAATGAATCAAATAATAAATCAAATCAAAAGGAGACTAGAATGTTATAAATATAACCAAGTCTCTAATAAATCCAATAGGGGAGTTCAGGAGAAACCTTTTTTACCCAGAGAGTGGTGGGAATATAGAAATTATTACCAAATGGAATAGTTGAGGTGAATAAAGAACAAAGAAAATTATAGCACAGGAACAGGCCCTTCGGCCCTCCAAGCCTGCACCGACCACGCTGCCCGACTTAACTAAAACTCCCTACACTTCTGGGGACCATATCTCTCTATTCCCATCTCATTCATGTACTTGTCAAGACGCCCCTTAAAAGTCACTACCGTATCTGCTTCCACTACCTCCCCCGGCAACGAGTTCCAGGCAGCCACCACTCTCTTTGTAAAAAATCTGCCTCGTGCATCTCTTTTAAACCTTGCCCTTCGCACCTTAAACCTATGCCCCCTAGTAATTGACTCTTCCACCCTGGGAAAAAGCTTCTGACTATCCACTCTGTCCATGCCTCTCATAATCTTGTAGACTTCTATCAGGTTGCCCCTCAACCTCCATCGTTCCAGTGAGAACAAACCACGTTTCTCCAACCTCTCCTCATAGCTAATGCCCTCCATACCAGACAACATCCTGGTAAATCTTTCCTGTACCCTCTCCAAAGCCTCCATATCCTTCTGGTAGTGTGGCGACCAGAATTGAACACTATATTCCAAGTGCAGCCTAACTAAGATTCTATAAAGCTGCCAATTTTTAAACTCAATACCCCGGCTGATGAAGGCAAGCATGCCGTATGCCTTCTTGACCACCACCTCCACCTGCATTGCCACTTTCAGTGACCTGTGTACCTGTACACCCAGATCCCTCTGCCTATCAATACTCTTAAGGGTTCTGCCATTTACTATATATTTCCTATCTGTATTAGACCTACCAAAATGCATTACCTCACATTTGTCCGGATTAAACTCCAACTGCCATCTCTCCGCCCAAATCTCCAACTGATCTATATCCTGCTGTATCCTCTGATGGTCTTCATCGCTATCCACAAATCCACCAACCTTTGTGTTGTCTGCAAACTTACTAATCAAACCAGTTACATTTTCCTCCAAATCATTATAAATATATTACAAACAGCAAAGGTCCCAGCACTGATCCCTGAGGAACACCACTTGTCACAGCCCTCCATGTAGCATCAGTGTATTTAAGGGGAAGCTAGGTAGGTTCATGAGGGAGATAATAATAGAAGGAAATGTTGATGGGGTTGATTGGAGAGGGCATGGGAAGAGGCTCCTGTTGAGCATAAGCACCAACGTGGACCAGTTGAGTCTAATGCCCATTTCTAATTACTATGCCTTTATTCCAAAATTAATATCAGTGAGAGATATAGGGTGGAATTCTCCCATTTTGAGACTAAGTGCAGTGGCAATTGGCTTTGGCAGTGCCTGACTCTCCAACCAGAATAGTGGGATCCCGTGCCAGGTTCGGTATTTGGAACCTCTTAATTATACACAAACAAGTTCTCCTCTGGTTCTCCTGGCGGGCAGGCAGCTGATTCATTGGCCCACCCTCAGCTGACGGATCCAAAGGTCCCTGCGCCATATTTAAATACCAGTCCAGCACACTTGTATCATTCTCTTCAGCCCACATGCTTTCACCAGACAGTAATGGATGTTAGCAACCCAGAGGGAAAAGATTAGCAGTCTCGAGAGGAAGCCTGTTAGTCTGTTCCTTGATTTAACCACCCCCCTCCATCCCATGCCCATACCCACCGCATCTGGAGTCTCCCACCCTTGGACAGCCCTCCTTCCACATTCCCTCCTTGTCTTCATCCCTTGTCTTCGTTGGGTCTCACCCCCCAGCTTCACCTTGCACCCCAGCCCCCGCAGAACTTCAGACCTTTGTTGCAATGGCTGCATGAGTCCGACAGAATAGTTCTGTCAAGATAAACACTGCTACGTGATACCAGGGGCAAGGATATCCCTGTGGCCCCAGCCACAGGTGCTGTACTGATTTGAATCCGTGATACAGCAGGGTCCATGGATCTGGCAGCACAGTGCTATCCATGGAGAGCAGCTTGGCATGGAGATGGAGGCAGGAACTGGCCTGCCCCACCAGGGTGGTGAACAGCGCATCAGGAACAGTGCATGACACTGGCAGTAAGTTGTTGAACTCATCCTGAATTCTTTGACAAACTGAGGACTGCCTTGTGCACGTCACTCATTACTGACGTAAGTTCCTGTAAGATTGAAGGCCTGACGGGGGCTGATATAATGAGCATTCATGAGATACATATGGTGTTTGTGCCACCTGCAAGTGGGAAGAGTGACTCCGTTGGGGGAATTGCAGCGTGATTTTACGCTGACAGGTTTCTGACTTTTTTGCCTCCGCCAGACTGCGCCTGCCACCAAACCTGCTTCAGTTGGTTGGGAGAATTCCACAAATAGTATCCGGTTATTTGTTGCATCCCTGGTTTTTGGGAACTTCCTATGTGCTAAATGACTCCTGTGTTTTCTGCATTTAACTAGTGACTATTTCATTGGCTGAAACCATTTTGAGATTTTCTGGAAATTAATATCTTTCCGTATCCATCCTGCCCGTGGCCAGAATTCTCCGATGTTCTCCACTGCCAGTGAGAACAGAACATTTGGCCCTCAGCCAAATCTCCATTCACTGCAGCGGGACTGGAGAATCCCAGCTGCAGGGGGAGGTGAGAGAATTCCAGCCCATACCTGTGGGAAGTGTTCGCAAAAAGGAAAATTAAATTATTGTTTTTTGCTTTTCTTGCACATGCTGAACCATATTTAATTACACATTCAAAGTATGCTGTGTGATAAGATTTTGGTACATGTGTTTGATTGAATCAGAATTGCTCACTTGCTTTCAGAAATGTGTGCGCATCAAATTGCAAACTGAGGAGGAGGAAGCAAGGAAGGTGTTGATTCCGGCAGCTTTATAGGGCCAATGTCTGAACCAGAGATTTTGGAGCATTCTGGAGAAAAAAAGAACCAAAGATTTTTAAAATCTTTAACATCAATAAACTGGTCCATTCAAAACTGCAATGTTTTTATAGTAATAGAAAATATAATAAAAGGAAAAACAGTTTCCAACAACATGGAAGCTCAAAATATCTGTTGGGTTGAAGAGTGGGAAATTAGTTGCTACTGTCAAAAGACAACAGGAAGACTTATCATTCTCCTCCGCCCTGTTCCCTTTCTGGATTTCTACCTTTCCACAACAAAAACTGACCGCTCAAACATCATTTAAAATGGACTATCCGGTCATTAACTGATTGCTGTTTGTGGGATCTTGCTGAGTGCTGTTAGGTTTCCTACATTACAGTGACCATGTTTTTAAAACTGATTTTTGCGATGTTCTGAGGGCACGCAATGTGCTACGAAAATTAGTTTTCCTTTTTGAAGTTTCCCTATCCTAATCCTTCACTATTCTCAGAAATTGAGCTGGGCTCTGGTAGTGTCCTTGGAGTCAAAGGTCTTACAGAAATTTCTTGTCCCTACAAATGCCCTTCACCCATCAGCCCTGTGCTCAGAGAATGGCCATGGTTCCTGGACTGTCATCAATTTTAGAACTTTCTTCTTTGTTGTTGAGTGTGCACAGTGTTTCTCCCTGCTCCCACCGACTGTAAAATTTCAGACAGGTCACGGCAGCAAGATGGCTGGATTACACACACCACACACCTACAAATCCACTGACCGACAGTGTAAAAGTCAGCCCAATTAGTCTAAATGTTTGGAGTTACTTTGTAATTAGCAGTCTGTATGAATTTTTGGAAAATAATGCAATTCTTAGCTGTCGGTTCAAAATGCTGCAAATGTTCTGATCGAGCTTCATGTCAATGTGGAGGAGACAGTCACCTGTGACATTGAACCAACATCTGGAATGAGCAGACCTACGACAATAAATGACACTATCACATTTTCTGTTGGGGAGTACACAACTGATATTTGCCCATTTATTCATGGAAAGCAATTCATGGTTGTGTTATTACCACGTTAATGGAAAAACAGTATGGGTGCTTAACTTTGGAATGCTGGCAGTAATTGTGCGTGCTACTTTCATTAACTGAGTGAAGATTTTGGCCTTGAGCATGCTAATTATGACTGCATGTTTAACCCTCAAAAGATGAGATTCTGCTGTGCAACTCCAAAGAAAGATTTGCAATTATATACTGCCTTTCATGAGCTCAAGCGCTTCGTAGCCAATAAACTACTTTTAAAGTGTCATCACTTGTAATGTAGAAACCATAGCAGCCAATTTGAACACAGCAAGCTCCCAGAAACAGCAATGTGATGAAGAAAGGTGATCTGTTTCTTAATGATGCTAGCTGGTGGATAAATATTGGCCCAGACTACCAGAGGGAACTACCCTGTTCTTTTAATTAGTCATGATGTGGAGATGCCGGCGTTGGACTGGGGTAAACACAGTAAGAAGCACAGTAACCTGTTGGACTTTAACCTGGTGTTGTTAAACTTCTTACTGTCTTTTAATTAGTGCCATGGGATCTTTTACATTACACACCATCCTGACTTGGAACTAAATCGCTGTTCCTTCACTGTTGCTGGGTCAAAATCCTGAAACTCCTTCTCTTGCACCACTGTGGATACTTCTACAACACATGGACTGCAACAATTCAGGAAGGCAGCTCACCACCCTTCTCTTGAAGAAAATTAAGGATGGGCAATAAATGTTGGCGATACCCACATCCCATGAGCAAATAAAAGAAATCCACCCAAGTTCTAGATTTTCACTACCTTTTTGTGCAGAAAGTGTTTCCTGACTTCAGTCTAGAAAAAGCCTGACACAAAATTTTAACATTTACTACTGTTCCAGATTCCACAACCAGAGAAAATAATTTTTGTTTACCCTTTTGAATCTTTTTAAAAACATTTTTAAACAATTCAGTTGGATCCCTCTTCAATCTCCTAAACTCAAGGAGACGCGAGCTGAGTTTATGCAACCAGCATTTATAATTTAACCACTTGTGCCCCTATAATTTAAACATTCAGCTGATATGATCAACGTTTACCCACATCCCATCAATAATGAATGAATTTTATAAAGTATTGGTATCACTGGCAAGACCAGCGTTTATTCCCCTTTCTTGGTCGCCCCATAGAGAAAATGGTGGTGAACCGTCATGTTGAACTGCTGCACTCTGTGAAACCACAGTGCTGTTAGATAAACAGTTAGAGGATATGACTAGCCAGGATGAAGGAATGTTGATATGTTTCTAATTTGGGATGACGTGTGACTTGGAAGGTAAACTGGATGTGATAATGTCCCCATGCAATGTTTCCAGTTAGTATTATCGAAGAAAGTTTTTCTGAATGTGCATAGATGTAATTTAGTACTGCTTCTCGTCAACATTTAAAAAAAAACTCTGTATTCCTACCTCTGGCCTCTTGCGTATCCTTGATTTTAATCACTCCACAATTGGTGCCTGCCTGCTGCTGCCTGGGTTTTGAGCACTGGAATTCCCTCTCCATATCGCTCTGTCGTTGAGAATTTCCTTAAAACTTGCCCCTTTGACCAAACTTTTGGCAACCTCCTTGGTCTTGTATTTTACTTGATGGCGATCTTGTAAAACACGGTAATATTTTGTGCCACATTAAAAGTGCTATATAAATGCAAGTTGTTGGTGGGAGTTGAGGTATGATACCATCAGTGACTTGTATAAACACATGGGCACTGGAAATACCCTGAGTTTTAGGAAAAGAATTCCAGAGTTAAGGAACTAGGGAGGGCATGTCTTCCAACGGCAGAGCGATGGAAATTGGGGGATGTGTACAGGAGGTCGGAACTGGAGGAGTGTAGAGGGGTTATACAGCTGGAGGAGGAAACCGAGGTGGGGAGGTGTGAGGCCATGGAGGGAATTTACAATCTGGGGTGAAAACTTTAAAATTGAGGTATTGCCAGTCAGAGATCCAATGTAGGTCAGCGTGCGGAGGAGCTATTGGTGAGCAGGATGTGGTGTGAGTTCGGAGGGTTGAAGTTGGGAGGCTGACTGGTGTAGCCTTCAAAATACTGAATTTTATGCATGTGTTTTTCCTAAAGCTCATTGCATGAGTTGATAAAAAACACTGTTGTGCAAGTGATATTGAATATTACATCAAAAAACTCATCATTATTCAGAGCTGACCTTGGGCATTGGATATTAGGTGGTTCCTCTAATTAAGAAGCACTCATTGTTGATAAATGATTGAGTCTTGCGTTTAAACAATTCAAACATGCCCTGAGAGGTTTACGTCAGCATTTTGCTTAAACCAGCATTTTCTCTTGCACCTTCCTGTATAGCTGAAGTTCCAGTGATTGGAGTAGGTGGTCCAGGCAGAATTTGAAGAGGATTTCTGTTCAATCTGTCTGGGCTGAATTCATCCACCTCCGGCAAATGCTGTAATGAAGAATGGTGCTAGTGCTCTGCTGAATTGTCTGTGTCATATGGAATTGTCCATAGATTCTGCCTGACCTCCTGGGTATTTTCTGCATTCTCTGCTCCTGGCGTCGAAGCTGTTCAATCAACTATGTTCTTCATTTCTTTTCAATTTGAATTTATTATTGTTAAATCTGCAGATTTCTGTACATTTGAAGTCGATGGATGTTATCATTGGGTTAAGCAGCAGCTCAGTGGATGACTCTCTTGTCTCTTAAGTCAGAAGTTATTAGTTCAAGTCCCAGACTAGAATCTTGAGCATTTCATTTAGGCTGGCGCTCCCTGTGCAGAGCTGGGACAGTGCCATACCAATTAGAATGGCAGTCCTGATGATGAAATGTTAAACCAAGGTCTGCTGTTCAAGTCGGCCTGAAAGATTATGTGGCATTATTTGAAAAAAAGCAAGGGAGTACTTCCACTGTTCTGGCTAAGTGTCAACCAATATATTGCAAAAATTAAATTAATAGTCAATCACCTCGTTACCATTGGTAGGGCCTTGCTATTCATTCTGCCTGCCCAATGATGGTGACAGTTGTGATATGCCTTTATGGGATACCGGCGAGACTGGAGGGAAAGTGTGTCATATGATCCAGCCTCAGTTCCACTTTGGCCTGTAAGCAGGACCCAGTGCTGCTGCAGTCTTCAAGTTTTCTAACTATGTACACATGTTCCCATGTGTCTAGTTTACATACATGAACCCACAAAGTGTTCGCACAATTCTTTATGGTGATTGCTGCCTTTATATCAGAGGTGGGCAGCCTGCGGCCCGGGTGTTACATGGGTCCTGAACGTGGCCCATGAGACACTTTGTTTACCGTGGTCCACACTCAGAGTTGCCATATTCCACTGAATTCCAACCGTGCAATTTTTTTCCTACTGGTATGACTAAAGTGATTCGCGCATCATAAAGCAAGGGCAAGTGAAGTGAGGTGCGTGCTGATTGCTCACAACATTGACTGTGAGAGCCGTGCTCTGTGTACAAAGCGTAAATATTTATTTTGTTTTGTACCATTTGAAGTTGATCGTTCTATCTGTGTGTAAATGATTTAAGCATTTTTTTTGTAACTCATTATGAAATATTCAGAGTGCATTAAATGTATTTAATCTTATTGATGGGTCCTGGTTAGTGAACAAGCCTGATTTCAATCTTGTGGTCCACTGAGATGGAGAGTCACTCATGCAGCCCACTCACTAGCCTAGGCTGCCCATCACAGCTTTATATCATTATAAAAACACAACGTGGTGTTCATCATTGGTAAAACAGCACGGCAGCAAGAGATGGTTAACATGGTACGACATGGTTAATAGCTTTAGATCGTATTACATGGCATGAGATGACCTTCAACATCATGATCTGACTGCAATGAAAGCTGAACCAGAGAGTATTGAAATCACAGCATGACAACTATGCAAAGTTTTGAAGTCATCAGTAGCAGGGCTGTGTTTTGCTCCCACGTTTAAGTGAAACTGAGGCTGGATTACCTGACACACTTCCTCACTTGTTATATCATGCTGCTGTATCTTTAAAGGCATATTACAATTGAAGTTATTTGGCCAAAACAAGTTGTTAATTATTCGTTATTGACCAAGATTGATACAGTGGCAAGTGACAACATACTACCCCTGCTGTAAGAGGAATTTTCTGAAGGTGTTCCCCTGGGGTGCTCTGTGCTTGTTGAACCTCACTCAACCAATACATAGACTGTGAAAGGCAGTATTTTTTAAAAAACTTTTCCAATTCAATCAAATCAAGTCCAATTCAGAGTCTCAACAAGTTGAGACATTTCCGATCCAAGCTGTGAAAGACAGTATATAGTTAAAGAACGAAAAGGAATTTATTTGCTAATGCATGCATCAGAGGAGAGACACAGTCAATGAGGATTGACTGTCCTCTCTGAGCTAATATTGCAAGGTAAAATTATTATATTATTTTGAACATTTCAATATCCTGCCTAGTCTCGTCAATTGACTGGAGGGCCCAATCACAATATTCAACATTATTACCTTAGCCAATAACATTCCACCTCTCAACAGGAATAGGAGATTATTAGCTTACTGCCCATATAGGTTCCTTACCCTTTACCTCGGAAACTTAACCCACGTCATTAGCAGTGCCCAAGGCCATAGCCAACACCTGCAAATTTTAATTGGTGAAAGGAGCCACTCTTTCACCTTTACCTGGGCCTCTTTTATCAGCTTGAGAGACTGCTCCAGCCTCGCTACCCATGAATGAATTTACTCCCTTAAATAGTAGGCCTATGATTAAACTTGTTTTCGCGTATCCAGAAACAGCTAACACAAGCTGCCTTTCTATGCTCCATTGTATTAAAAGAATTTGGCTTGTCTACCACTGTTTCCCATCATGCTGCATTCAGGCCAAGGCGCACAATAGATATATATTGAAAATACAATTTAAGCTTATAATACTTGGTTAATTTGTGGTTGTATAGTTTATAATACCTTTGCAGTTTTTGTTCCAGGCACATTGTGAATTCTCACTATATATATCTAAATAAAAGGCACTTTATAATTACCTTAACCTAGTCTACTTATTATAGTAAAACTAAAATGAAGGGCCTCATATACCCATCACCTGCAAATTCTACAAGACATGTATCTACAGACATGGAAGGTTATGGTGAAACTGAATACTGAGCAACTTTTAGTGTGTAATAGTTCATTTATTTTCTGTGCAGGATCCATAGTCCTGGAGTGCAAGTACAATCAATCCTACTGGGTTTCACCAATGTTCTGCATTATCCAGCAATCACAACTCTAACAGCATGTATTAACGTTGCACTGGTGACAAACCATGGAATTAGTCAGACCTCATTCTGTATATCAACCATTGAAACTACTCCTGTCATCTCAGTTCATGACCTACCGTGGAAAAATTGTTTCAACAAAATTGGCAGCTTCAAGGGAAGAATGTCAATTGACATTTTGCCCAATGCAAATGCCAGCAGCTACAAAGAGAAATGGTGGAAAGCCCCACATCACAGAAACTGTGGAAAGCCATCATTGAAGGATGGCCTGATTCAATTCAACATGTCCACAAGAAGTGACCATGTTGCACTTAGTGGGATGAGCTAGACATTGCCTGGTGAAGGCAGGCAGGTGATTATACTGGACATTTTGTGATCTGATATTCTTCAACAGCTTCATCACTCACACATTGGCACAGATCGGACAAGAAAACACAAAAGAGATGGTCTATTGGCAAGGTGTGAACAATAACGTTGAAGTCATTGTCAAGAAGTGTCAGCATATCAAGAGCATGTGCCAAGTCAGCAGAAAGAACCACATGAAGTTCTTGCCCTTCCTTAGTCCAAAAGCCATATCCGACCTCTGCCATGACTTTATCGTCATCGTCAATACTTTACAAACTAACCATCATTCAACAATTGTACAATATGTCAAGCACAATTGTCATGCACACTCTGAAGTACTATTTTCAGTTTGTTTGGTGTGCCTAAAGAGACCGTTATGGATAATGGTCCGCAATTTATTGGTAAGCTATTTCAGGATCTGAGAGAGAAGTGCAACACTGGTCACACTACTTCTCCTCATTAGCTTAGATCTAATGGCCTAGCTGAACAAGTGATTTACATAGTGCAATCCCGAATTCTCAAATGTAGACAGACCAAGCAAGATCTGCACATTGCAATGTCACAACTATTTCATCACCAGCAGAGCTTATGTTCGGCAGACCGGCGTGTACCAGTTTACCGACTCTTACCCATTCTACGCTCTCAGAAACTAGAGAACAACTTTTGAAATTGCAGGAGAAGGTGACCAATGTGTACGGTAAAAATGTGGGTACAGAATTCAACCTTTCTTTATAACAATCTGAGGTCCCTATCTGCTTCAAGGAGACGACCATCATCCCGGTACCAAAGAAAAGCAAAGCAGCGTGCCTTAATGACTATCGTCTGGTGGCTCTGACATCCATCATTATGAAGTGCTTTGAAAGGTTAGTCATGGCATAAATCAATTCCGGCCTCCCAGATTGCCTGGATCCACTCCAGTTCATCTACTGCCCCAACAGGTCCACAGCAGAAATTGAGATTCGAACTTTGCACAAAGCTTGAACACGTGAATTAAACTTAGAATCCAATATTGAGAGAACTATTCTTTCGGAAGTGACTTTAAATACTTCATCTGTTGCTTAGGTGGGTGTAAAAAAAATCCTAAGTCACTATCTGAGGAAGAACAGAAACATTGCTGCCTGTATCTTGGGCCAATGTTTCTCCTCAAATCGCCAACAAGAACAGACTAACTGATTTTCTTCTCACAGGTATTAACAGGACCATTTGAAAGTGTACACGTAATGTTTTATTTATCAGTGATGGCTCATTTTCACTCCTGATATTTTTACTTCCCCAGGAGATGTGGTAGACATTTATCAACGGGAGTTTCTAGCACTTCGAGACAGATTGCACGCAGCTGAGCAAGAAAACCTCAAACGCTCTAAAGAACTGAACCTTGTCTTGGATGAGATAAAACGAGCTATTGCTGAGAAACAAACATTGAGGGATTTCAACAGAACCTGGAGTAATTTGTCAGGTACCTTCCATTCTACATTGGATCTACTCTGCGTAGAACAACCATAACAGCGCCTGCTATTTATGTATAGCCTTTAACGTAGTATTAACATCCCAAGGCGCTTCCTAAGAGTGATTCTCAAATAAAATTTGATAGTGAGCCACACGAGGAGATGTTAGAACATGTGATCAAAAGTTGAATTAGAGATAGGTTTAAGGATAGTCTCGGAGGAGAGAGAGGCAGATAAGTTTTTAAGGAGAGAAATCTAGAAGTGGGGGGCTAAAATGACTGAAGGCACAATGGCTAAAGATGGAAGGATAAAAATTGGGGATGTGCAAGAGCACAGAGATCTCAAAGGGAGGGGTGAAGCTAAGAGGGTATTAAATTTAGGGTGAGAATTTTAAATTCCAGGAGTTACTGGAATGAAAACCAAAATGTTCAGTCCTTGAGCACAATATGATGGGTGAAGGGGATATGGGCAGCAGCTAAAGGAGCTAGTGGTTAACTGGATGGTAACTATTTTTGAAGACTCTGATAGCTTTCACCTGCTGCAGGGATGTCACCACTTTTTATTCAGTGTTCAGTGGTGTAGACTTGTTCTGCCAAAGAAAAAGCCAATTTCCAGATCTTAATGTGTCCAGGCATATGCATTTCTTTGAAAAACAATGTCCGGGGTTCAGTGAGGCCAAAGAGCTCAAAGCATTGTGCGTCTGTCAGTTATTGTGTCACATTTTAGTGACCAAGCAATGTCTTTTAAAATCTTTAGTTTGAATAAAAAACTAAGTTCTTATTACCCTCAATGAGCCCAGCCTTTTCTCCTCATGCTCACATTCCAACAAGTCTAATATAAATGTAAATGTAGGCGAGAATAGGTTCTCTGCAATGGGTGAGGTTTAGCCCACCGGCTAAATTGTGTCACAACCTTGTTTTATGTTGACTGTTCAATGATCTTTCTTGTTAATGTATTCCACTTTTATTACCGTCTGGTGGAAATAGTTTCAGTTGACTTCATTGAATCACATACTTGTAGCAATAACATTAAAAAATTCTGCTGAGGATGGTCTTTTTGTTGACTGTTCTATAACATTTAAAGGTAATCTCTGGAAAAGTTCTACAAAAATGCCTCTCTTTGATGGAAACATGTCCTGCTTGAAATTCTGCTGATAATCAATGCTAAAACTTTTGATGGGGGTGATGAGGGAAGAGTTTAATTTAGTAATTACCTTGAACTTGTACAATGCCCTGCTATAACTTCTTTAATAATACCTTCTAACGTTTTCCCTACAATAGATGTTAAGCTAACTGGCCTGTAGTTTGCTGCTTTCTATCTCCCTCCCTTCTGAATTATGAAGTTACGTTTGCTATCTTCCAATCTAATGGGACCTTCCCTGAATATAGGGAGTTTTGGAAAATCCAAAACCAGTGCATCAACTATTTCACTAGACCTTTCTTGTAAGACCCTCGGATGAAGTACCTCTATCCTCTATAGTGACTCTCCCAGGGCTGCTTTCCCCAGTTAAAGGCACTATATAAATGCAAGTGTTGTTAAATTTATGTACAATAATCTAGCAGGTATCTATAATAGCAAAACTCTACCACATATGAGGATTGTACTGCCTGCCGAAAGAAAAACACTGCTAGGCAATGTATAAAAAAAAGAGGTATTCAGCAGGCCAGATTAAACAGAAAATATTCCAGTTGAACAGTATTCAGCACAACATGCACATGAAGCAACAAAACGTCTTGTCAATCGGTATTATCTATATTTCTGTACTAAATTAAGTTTAAAACAAAATCTGTTGATGATGTAAAATATGACGTATTAAAATATAAGTTATCATTACCAAAGGGGATTTTGATTATTTTTGGAAATCTGATGTGTGTGTAGAGATTGTGTATTGGTTCCTGCATTGAAGATTACATGGAGCCATAATACTTTGTCTACAAAGAAGTAAATGGAATTTCCAGAAATGTTGGCTGAAATAGAAGCACTATATTGCAGCGTAATTTTTTTCATCATGTTTTTCAACATTGTTCAGTAGCAAAGAACACAGCTGAAGAAAATAATTTGCATTTATATATAGTGCCTTTCGTAACTGTAGGAGATGCAGCCAGTTGAATAATGCAACCAGTCGCTGTTGTAATATCAGAAACACAGTAAAAAGTCTCACAACACCAGGTTAAAGTCCAACAGGTTTATTTAGTAGCAAAAGCCACTAGCTTTCGGAGCGCTGCTCCTTTGTCAGGTAAGTGCACTTACCTGACGAAGGAGCAGCACTCCGAAAGCTAGTGGCTTTTGCTACCAAATAAACCTGTTGGACTTTAACCTGGTGTTGTGAGACTTCTTACTGTGTTTACCCCAGTCCAACGCCAGCATCTCCACATCGTAATATCAGAAACACAGCAGCCAATCGGTATGCAACAAAGTCCCACAGAAGGTAATGTGATTATGACCAGGTAGTGTTTGGGGAAATAAATATTGACCAGGACATGGGTAACAGGCACCCATGGAATTTTTACATCCAGCTGAGAGGGAAGGTGAGGCCTTGGTATAACTTCTCATTTAAAAGATAGTACTCTCAGATGGCATTTCTTCCTGAGTACCAATACGGAAGTGTCAACCTGAAGACTGTGTTCAAGTTTTTAGATTGATTATGGAACTGGAACCATCAAATTGCAGTTGAAAATGAGTATGGATGATCCTTTAAAACAGAGATGAGGAGGAATTTCTTCAGCCAGAGAGTGGTGAATCTGTGGAACTTTGTGCCGCAGAAGGCTGTGGAGGCCAGGTCATTTAAGACAAAGATAGATAGGGGATCAGAGGTTATGGGAAAAGGCAGGAGAATAGGGATGAGAAAAAATATCAGCCATGATTGAATGGCAGAGCAGACTCAATGGCCTAATTCTGCTCCCTATGGTCTTGTGTGGATGAGGTGTGGCACTGGTTTTAAAGGACTGCGCAGTGTCTGCTGACCACGAATTCACTGTCAGCATGGAAGATTGGAGATCAACCAATGGGGTTGAGAGGTAGTTGAAATAAAGAGCTTTAACGTTGAGTCATTGTAAAAAAAAAAATCTAAAAGTGAAGAAATTACCATAATCCTAGGTGGTGAGCTAAGAGTTCTGCCATATCCCAATATGAGTCATTGGACATATGGACAATGACGAAATTAATCTTTAACCAAGACTCTAATTTTTTTATTCATTCAGGGGATGTGGTCATCACTAGCTAGGCCAGCATTTATTGCCCATCACTAATTGCCCATAGTACCATTCTAGTAAATCTCTGTACCCTCTCCAAGTCCTTGACATCCTTCCCACAGTTTGATATCCAGAATTGAGCTCCATATTCCGCCTGAAGCCAAACCAGTGTTTTCTTGCTTTTGTGGCTCAATGCCTCACTTTGGTTATAAAGCCAATGGGTGGAATTTTCCCATAATTTGTCAGCGTCAGGCTCTGACTGGCGTGTATCTGTCAAGATGCACAGCTGAGTTTTCAGACCAGATTTTCTGGAACTCTGGAGGTGTGGGTTGTACAGTCATTGTGGCGGGGCGGGCCTGATAGAACCAGCAAGGCCAGCTCCAAATAACACTAAAAAATTAACTTCTCTTTTCCAAAATGCACTAAATTCCATTTGTTATGCCCATTCATTTTAACAGTTGGTCTATGAATTCAAATAACAACCTTCTATAATAGGACTTGAACTTGTAACCATTTTGCTACTGCATAGTCTACATGACTGTCTGGAACAGTGAAATCTGGTCTTGACAAGTACTTCAGCATGGTCTTGTCATGTTTCTAAAATTAATACAACACTTCAAATATTAAATACAATGTTTTATTGAATATAATTTGGTAAAAATCAAGTAACACAGAAGTAACGTTATGAACTACACGCTTGAAATAAACGGACTCAACCGTGTTTATCAGTCAGTGCTTCCAAACAAGGAGACAGATGTCTTGTAATTGCTGTTGATTTGTGTGTGATGTGCTTCATTCAGCACTTTATATAATGTTACTGGGACAAGGATGCATTTTTTTTTCTTTTTTAAGTCAAATTTTTCTTAATTGATTTTAAGTAACTGCATTTATTCTATTGGTATTTTCATTTAATCTGATTCAAAGAACAAAGAACAAAGAACAGTACAGCACAGGAAACAGGCCCTTCGGCCCTCCAAGCCTGTGCCGCTCCTTGGTCCAACTAGACCAATCGTTTGTATCCCTCCATTCCCAGGCTGCTCATGTGACTATCCAGGTAAGTCTTAAACGATGTCAGCGTGCCTGCCTCCACCACCCTACTTGGCAGCGCATTCCAGGCCCCCACCACCCTCTGTGTAAAAAACGTCCCTCTGATGTCTGAGTTATACTTCGCCCCTCTCAGCTTGAGCCCGTGACCCCTCGTGATCGTCACCTCCGACCTGGGAAAAAGCTTCCCACTGTTCACCCTATCTATACCCTTCATAATCTTGTATACCTCTATTAGATCTCCCCTCATTCTCCGTCTTTCCAAGGAGAACAACCCCAGTCTACCCAATCTCTCCTCATAGCTAAGACCCTCCATACCAGGCAACATCCTGGTAAACCTTCTCTGCACTCTCTCCAACGCCTCCACGTCCTTCTGGTAGTGCGGCGACCAGAACTGGACGCAGTACTCCAAATGCGGCCTAACCAGCGTTCTATACAGCTGCATCATCAGACTCCAGCTTTTATACTCTATACCCCGTCCTATAAAGGCAAGCATACCATATGCCTTCTTCACCACCTTCTCCACCTGCGTTGCCACCTTCAAGGATTCAAACACCACTTCCTCTTGTTATAATTGGTCACAGCTCAAGTATTATAGTCTTGCACTCAATGGAAGGGGGGAGGGGGTCGATGGGATTTGCTTGATTTGGGGCTACGGATATGTTTTCCTTTCCCCCTCCAAATAAGTATAGTTTAACATTTTGATATGAAATTATAGATTGATACAGCACAAAATGAGTCTATTTGACAATCTTGCCTGAGCTGACCAGGGCGACAACTCATTACCTTTGTTGAGTTCGTAGAAGCAAGTTTGTACAGCGGCTTTCACAGCCACTGGGTACCTCAAAAGTGCTTTGCAATCAATGAGCTGGTTCCGAATTGTAGTTACTTTGTGATAGAGGGCATGCTACAGTCATTTTGTGCAGAGCAACATGCCACAAACTCCCCTGTACCCCTTAAAAGTAGTGCCATGGAATCTTTTGCATCTACCTGAGTGAACAAATGGAGCCTTGTTTCAATAAAGCAAACTTGAGCATTGTCAGCTTTGTGTCAGTCATCTCCCATTCCCTCTTACCATTCAGTGGAGACTGTTCTTCTTGATTTAACCATTGCTAAGTAATATGCTTAAGAAAAGATAATGGGATGGGGAGTGGAAAGTCTAATTATTCTTTTGCGATTTTAAAATTGTAAGGATCACTTTTGGGCCTCAACTTTTTTCCATTTATTTAAATACTTGGATGAAGAAATCGAAGGCATGGTTGAAAGGTTTGCTGACAACACAAAGATAGGTAAGGAAAGTAAATTGTGAAGAGGACCCAAGGAGGCTACAAAGAGACATTATTAGGTTCAGTGAGTGGGCAAAGATTTGGCAAATGGAGTATAATTCAGGCAAATGTGAAATGGTCTGTTTTGGCAGGGAGAATTGAAAATAAATTTAACACCTAAATGGGGAGAGATTGTAGAACTCCGGATTCAGAGGGATCTGGTTGTCCTGGCGCATGAATCATAAAAGGCTAGTTAGTATACAGGTACAGCAAGTAATTAGGAAGGCTATAGTGAGGGAACGGAATACAAAATGTGGGAGGGAGGTTATGTTTCAGTTATACACAGCACTGGTGAGACCATATTTGGGGTACTGAGTGTTGTATTGGACTTGTTTAAGCAAAGATGTAAATGCATTGGAAGCAGTTCATAGAATAGAATCCCCACAGTGCAGAAGGAGGCCATTCAGCCCATCAGGTCTGCACCAACACTCCAACAGAGCATCCCATCCAGGCCCTACCCCTGTAGCCCCAAGTATTTACCCCGCTAATCCCCTTAGCCTACGCAACTTGGGACACTAAGGGACATTTTAGCATGGCCAATCCATATAACCTGCACATCTTTGGATGTGCAGATGTTCAGAAAAGGTCTGCTACATTAATGTTAAGAATGGGCGGTTGCCTTATGAGGAAAACTTGTACAGGTTAGGCTTGGATTGGGGGCGATTGGATTAGCACTGCTGCCTCACAGCGCCAGGGACCCAGGTTCGATTCCCGGCTTGGGTCACTGTCTGTGTGGAGTTTGCACATTCTCCTCGTGTCTGCGTGGGTTTCCTCTGGGTGCTCTGGTTTCCTCCCACAGCCTGAAAGACATGCTGGTTAGGTGCATTGACCTGAACAGGTGCTGGAATGTGGCGACTAGGGGAATTTCACTGTAACTTCATTGCATTGTTAACGTAAGCCTTACTTGTACTAATAAATAAACTTTAACTTTGTATTTACTGGCGTTTAGAAGAGTAAGAAGCAACTTGACTGAAATCTTTAACATCCTGAAGGGTCTTGACAAGGTGGATATTTTCTCTTGTGGGTGAATTTAGAACTAAGGGTCACTGCTGAAAAACAACAGGCCACTCATTTATGACAGAGAAAATGAGAATTTTTTAAATTGAGGGTCATGAGTGTTTGTTTCCAATGTCTTTTGAGGAAGAGAGAGTTCCAGAGTCTTTGAACATTTATAAGGCCAATCTAGAGAAATTCTTGGTGATCAAGGATTGAAAGGTTATCGGGATTTGGCAGGAATGCGGGGTTGAGGTTACAGTCCAGCCATGAACTAATTGAATGGCAGAGCGGGCTCGAGGGGCTGAGTGGCCTACTCCTGTTCCCTAATTTGTATATTCATTCAGGGTGATGACAGAAAGCACTTCAAAGAATAGTTGAAATCTGGAACATATTTCCAGTAAAAAGTTATTGAGTCTGCGGGTCAGTTGCAAATTTCAAAATTGAAATCAATGCCTCTTTGTTAGGCAAGGGTAGAAGGGCTAAGAATCAGATCAGCCGTGATCTCATTGAATGGTGGAACATGCCTGAGGGGCTGAATGGTCAGCGTCTGTTCACATGTTTGGGAGCAGTTACTCTAATTTAGATCATTTCTCAACATGAGTTCCTACTTAAAACCTTGTTCCCAATTTTGTTTTATCTGTTTTTACTGTGTCTTCAATTGCATCCTCCTTTTTTCCCCTTTATCTTAGATGAAACCAAGCTCAAACTTTGGAACATCACCATCAGTAAGAATGTACTTCAGCTGCCAAGCATCTTCCATCACCTCCCACATCTGCTCGCCCGAGAAGACAGTTTTCAGCCGTCTGTCTACCTGGGACAGAGGAGAACTGGAGGTGAGAAAGAAATCGACTGATACAAAAACATTGAGCTGATTTCAAGATCATTGTTTTGAATCTTTTAATTAAGCCCCATTGATAGGTTGGCATGCAAGAAATGAAAGTACATTAGTCATTCAAACTTGCACCAAAATTCTACTGCCCACACTCTAACTCGCACCTAGACATTGTCACACTGTTTGCTGACCTAGATTAGTTCCCGGAGCTGGCAATGCCTTAACTATGAAATTCTCATCTAAACTAAAAGTAAAATACTGCAGATCCTGGGCACTAGATGTCTGGAATTTGCTGCCTAATTTGGTGGTTGAGGCAAAAACCCTCAGCTCGTTTAAAAGGTACCTAAATCTACAGCTGGAGTACTGTAATCTGTAAGGCTAATGGCTAGGTGCTGGAAAGTGAGATTCAGCTGCTGCAGACACAGTGGGCTGAATGGCCTCTCTGTGTCATAACGGGCCTGATTTTACCATTTTCATTCCAAGTGCTGAATCTGGGCGCAATTCAGATCCAACTTGGAAACCTGCTTTCAGGTGCCCCCATTAGCACTTAGCCTGAAAAAAAAATGGCGGGTCTGAATCACGCTGTGGGCGGGGCTTATCGCGCCCGAAACGATCGGAGCTCTGAACTGCGCATGCACAGTTAGAAAAAAATTTGAAAAAGGGCGCGCCCGTGTCAGATCGCTCCTGGGCCGCAGAAAGCGGAGAAAGCGGCCCGGGAGCAAAAACCGGGAGCGATGGTCTCCACAGAAATCACTGTCCCCCTTATCCGCACCCCCTCCCCCCCCCCCCACTCCCCAGTACCCAGACTGATCGAACCCCCCCCCCCCCCCCCACCGACCGCCCGCAGAATGGTAGCGGACCCTGCCGCCACCCCCCCCCCCCCCCCCCCCCCCCCCCCCCCCCGAGAACGACCTCTCCTCACTACCCCCCCCCCGAGAATGATCAGGCCTCATTCCCCCGCCCGCCCCCCCCTCCCCAAAAAACAGAGAATGATCTGACCCGCCTCCCGCCCCCAACCCTCTTTCCCCCACCACCGATCTGAGTCAGGGAGCCGTTGGAAGCTCTGAACTCGCTCTTCAGCAGCTGGAGCGCCCGATTCAGACATTTATTCAGCAGGTTCATTTCGGTGCGATTCTGGATCGGCGAACATGGTGGTAAAGGGGGAAATGCTGATAAAGTTGGGCGGGCAGTTCATTAATTCAATTTAAATGCATGCAAATGCATTTAAATCACCATTGCGCCCATTTCGGGTGCGAATCAGATCGCGGCCATTCCCAGGTCTCAGTAAAGTGGCCATCTACGTGGGCGCGGGTTGCATTAATGGCCTCACACCCGACATTACCACGTTTTCGCGCGACGCAATGGTAAAATAGGGCCCAACGTTTCTGTTGTTCTTTGGCATCACCACCTAGGCCAGCATTTATTGCCCATCCCTAACTGCCCTTGAGAATGCGGAAGTGAACCCACCTCTTGAACTGCTGCAGTCCGGATTGTGTAGATACATCCACAGCGCTGTTAGGGAGTTCCATTAATTTGATCCAGTGACAGCAAAGGAATGGTGATCTGCTTCCAAGTCAGGATTGTGTGCGACTTGGAGGGGAGCTTGCTGGTGGAAGTGACCCCATGCATCTACTGCCCTTGTGCTTCTGATGGTAGAGATTATGGGCTTGGAAGGTGCTGGCTTTAGGAGCCTTGGTGAGTTGCTGAATGTACCTTGTAGTTGGTACACACTGCTGCCACTGTGCCTCAGTGGTGGAGCAAGTGAATGTTTAGGTTGATGAATGTGGTGCCAATCAAACAGGTGGCTGTTGTTTGATGTCTTAATTCTGCTTTGTATTATTGACAAAATCTTAATCCATTACCTGGGCTGTTCTTTTGATCCACAGTTTCGATAGTGATGGGAGTTCCGACTGTCAAGAGGGAAGTGCACAGTTACCTGATAGACACGTTAAACTCCCTCATTTATGAACTGACCCCAGAGGAAAAACAAGACTGTGTGATTGTTGTACTCATTGCAGAGGTGAGTGAAAACACACTTGTGGATTTGTGTTGAGGGGTGATTTATTCAAGGTCTTCAAATGATGAGGGATTCACTGGGAGGGATACAGAGAAACTTCCTTTTGGTCTGGGCAGTGCAGAAGAAGAGGGATTTAAAAAAATTATTAAAGGAGCAAGAAACCAAGCCAGGTACCACACTGCTGACAGTCTGGAGTTACATGTTAATGAGGTAAAGTAAGGATGAAAGATTTTCCTTGCCTCAAGGGCATGTGAACCAGATTTTTTTTTTACAGTTATTTGGTAGTTTTGTGGTCATCTTTCTATTCCGGCTGAGATTTGAAATTGTGCCTCTATTATTTGGTCCAGGCTTTTAGATTGCTAGTTCACAACATGGCTACTAAGCTACCATTAACTGGTCATTTATCTTGTGTATATAGGAGCATGTTATTTAGCCCCAAGAACCTTGAGGACTTTGCCATCATATACTCAGGTCAGCCAAAAACATGTACCTGTTGGATAAGGGCCGAGATTCATCCAACACCACGTCTGGGTTTCCCTTATAGTCACACCCTCCTGTCCCTGACCACTAACAAGACCTGCCTAACCTAAGGGCTGTGACTGCATCTTGGATCCAAGTGTCTGGGTGACTCTTCCCCCTCCATTATGTCTCGCAATGTCAAAAACTCAAAGCCTAACTCAATAACTCTGAACTGGAATTCCTGATACAGATGCTTATTGTCTGGAAATTCAGTGCTCTACAAACTCCCACATGCTGCAGTTGACACACTCCACCTGCACTGCCACCCCTATGTAACCTTATTTTAATGATTTCATGATTTGATGAAATTAAAATTAGGCACTCTTTTAAACTGCTTTACTCCTTGTATTTTGTTTACAGATTTTTAATGATGGAGAAAGATATTAATAATTTGTTACGAGTCAAGTATAAAGAGATAATGAAAAGTGAGAATCCATTAATGTCACAGAATTGTGCAGAGGGAAGCCATTGGGCTCATCATATCTGCACTAGCTCCTCAAATGAGCATCGAGATTTAGTGCCATTCCCCTGTCTTTTCCCCATACCCTTGCACATTGTTTCTATTCAAGTAATCATCTAATGCCCTCTTGAATGCCTCGATTGAACCTGCCTTCACCACACATCCAGGCAGAGCATTTCAGACCTTAACCACTCACTGTGTGAAAACGTTTTTTCCTCGCATCACATTTGCTTCTCTTGCAAACCACTTAAAACCTTTGCATCCTCGTTCTTGATCATTCTACCAGCGGGAACAGCTTCTCCCTATTTACTCTGTCCCACCGCCTCGTGATTTTGAATATCTCATCAAATCTCCTCTTAGCCTTCCCTCCAAGGAGAACATTTCCATCCTCTCCAATCTATCCTCATGACTGAAATTTCTCACTGCTGGAGCCATTCTGGTAAACCTCTTCTGCACTCTCTCCAATGTGTTCACATCCTTCCTATAGTGTGGTGCCCAGAACCGTACACAATATTCTAGCTGAGGTCTAACTAGTGTCTTGTATAAGTTCAGCATAACCTCCTTGCTCTTGTATTCTATTAATAAGGCCCAGAATATTATGTGCTTTATTAACTGCTCTCTCCATATGCCCTGCCACCTTGAATGATCTATGCACATATACACCATAAGACTATATGACATAGGAGCAGAATTAGGCCACTCGGCCCATCGAGTCTGCTCCGCCATTCAATCATGGCTGATATTTTTCTCATCCCCATTCTCCTGCCTTTTCCCCATAACCCCTGATCCCCTTATTAATCAAGAACCTATCTATCTCTGTCTTAAAGACACTCAATGACCTTGGCTCCACAGCCTTCTGCGGCAAAGAGTTCCACAGATTCGCCACTCTCTGGCTGAAGAAATTCCTCCTCCTCTCTGTTTTAAAGGATCGTCCCTTTAGCCTGAGGTTGTGCTCTGGTTCTAGTTTTTCCTACTAGTGGAAGCATCCTCTCCACATCCACTCTATCCAGGCCTCGCAGTATCCTGTAAGTTTCAATAAGATCCCCCCTCATCCTTCTAAACTCCAATGAGTACAGACCCAAGAGTCCTCAACCATTCCTCATACGACAAGCTTTTCATTCCAGGGATCATTCTTGTGAACCTCCTCTGGACCCTTTCTAAGGCCAGCACATCCTTCCTTCGATATGGGGCCCAAAACTGCTCACGATACTCCAAATGGGGTCTGACCAGAGCCTTATACAGCCTCAGAAGTACATCCCTGCTCTTGTATTCTAGCCCTCTCGACATGAATGCAAACATTGCATTGGCCTTCCTAACTGCCAACTGATCCCTCTGCTCCTGCACCCCTTAAAGAATTTTACCCCTTATTTTATATAATCTCCCCATGTTCTTCCTATCAAAGTGTATCACCTCACACTTCTCCGCATTGAACTTCATCTGCTATCTATCTGTTTACTCCACTTATGTCTATGTCCTTTTGAAGTTCTATGCTGTCCTCTTCACAATTTACAATACTTTCAAGTTTTGTCATCTGTAAACTTTGAAATTGTCCCCTACATGCCAAGATCTAGATCATTAATATATATCAGGAAAAGCAAAGGCCCCAATACTAACCTCTGGGAACACCACTACAAACCTTCCTCCAGGCCAAAAGATTATCCATTGACCATTACTCTCTGTTTCCTATTATTTAGCCAATTTTGTATCCATGTTGCTACTGTCCCTTTTATTCCATGAGCTATAACTTTTCTCAAGTCTTGTGTGGCACTGTATCGAATGCCTTCTGAAAGTCCATGTACACCACTTCAACAGCATTACCATCATCAGCTCTTTCTGTTACCTCCTCAAAAAAACTCCAGCAAGTTAGTTAAACATGATTTCCCCTTTAGAAATCCATGCTAGCTCTTCCTAATCAACCCATATTTTTCCTTGTGACAACTAATTCTATCCCAAATAATTGTTTCTAGAAGCTTGCCCACCAGTGATGCTAAACTGACTGATCTGTAATTGCTGGGTTTTTCCTTACAATTCTTTTTTGAACAAGGGCATAACATTTGCAATTCTCCAGCCCTCTGGCACCTGCCCCAAGTCTATCGAAGGTTGAAAGATTATGGCCAGTGCCCCTGCAATTTTCAATCTCACTTCCTTCAATATTCTTTGTTTCATCTCATCTGGTGCCTTGTCAATTTTCAGCACCAACAGTCAGTTCAACATTTCCTCAAAGGTTCCACCTTTGAACCCTTCTAGAGACAGAATTTCCTTGACTGTCACCATGTCCTGGGTAGCATCTACCTCCTTGGTAAAGATAGAAGCAAAGTATTCATTTAATACCTCAACCATGCCTCCTGTCTCCATGTGTAAATTCATTTTTAGGTTCCTAATCACCTCTACTCCTTTTACCATCCCTTTACTATTTATATGCCTATAGAAGACTTTGGAATGCCCCTTTATGTTGGTTGCTAATCTTTTCTCATAATCACTCTTTGCTTCCCTATGTGCTTTTTCACGTCACCTCCCCTCTAAACCTTATGTATTCCACTTGACTCACAATTTTTTGTATTTTCTATCTGACACCTGTCATAAGCACACTTTTTCTTTTTAATTTCCATCTCCTTTTTCATTCAGGGAGCTCTGGATGTTTGTCCTACCTTTCCCTTTTAAGAGAATGTACCTCGACTATGTTGGATCATTTCTGTTTTGAAGTTAGTCCTTTGTTCAGCTACAGTTTTTTCAGACAACCTTTTGGTCCAGTCTAACCAGCCCAGCTCCATTTTTCTCCATTGAAGTTGAATCTCCCCTAGTTAATTAATTTTACTCTGGATTGCCTGTTTTCCGTTTCCTATCATCATCCTAAACCTTACAATATAATTGATCATTATCTCCTAAATGTTCCCCCACTGACACTTTATCTTCTTGGCTCACTTCATTGCCAAGAACCAGGTTTAACAGTGCAATCTTTCTGGACACATACTGCTTTAGAAATTTTCCTGAACACAAGCTAGGACTTTTTTTTTTACTCCTCTCCATCCTTTACAGCACCATAGTCCCAGTCTACATTCAGGTAAGTAAAGTCCCCATTAAAACTACTCTATAATGTTTGCATCTCTCTAATTTTCCCGCAAATTTGTTCCTCTACATCCTTCCCACTTGTTGACGGTCTATAGACTGCACTGGACAATGTAATTGCACCCTTTTTGCTCCTTAGTTCTAGCCAAATTGATTCTGTCCTCAGTCCTCTGGGACATTCTCCTTCTCCACCACTGCAATGCTCTCCCTCACCAATACTGCCACCCTTCCCCCTTTCCTTCCTCTCCTAGCTTTTCTGAACATATTGCACCCAGGAATATTTAACAGCCAGTCTTGCCCTTCCTTAAGCCAGATCTCTCTTATCACCACGAAATCATGTTTACAAAACACAATCTGTGCCTGTAGCTTCCCATTTATTTGTGCATTCACATATACATGCACAGTAATCCTGATTTAGATTTCATTACATTCTCTCTCGCTCTGACTTCACTTATTAACTTACTATTCTCTATAGTAGTGTTTTCTGTCCCTTTCAGTATTTTGTGCATTCCGGTATTCCTCTCTAATACTTCCTCTTGGTGCCGAGTTAGTTTAAAGCCCTCCCAACAGGACTAGCAAAATGCCTTGCAAGGAATTCACTCCCAGTTCTGTTTAGGTTTAAGTTTAAAGTTTATTTATTAGTATCACAAGTATGTTTACATTAACACTACAATGGAGTTACTGTGAAAATCCCCTAGTTGCCACACTGCGCGGCTGCCTGTTCGGGTACAACTGAGGGAGAATTTAGCATGGCCATTGCACCTAACCAGCACATCTTTCAGACTGTGGGAGGAAACCCATGCAGACACTGGGAGAACGTGCAGACTCCACACAGACAGTGACCCGAGGCTGGAATTGAACCCGGGTCCCTGGTGCTGAGAGGCAGCAATGATAACCACTGCGCCACCATATCACCCCAACCCATCATATAGGTGCCATCTCCCCCAGAGCGAGTTCCAGTGTGCCAGGAATCTAAAGCCCTTCCTCCTGCATCATCTTTCCAGCCACACGTGCATGTGTCTTATCCTCCTATTTCTGTACTCACTTTCATGTAGTACTGGGAGTAATCCAGAAATTACTACATTTGAGGTCTTGCCTGATTTTCTGTCTAGCTTCCCTAAATTCTGATTGCAGGACCCAATCCCCCTTCCTTCCAAGTCATTTGTACCAATATGGACCATGACCTCTAGATGTTCACCCTCCCCCCAGAAGCATGTCCTGCAACCACCCTGTCACACCCTTGACCCTAGCAGTGTTCTCTATTTAGTTAATTTTATTCTCCTTGGTCTTTCTTTTTCTTCGCCAGGTCACAGTCCAACAGATTTATTTGGAATCACGAGCTTTCGGAGCACTGCTTCTTCATCAGGTGAGTCACTCATCGCTCACCTGATGAAGAAGCAATGCTCCGAAAGCTTGTGATTCCAAATAAACCTGGTGAACTTTGACCTGGTGTTGTGAGACTTCTGACTGTGCCCACCCCAGTCCAACGCCGGCATCTCCACATCATTTCTTTTCCTTAATCAACCTTTGAGGTGAAGATGACCACATTGATCATCTGTGATGTTTGGTAGGGTTCCAGTGGGTACACAGGTAACTGCTAAAGCTGATCTATGCTCAGAATGTTCTGCTGCAATTAGGACAGGATACTGCAGACGGGTAACTTTTGGATGAGTTGCTGGATCAGGATTTACCCTCCCTGCATTTTCTCTCTGCCTCTGATATGCAGTAGCTTCCGAAGCAAGCCACACCATCTTTTATTTGGTTGCACCAGGTGTAGTGTCCCTGGGCAAGCTACTCTCTCAATCTAATTAAAAACTGAGCATAATGGTACGGCAATCTATACAATGTATCAAGTACGATAAATTAAAAGTTTACATTTGGTCAAACTGGCTTTTTAAATTTTTAAATAATTATTTGATCTAGTTTGTTATAGATCAAATTAAATGTTTTATCTGCAAATAGACTCGCACATGCCTGCTTGTGCTGTTATGCCACTGTGCAGTTTCTCCTGTGCTGCTCACTGATTCACAGAGACCTTTGCTTTGCTCCGAGCTTCACCCTTTTCACTCTTGTGTTTTATTTTTGTTTATGGGAGCTTGGCTTTTAGTAAGTTGGCTGCTGCATTTCCTACACTAGCATAATTGCTGTACTTGGCTGGTTGTAATGTACGTTAGGACATCCCAAATGTGTTGTAGAATGTTTTATAATCACAGAATCCCTACAGTGCAGAAGGAGGCCATTCAGCCCATCGAGTCTGCACCGACCACAATCCCACCCAGGCCCTTTTCCCGTGACCCCACACATTTACCCTGCTAATCCCCCTGACACTAGGATCAATTTGGCATGGCTAGTTTTTTTGCCTGTAGCTAATCATTCCATTTAATCAACTCTCCAACCTCTTCAACGAACTGATTCTTGTATGATTGTGAGATGTTTTCACTCCGCTGCTTTTCCAGATGCAGGATGGGGACAGATTTGAAGCTCGTGTTGAAATCACTTGGTAGCCGACACAGTTCAATATGATAATTCTATTAAGTACTGAAATTATTTTCTGCCTCAATGATTCAATGGTATGTAAGGCTTTTCAACTTGTGGATCAAGTCAGCTGAGCGTTAAAATCCCAGTTGATCATAGAATCTTTTGAATGGACTTACCTTGCATTAAGTTGATCTTTCTCTACATCCTAGCTACGACTGTAGCACTACATTCTGCACTCTCGCCTCTCCTTCTCTGAACGGTATGCTCTGTCTGTATAGTGCACAAGAAACAATACTTTTCACTCTATGCTAATACCCGTGACAATAATAAATCAAATCAAAATCCCTACAGTGCTGAAGGAGGCAATTTGGCCCATCAAGCCTGCACCAACAACAATCCCAGGCCCTATCCCTGTAACCCCATATATTTACCCTGCTCGTCCCCCTGATGCTAAGGGACAATTTGTCATGGCCAGTGCACCTAACCAGCACGTCTTTCAGACTGTGGGAGGAAACCGGAGCACCTGGAGGAAACCCACGCAGACACGGGGAGAATGTACAAACTCCACATAGACAGTGACCCAAGCCGGGAATTGAACCCGGGTCTCTGGTGCTGTGAAGCAGCAGTGCTAACCACTGTGCCACCGTGCCATTCTGGGACCTTCCCGTCAAGTTGATACTGGACGGGAAGGTCCCAGAATGGAACCCCAGCTCAAAAGACTAACATTTATTTTACAAAACATGGATTAACAGAGTCACAGGACTGCTAATTAGCTTTTAACAACATTTATTAAATGTGAGAAGTCTGATTATGATAGTCCTTCACTCTCACTTCACAAATGTACACAGATTTTAAGGATACCTCAGGTTACAAAATATATCTTGTGTTATAATGTTCTCATAGTGGCCTATTCATTTACAGGGACACACTTCATCCTGAAACCAAATGGCAGAACCTCTGTGGATTTACCCTCAAATCCTCCCCGATAATTATTAGACTGTTAGCCAATGGCCCTCAATGGACTCCAGCTTCCACATGAGTGTTTCCCAAAAGACACATCTTAGAATATTCTCCCAAACAGTGCTTTCCTCAGCTATTTTCAACTCTGCTTTCTGTATTCCTCTGCCTTGAATGTGCATTCAAGCTTCCACACAATCTCGCAGGTATCCAGCCACCAATAGAATGGTATTTCTTCACAGGCTGTAATAAGGTCGCCAGCGTTAAGATTGTTTCAGGTATCTGGCTTCTTGCTAGTCGACTTCACCAGGTCTGCACCTTTTAGCTCTGCCCTTAACTTCAGTGAACAGTAGCTTGTTCAAATTCAATTTCAAATAGAAACATGGAAAATAGGAGCAGGAGTAGGCCATTCGGCCTTTTGGGCCTGCTCTGCCATTGATTATAATCATGGCTGATTATCCTACTCAGTAACCCTTCCCCCTTTTCCCCCATATCCTTTGATTCAGGTTTTTCCCATATCCTCAGACTGTGACTCCTGGTTTTGGAATCTCCACCATCGGGAACATACTTCTTGCATCTACCTTGTCTAGTCCTGTTAGAATTTAATACGTTTCTATGAGACCTCCCTCATTCTTCTAAACTCCAGCAAATATACTCCTAACTGACTCCCAACTCCTCATATGTCAGTCCTGCCATCCCAGGAACCAGTCTGTTAAACCTTCGCTGCGCTCCCTCCTCAGGACACCCATCCTCAGATAAGGAGACCAAAACTGCACACAATATTCCAGGTGTGGCCACACCAAGGCCCTGTATAATTGCAGCAAGACATCCCTGCTCCTGTATGCTATGAAGACCAACGTACCATTTGCTTTTTTTGCCGTTTGCTGCATCAGCATGCTTACTTTAAGTGACTGGTGTACAAGGACACCCAGGTCTTGTTTCCCTCTCTCAATCTATAGCC